>NC_049227.1:32673429-32974329 GCF_011100685.1 Canis lupus familiaris
AGGGTTGGTACTATGTATTTTTAAAATAATTGATAGAATTTAGCAGTGAAGCCATCTAGGCTTAGACTTTTCCAGGAAAATTCTTAGTTACTAATACAATTTCCTTACTTGCTATAGGGCTATTAAAATTTTCTATTTCTTCTTGAGTCAGTTTTCATAATTTGTATCTTTCTAGGAATGTGTCCATTTCGTTTAAGTTGTTAAATTTGTTGCTATAGTGTTGTTCATGATATTCCCTTTTAATCCATTTGATTTCTGTATGGCTGATAGGGATATCTTCTTACACTCCTGATTTTAGTAATTTGAAATCTTTTCCTATTTTCTTGGTCAGTCTAGTTAAGGATATTTTAAAATAAATAAGTTTTATGAAAATGAGTGAAGAAAGACTGTGTGAATTATGGGGTATCACCAAGTGAATGAACATTTGCCTCATGGGAGTCCCAGAAGAAGAGATAGAGAAAGAGGCAGAAATTTTATTGAAAGAAATAATAGCTGAAAACTCCCAAATCTTAGGAGAGATATGGATATCCAGGTACATGAAGCTCAAAAGACTCTAAGCAAGATTAACTCAAAGATTATTACACCAAGACACATTATAATCAAATTGTGAAAATGTCCCTACTACCCAAAGTGATTTTTTGAAATACCTATTAAATTTCAATGGCATTTTCCACAGAAATAGAGGGGAAAAATCCTAAATTTCATATGGAATTTTATTATTTAACTTCAGCTCCATCTTTCTGCTATAGAGAAAAGGTGACTTGCTGGTGCTATAGGCCTCCTCCATCTCATTGGGGGACAGCGGTCTCTGCCTCTTGCCCTCACTTCTTCTAACTACCATCATTTTTATTTGAAGGCTGCCTCAGCTGTTTATTTTAGTCTATTTTGCGGCAGCTCTTGGAGACTCCTCCCGCAGTGTCTGTTAGGGGTTGGGGTGGGTAAGATAAAATGGAGGACAGGAGATAGAGACCCTGGCCGCACATGTCTTGCTGTCCACTACATCTTTAGTATCTCATGTGTTACCTGCTAGAACCTAAATACTCTAAAATATCTGTTAAGGAAATGGATAAATATATCCTAAGATAGTTTTTGATCACATAGCACCCTCTGTACCTTGAGAGCAGGGAAAGATTCTGGACCAAATCAGAGAGTGTGAAATTCACAAATTCACAAAGGTTTTTAAATCCTCTAATGTGATAATACTTGAGTGTCCTTTTCAATTTCATTTCCCACCTGTCACCGCTCCTGGAGGAGGATGGAATTGATCCTAGAGGATTTGGGAAATTCTTGAAGTGGTGTTGATTATAAATTTTTGAGAGAGGGAAGAACTTTATCAAGATAACTTGTTGGTGCTATCGTATAGTTACCACTTAGGCTATAGGTCAGAAGGTTTTATATGTCTAAAATGTGGGATATGGAAAGACACCTTTGTTCATGCTGCTCCTTCTGCCTGGAACAGCATGCCCACCCCCATGTAGAATCACCCCCACCCTCAAATCCTCATGTACATAATTTGTAAGCATCCTTCAGACCTCAGTTCCATCATCACTTCCTTAGAGAAGAATCTCCTAGATCATTGTCGTATCATATACCCTCATAGAACCATGTACTTCTTGGTAACACTTGCTGATAGTTACATTTTAAAATATTAATTAGTATGATTATTTGATTAATATATATCTCTCCCAGGGAATCTTCAGCTTCATAGGGGCAGGATTTGTATTTGTTTTCACTCATCATTTTGATCCCTAGGGCCTAGCACAGTGCCTTGCAAAATATCAAACAAGTCTTGTATGTATATTAATATATTTAATCACTATTGTGCCTTGCTGGCTTAATATCATCTCATTTTGTAGATGAGAAACTGAAGCATGGAGAAAAAGAGATTATGTAGTACACTCAAAGTCACGCAGGCAATATGCCATGGCATATAGAAGCTTTTCAATAAGTATTTAGTTTTAAAAAATAGGTGAATAAATAAACAGAATGAATGAAGTGATCCTTTTGTTTCTGGTTGGAAACAGGGCCTCTGCACTGTATTGAATTGCATTTTTGGTGGGAGGAGGGGATTATAAGGTTATGGAGAGGTCTGGGGAACGTTTGGATTTCCATGCTGTGGCCTCAAAGTGGGGTAAAAGGGAGGGTTAGGATGGAGTGAGTGGAAATGCTGGCTTCCCACAACAAAGCTGAGTAGGTGGGAGCCAAAGATAGCATATCCCTTGAGTAGAATCTCCTCCAGGGAAGAACAGTTCCTTTGAAATCGGACACAGAAATTAGCTAGTGGTACCTAAACACCAGAGAGCTACATGTTCTCCATTGAGTCCTGGGCACCAGAATCAGGAGCCAGGAGCTGTGTTGCAGGAACAGAGCAAGAATTGCGACAGGTCTCAGGGAGATCCGGAATCTTCTCTGTGCCATCGTCACTGACAACCTGAGTGTAGCAGTGGAGACCTAGCCATGGCCAGTTCCCTTCCATATCTACTGATCTGTGTCCTCTGTGTGTCTGGGCCTGTTGATCTAGGATAGAAAGCGGCTCTGTGGCATTTTTCCCCATCTGTACCGGTAATGGTTGATATGCTATGATGGCAATTTCCATGCTGGAGCTTGGGGAATCTGTTTCAAGATTGCACCATGAGTTTCTCAGCCTGGATGTCTCTACCAGGGGCTCCCAGCCTGGGACACATGAGCCACCTGTAGCAGCGTGCGTACTTGGTCTGAAAATGCATTTTTTAAGGGAGAGGATCCAGAGCTTTCACTCATTTCCCAATGAGGCATGTGACATCTCCAAAAGGGTAAGAACCAGTGATGACAATATGGATAATAGTCATGATAAATAGGCTTTATTAAGTGCTTAGAAAATGCCAGATATGTAGCATTATATACATTATCTCTTTTAATCCTTATATCAGTCAATTTAAGCATATTTATGCTGCAGTAACAAACAATTTCGAAATGTCAATGGCTTACAAAACAAGTTTATTTCTTGCCCACAGGTTATGTTAAGTTAGTTGTGGCTCTGCTTCATATCTTAGAGGCAGGACTTGGGCTGCACAAGTAGCTCCTATGTGGGTCATTGCAAGTCTCGTGGTACAGGGAAAAGAGAAAAGTATAGACCATCAAATGGATCTTAAGGGTTCTTCTTGTGGGTACCTGGGTCGCTCAGTCAGTTAAGCATCCAACTCTCGATCTCAGCTCAAGTTGTGAGTTCAAGCCCCGTCTTGGCCCCTACAGTTTGGAGCTACTTAAAAAAAAAAAAAAAAAAAAAAAAAAGGTTCTTCTTGGAAGTGGCACACATCACTTCCAGTGGCTCTGAATCTGACATCAGGGGGTACTCTGGCTGCCCAGTACAGAGGGATCCTGCAGACCTGCAGAAAGGGGCAGTGAATATTTGAACAACAATGCAATCTATTGAACTCATAGAAGTCAATGAGCGTGGGCGCCTGGGTGGCTCAGTCGGTTGAGTGTCTGACTCTGGATTTCAGCTCAGGACATGATCTCAGGGTCATGGGATCGAGCCCTGCCTTGGGCTCTGTGCTCAGCATGGAGCCTGCTTGGAATTCTCTCTCTCCTCTCTGCTCTGCCCCTGCTCACACTCACACTCACACTCTCAAGTAAATAAATAATCTTAAAAAAAAAATCAATGAGGTAGTTAATGTTATTATTATCTTTCCCTTTTTATGGATGAGGAAACAGAGGCTCAGAGGGAGTGAATTTTTCTCTAGTGTTGTGTGATTATTAAGTGCTGGATCCCCAGTATAAATGGACTCAATGTGACTCCAGAGCCTGTGGCTTTAACCTGTGGCAGCAGGCTTCTCTCTCCCCCTCTCCTCCTCCCTCCCTCCAGCTCAGCGCAATCCAAACACACCAGTCTCTTAAAGCTTCACCAATCCCTGACAGTGCTCAAGAGAAAACCACTTCCCTAGCTGCTTTCCACGTTTTCAGAGTGCCCAGCCCGGAGACTCATTCTGGAGTGTCCAGCTAGCCATTTGTTTGGCAGGATTCCTGTCCACCGAGAGAGCTAACTGTTCGTGCCATGGTGGGAATGTGCTGGGTATTTTTAGAGCTCAGCAGCCTTGCAGTGCTGCTTGCTCTTCCTCGCGGTCCGTGGATTAACCCAGGAGTGGCATATGTCCGCGCTTTGCCTGCCTGGTCCTGGTACACAGTCCTCTGTGCTGTTGGGAAAACAGATTGTCCCAGGTAGATATGTAGCCAGATTTTTTTTTTTCTCTGCTTCCCTTCTCCGCTGACTGCTCCTCCCCTTTGTATGGTGTAGCTTCTCCTGGGGACCCACCATGATGTTGCAGCTGCTTCTGAGCCAGCGAAGATGGTGGGATTTGCTCACTTGCAGTTGAGTCTGGCCAGGAACCTGCTGGTTCTTGCCACAGACGTCTTATGTGTTTGCAGCTTCGCCTCCCCTCCTGGGCAGGCGGAATGCACATTCCCTCCTCAGGGAGAATGAGAAGATTCTGAAGGCTCAGGAAGTGGTGATTGCCATTGGCATCATTGCTCTTCCAAACTCATCTGCAAGTATCGAACACTCTTATGGTCCAGAAGTTGGTGGCAGTGTCACCGTGAGGCACTGTGGCTTTGGTTTGCTTGTTGTCCAAAGCTCTGGATAAGGACCAGCAGCCCTGCATCTGGTTGCCTAGGTGTTGTGAATCTCCATGGGAAAGAAAGCTGGGGATTTGCAGGGAGAGGTGTTTAGCATAACTGGAAGTACTGACTCAGGTGGGATCCAGTTGAGAAAACACTTCCGGAGTACCTACTCTGTGCAAGGCATGGGATTTTGCTTCGTGTAGAGGTTATGATGTTCCGGAAGACCCCTGGGGAGCAGAGAAGCACATCCTCCAATAACCCCAGGCATCACATGTGCAGATGTGATAGACATTAACTTTTTATTTATTTATTTTTGTTTTGTTTAAATTCAATTTGCCAACATATAACACCCAGTGCTCATCTCATCGTGTGCCCTTAGTGCCTGTCACCCCGTTGATAATATCTTTTTAAACCAGCCAACTACCTTCCTTCCTTCCTCCCTTTTCCTTCCTTCCTTCCTTCCTTCCTTCCTTCCTTCCTTCCTTCCTTCCTTCCTTCCTTCCTTCCTTCCTTCTTTTTTTGTTTTAAGATTTTTATTTATTTATTCATGAGAGACAGAGAGAGGCAGAGACACAAACAGAGGGAGAAGCAGGCTCCATGCAGGGAGCCGATGCAGGACTCGATCCCGGGACTCCAGATCACGCCCTGGGCTGAAGGCAGGAGCTAAACCGCTGAGCCCCCCAGGAATCCCCCCTTCCGTCCTTCTTTTCCTTCTTTCTTTCCACTGTTGTGATTAAGAGCATACATTTTAGAGCCACACTGCCCGAGTTTGCATCCTCATTCTAACACACTGGCTGTCTGACAGGACAAGTGGCTGAAATGCCCTGTGGCTCAGCTAATAACAGTGCCTCACTCACAGAGTTGTTGCATGGATTAAATGAGCTAATATCACCATATTACAAAATCTACGGAAGGCCCTCAGAGCAGTTCCTGGTACAGAGGCAGCACTATCAAAGTGTTGGTTCCTCTCCTATAATCCACTCAACAGATATTTACTGAGCATCTACTGAAGTCCAAGTTCTGACCTGGGTCCTCATCACAGGACAATGAGCCACATCCAAACCCTTGCCCCTGGGGAGCTTACAGTTCAGAGGACGGAAGGACAGAAAACAGACAAATAAATATATAATGCAGCAGCCGGTGGTTAGGGCTTGGAAGAAATGTACACAAGAGGTTCCAGTCAGACTCTAGAAAAGTCAGAGGAGGGAGAGATGAATTCCTAATGAGCAGAGGTTATGAAAGCCTCTCCAGAAGGGCTGCCAGCAGCCGAGGTGACGATACAGCCATAGGAGGCTGGTACCCAACATCCAGTCCCCAAATGAGATCTTGCTGAAACGTTGCAGTATCGTCGTCGTTGTCCTTCTCCGCTCCTATAAACGGATTCCAAATGAGATCAGGACCCCGGGCTTAGTTCTGGACTTAACAGCATTGGCATTAGGGTCATGGGTTCCGGGAAGGCCTTTGTCCCAGCTTCAGATCCCTGGCAAGGACATGAGGAGGGCTTGCTCTGTGCAGGGGCCTGTGCTGGGCCCACACACCTGGTGCTGGGAGAAAGGGCAGGGCCAGCGCCTGCTTTTGCACTTCAGCGGCCTGCATAACATTTTATACTTAGTAGGTGCTCAGCGAATAATAGAAATATTCACCGAGGGCTCGTTAAGCGCTGAAGATGTGTCGCCAGGTCGTAAGCACTTGATATAGATGAACTTATTTAATTTTTACAGCTGAAGCGCTGTTTGTCACGGTTGGACCGATAAGGAAACTGGGCACAGGCCATCCTGGGATATCTAGGTACCGTAGAAAGTCCGAGAAGGCTTCCTGGAGGTGGTGACTGAGGCACGTCTCGAGGAAGGAGTAGTATCTGTCCAGGTGGGGAGAGGTTGGAGCTGGGAAGCACATGGTAAGTGGAAGCTGCTTCCACGAGAGAGCTTGGTGAGCCTGCAGGACAGAACGGACACGGACACGAGCAGTGAGGATGGTGGGGCGGGGAGGTGGGCGCGGTGGGGAGCACACCAGGGGCTCTAGAGGCCTCGCTCCATCGCTTGGACTCTCATCCCAACGGCATTGGGTAACCACACAAGTAATTGCCGACACGGAAGCATCCCATGATCAAACTGGCTTCGCACAAAGGTCACCGCTGAAACCCAGTGACCAGCAGTTTAGCACTTCATTAAATACTGTCTCACGCGTTTCATCCCACCTCCCAGCAGCCAGGCCTGTCTGCTCACGTGTCCAGGCACCTGCTAGGGGCCTGGGATGAGAGGACCCGATGTAGGGAGTGCTGTGTCTTGCACACCTGTCAGATTTGCACACGCAGAGCTGGTTCCCTTTTGCATCATCGCCTCTAGCTCCTGCAAATGCCAAATGGTGGGAGTTTCTTCTTGGCTCAAATTGTTGTTTTTTTAGGTTTGAGACTCAAATGTTTCCTTTTGAAAACATGTTTTTTTTTCTCTCTCTCTCTCTCTCTCTCTCTTTCTCTCTCTCTCTCTCAAAGAGCAACTTGTTCCTCCTATGCTAACAAAGTCCTTTGAACTCTTAGGAGAAGCTTCTCTACTCCTGCTGTGATCAAGTCCGCCCGGGGTGCCTGTGTTAGCCTTTAATTTTCAAAAAGAGAACCACTGGTAAAGGAAATGGGCCAGTTAGGTTTTGAAGTCTTTTCTGCTTTATTATAATTGGAGGAGGTCCACACCGGGCATGTCTAGTGCTAGCTAGTTCCTCATCTTGGTACTGCTGACGTCATCCCCACCTTGGCCTCCTTAGGGATCGTTGGTCATCGGCTGGTGCAATGCTGTGTAACGAATTACCCCAGACGTAGTGGTTGACATCTACTCATTATTTCACAGACTTTGTCGGGAGGTTGGAGGTGGCTTAGCGGGGTTTTCTGTTCAGGGCTGCAATCCAGGTGTCCGTGGGGTCTCACTGGGGCCCAGGTCTTTTTCCAAGCTCACAAGATGGTTGGCAGGTGGCAAGAATCATTTCCCTGTGGGTGCGGAGCTCCTAGAGGCGTCCTTCTTCAAAACTAGCCTTGTGTGTGTGTGTGTGGGGGGGGGGGTAGGGGGAGTAGGGAGGGAGGGGTAGAGGGAAGAGAAGGGAAAGTCTAGCCCCTCTTTTTTTTTTTTTAAGATGTATGCATTTATTTTTAGAGAGAAAGGGAGTGTGGGAGGGAAGGGGCATAAGGGGAGGGAGAGAGAATCTTCAAGCAGACCCCACGCTGAGCCAAGGGTCCAATGCGGGGATCCATTCCATGACCCTGAGATCACACCCTGAGCTGAAACCAAGCATCAGACTTCCAACCAACTGCACCACCCAGGCACCCCTCGTACCCCTCTTTTAAAGCACTCACCTGAGGAGGTCAGGCCCACCTAGGTTATTCTCCCTTTGGATTTACTCAAAGCTAAGCGATTAGGGCCCTGCGTGACATCTGTCAATCTTTTCGCCTTTATCATAGGATGTGGTATAGTCACAGGAGTGGTTCCCCATCATATTCAGGAGCCAGCCATGAGCATGTGAGGGTGGGGGCCAGCTTGGACTCTGCCCGCCAGAGCTGGTAACCTAAGCCGGAGGGAGAGACTATCCTCTTCTTGCTGATCTTTGGCTTGGAGAACAGCTGTATCGTGAACCCCTCTCCTGATGCCATTGTAAGAGGAGGTGGCGTATGGCATGCAAGTATTTTGGGGTTTTCAGATATGGGTAAAGTGGAAGCAGAAGAAGCACCCCTTGTTTTTGGAGCCAAGTAAAAGCCACCTGTTTCTAGGTGGGCTTTGTTAGAACTGGTCACTCTCCTGGAGAAATAGGGCAGTGGCTTTGTAACCCTGTGGGAGAAACAAGGGCTCTAGAGGCTGACCAGTTCTGGAGGGGAAGCTAACCTCGGGCCTCCCGACTGCAGGTCTGTGTCCGTCTGTGCCTTGTGTGCCTAGGTCTCAGCTTCCCACTCTGAGAGATGAGGGAGTAGGGTCAGAGGGGGCATGGGGTCCCTCCTCGTTGTAATGTCAGCTCCACGGTGTCACCCGGATCCAGCAAACATCACCTTTGGAACATGTGCCATTTAAGAAGCAGGCAGGTGTGGGGAGAGATACCGGTGGGCACAGGCCGGTATGTTGCCTTTCATCGAGTTGCAGCTCGATGCTTTGCATGAAGGTAGAGAAACCCTCTAGGCAGAGAAAAGTTGTATTTGTATCTGCAGCCATCCCCAGTTGTGTTTGGAGCCGGCCAGGTGTCGGGCTCACGGCCCCCGCGGGTTCACAGGCTTTCTTTCTTAATGCCTCCATCGGACTTTTAATCAGAACAAATCTTGAGCATTAATCTTTAGTGCTTGTTCCTGCCATTTCCAGCCACTCGACACTTTTTCATAAACAACGTGACAGTTTGATTGAATGTGGTTTTTAATTAAGCCGCTTTCACTTGGAGCAACTTTCTGGGAGCAAATGTGAGGAGCAGGACTTCAGAAGTGCCATCGGAGGCTGACATCCGAGACGCGTCGCCAGGCAGTTTGGAAAGCACAGAGGAAACCAGGCAGGTGGGATTAACCAGGTGCCCAAATCAGGTGCATGGGCCCCCTGTCCATCCCAGGCCCAGCCCGCTGTCCCCTGAGACAAGTGTGCAAAGCCAGAGCGGTGGGTGTGGGTGCTTCATGCTGAACTTGGGGCAACACAACTGGATCTTAAGAAACCGATCCCACCCCCCCCAATGACTATTTATATCATTGGCTTTCACGCTGTTTATGGCATGTCACTCTCTTCTACAGTTGGGACTGGGCAAAAAATAAACGAAGTAAGACCACTGTGATTTCTGCCTTCTGGCGCAACGTGGAGTTTTATGAGCAATGGTGAACTCTGCATACAAGACCTTCGAAGATCTTAGAGCCCTACAGGAAGGCGAGGGCCCTCAGGGGGAAAGAACCCACAAGATAGGAATTGACGAATGGCGTGAAGGGGGGAGCCGTGTCCAGGCACTGCTTTTCCGGCTCTACGAAGGGCTGCGCGTATGTGGCCGGGGGCAGTATGTCAAAGGACCACATTTGGCCTCCTTGAGGTGGGCATGTGCATGGTGAGAGGGTCCCTGGTGTTACCTGGTAACAGTGCAAGGATGCAGGCGAGGATGGTATGCTTTAGCAGCATCAGGCCGGAACCCAGCCCTCCCCTCGCGTCCAGTCCCGTCCCGGGGCTCTGGGGCACACAGATCGGCCGATAAATAGCTGCGCTTGCGGAGAAATCCATCAAGCCTTTACCCTGTGCATGAGTCATCTCCCTGTGGCAGGCACGGTGCTCAGCTTCCAAGAATAGCCTAGCCCGAGGGATCCAAGCTCGGAATCCCTTCCAACTTTCAGGGCTCTGAAGTTCGGCGCTCACAGAGGTCTGTACTTAGGTAATGGGGTGCAGATGGCCTGGTGTTTGCAGAGACAGTGGCTAATAACCATCTCCCTTCCACCCTCTCTTCCTGCAAATTCCAGGAACACAACACTCCAGGCCAGATCACAGAGCTTACAAAGGAAATCTTAATCATAAGGAGACCTGATGGTGCATTTCAGTGGCTCAGAGATAAGGTAATCAGGAAGCCCACTCATTCATTTATTTGCTCATTCAACAAATATTTACCGACTGCCTTGTAAGCGACAACCACAACAAGGAACTCAGTGGGGGCATCTTGCAGAGGTGAATCGGAGCTAAACACTAAGCCCTGAACATGCTCTTTGGTATCGAATCCCAGCAACCAGGCAGGGGAGTGATAGAAATAATAGCTGACGTTTATTGAGCACTTACTACATGCTGTGTTTTAAGCACTTCCCTCGAATTAACTAGATCAGTCTTCACAACAGTTGGAGGACTTGGGTGCCTCATTTGCTAGTTGAGAGCAGTAGGACACGCAGGGTAACTTGCTCAAGCTCTGAGGTGGGGCTTTCTCGTCCTCCCGGGCTCAGCTTGAGGGCCAGCTCTTCCGCAGGCCTTCTCGGAGTATCCGCTAAGCTCTTCCCTCTTGTTCTGTGGCTCAACACTTTATTTCCTTCACAGTCCTTGTTGCATTGTGGCGTTCCCAGGTTTGTTCGCTTCAATCCAGTTGTCCCTCCCCGCCAATCCCCACTGCATGTAAGCTCCTGGAGGTGTGGAGCTCGTGCATCTCAATGACCTTCATATCTGTAGCCCTAAGGTGGAGCCTGGCGCGTGGTGGGTCCTTGGTAAATATTCGTGCATGGTCAGGGGAGGGACACAGGCACAGGACAAATCTCAGGCATCGTGGATGCCTTGTTGTCAGGATGGATGAAGCCGTGAGTGGGAGGCTGTGTGGCCTTTGTTAGTACCTTCATTACTGTGGCTGGTGAAGAGGTGAGACATCGGACACTGTGAAGGCACAACAGAACATTTGGGATTGCAGTGCAGAACCAGGATCAAGAGAGCCCATCAGCGTGCGCCTCTCCTCCAGGGTGACAGGAGGGGGGGGGGCCTGTCTGCCAACTGTGGGGTGGCTTGGTAGGTTTCTGCTTCTGCAATGACTCTGTGGGTGACAGAGACATCAGCTCCCTGACAGCTGCCCCCCGCCCTGCCCCACCCTTCTCTCAGAGAAGGGGGCAGTGCCCTGAATCCCACGCAGCTGCTGCAGGCAGAGAAAAAGAGGGAATCTCAGTCTGTGCTGGTGCCTCTGCAGGGCAGCAGTGACCCAGCACAGAGCTGAGGGTGCAGGCTGCTTTCTCCCTAAGGACCGAACTTCAGGAGCTGGGGACCTGTCCGGTGCTCGGAGAATCCTTGGTGCCATTGGCTGCCGCCCTCACAGCACCTTATTTTGCAGCCTCTTGATTTGCTTCCTTCTCTTACGCCTTATATCATCTGTCACGAGTACCTGCCAGAAACAGGACTTTGTTCTAGAACATTCGACCCATGTGGCCTCTGAGTCACACTCTGTTCCCCTGTGAGATGGGGATTATGGTGACCAATGGTGCTGTCGTGAGGACTGGATGGGGCTGACATTTCCCCGGCACTGTCTGGGACACTTGGCTGATAAAATCCTATGGAGCCTGTCCCATCCCACTAATGACAACAAATCAGCACCTCATATTTTTTTTTAAAGATTTATTTATTTGGAGAGAGAGAGACAGAGAGAGAACACAAGCAGGAGGAGGGGCAGAGGGAGAGGGAGAAGCAGGCTCCCCACTGAGCAGGGAGTCCTGATGCGGGTCTCGATCCCAGAACCCAGAAATCATGACCTGAGCCCAAGGCAGTCACTCAACCGACTGAGCCACCCAGGCACCCCTAGCATCTCACATTTAATGAAAATGTTTCAGGTATTGGAATAACTACATTATCGGTATTATTAAAAGTGTGATTTTAACAGCTTTGTTGAGGCACAGTTGACCTGCAAAAAACTGTACGACTTTGCAAGTGTTGACACACACGCACACGGATGAAACCATTACTGTGACGTTGTGCAAGCCTTCTTGCGTGCCTCTGTTACCGATGAGGAAAACAGAGACTGAGAGGCGTAAGTGGCTTCTCCTGGGTTGCCTGGTGGCCAGAGGCCGAACTGCCTGACCTGGGCCCGAGCTCCCCACCACCGCCTCCCTGGGTAGTGGACATTTCCCTGCTGCTGCGGTCGGAGGAGGCACGATTGCTCACACCCGCTTGGCGGTTTGCAGCGCTGAAGAGCAAAGCCACCTGAGCTGTGTTGGCGTCAGTTGGTCTCCTGGCCCATACCGCTACCGCCTGCAAGCTGGACACCATGTCAGTGAGCTCACTTTACAACAATGAGACGGGCAGCTCTGTGAGGGCAGAGTGGTGGTCTAGATCGACAGCTTTCCGGCTTTTCAGGGAGGTAATCACCTACTGGTTGCGTCCCAAACCCATAGGCTGATTCCAGGCTCCTCAGCTCAGTGGCACCTGGGGATGTTGGGGAAAACCCGATGGGTGTTATTAGATGTGGCATCCCAGTTCCCCAGAGCTGGACTCCGGAGGTCCTGGAAACTGCAGGACCTGGTGCCTGTGCAGATCCTGTGCACGGTCCTCCCCCAAATCCTGTGCGTGTTTCTCCGCTCACACTCTGGATGCTTTTGGGGTGCTTTTCTTAGACTCCATGCATTTGTTTGGACTGCTCTTCCTTGCTCCTCCCCGACCCAGAGTATCTTTTCTCCATCTCCTTGAACTGCTAGTCCATGGAGTCACGCTGCCTGTTTTTTTTTTTTTTTTTTTTTAAGATTTTATTTATTTATGAGAGAGAGAGAGAGAAAGAGGTTGAGGGAGAAGCAGGCTCCATGCACCGGGAGCCTGATGTGGGACTTGATCCCGGGTCTCCAGGATCAGGCCCTGGGCCGAAGACGGCACTAAACTGCTGCGCCACCCGGGCTGCCCCACGCTGCCTGGTTTAATGCCCACCTCTGCGGCTTGCCAGCTTCGTGACCTCGGACAAGTCTCTTAATCTCTGGGCTCTCGGTTTCATCACTGAGGATACTAGTAGCACTGACCCGTGTGTGTGTTCTGTGCACTGACTCAGCAACACCCGATGAATGCTTAGTATGGCGTCCAGACCGGAGCCAAGGCCCCAGGATATACTGTGCCGTTACCGCTGCTGGTGGTGGTGGTTTTGGTTACTAACCACACGTTTGCCCACCTGGTCCCTACTCTCGAACTAACTTGTCCTCTTGCGGCCACCTCCTCTGCTCTCTCCCTCCCCCTCTTCCATGTGACTATTTCACTCCTTGCTCTCAGGCCATTCCCTTCTCCAAAAGCCTTCTGTGACATGACCCACCCTTTGGGTTGAGAACCCCTCTCCTGAGGCCCATTCCTCTCTTTCTTCAGCAAATATTTACTGAGCAGCTACTATGTGCTGGGGAAATGAACCAGGTGGGCAAAAATCCCTGCCCCTATGATGTCTCTCTTCTTGAGTAGGAGGAAGGGGAAGATGGAGAAGATAAATGAGATCGATGAGTAAATCTGTAGTTACAACATTGTAAAGCTGCTATGGAGAAACATGAATCAGGGAGGGAGTTTCCAGGTTCTGTCCAAGTTTGGATCTGTTTTTGCAGGGTGATCGTTGATAGTCTCAGAAACATCTCAGCTTGGACAAGTGTATGTTCACGTTAGAGACGCCCTAAGACATTCATCTTAGAGGTGAAGGGTGTTGGAGATGAGGCTGTAGTTTTAAATAGGATGTCAAGGAGGAGGAGATCTGAATAAAGACCCCACAGAGGTGAGGGAGTAGACCATTCCGAAGAGCATTCTAAGAAGCAGAACAGCATGTGCAAAGGCCCTGAGGTGGAGGCACTTGAGGACCATTAAAGAGGCCAGGATGGCTTGGGAAACTGATGATAGCAGAAGGGTAGGACTGTAGCTGGACTGCAGAGGGCCTTATAGGATGGAGTGAGGTCTTCCCTGGGCATCCATTGCAGGCTGAAATCAAGGTATCAGCAGGGCTGGGTGCCTTCTGGACATCCTAGGGGAGAATCTGCCTTTTCCAGCTTCTAGAGGCTGCCTGCCTCCCTTGGCCCATGGCTCCCCCCTCCATCTCTAGAGCCAGCACATCGCATCCCTGTGCCTTTCTCTGACAGCCACATCTGCCACCAACCAAACCTGGGAGCGGCCCTCTGCTTCTAAGAACCCTTGTGGTTACAGCTGACCCTTGAACAACATGGGTTTGAACTACTTGGGTCCACTTAGACATGGATTTTCTTTTTTCCTAGTAAATACAGTACCGTAGATGTACTTTCTCTTCCTTATGACTTTCTTCATAACGTTTTCTTTCTTTCTGAATCACAGCTGCAGATCTCCCTCTGCCCCCGTAAGGTAATGAACACACAGGTTCCAGGGATTAGTACATGGACTCATTTGGGGTCATTGCCCTGCCAGCCGGCACATGTGTCCAGGTGGAGATGTCGGGAGACAGCTGGATGTGTGAGTCTGGATTTCGGGGGGGGGAGGCATAGCTGAAGCTGCAGCTTGGGGGGTGGCCCACAGTCCTCTCCGCTCTTTTGGACTCGCATGTCCTGTTTGTTCCATGCCTGTGGCTCCTTGTCCTCCAGACTCTGAGCGCTGTGTGGACAGAGCCTGTGTCTTTTCCTTTTTCTATTCCTGAGAGCCACACCCCAAAGAATGTGACATGAATATAGTTTGAGACCAACTTTGCACCAAACTCATCTGTGACCCAAGGGAGATCCAGGGCCTAGCTCTCAGGACAGCCAACGACACCCATTCTCTGCCCGGCCTCGTGGCGATGGCAGGTCTCCTAAGAGCCAGTGGCAGACCGTCAGGTCCCCACCTTTGTCACTCTGCACATGGACTTGGCACTGTGGTTTGGGGTTCTGTGGGATGGATGCAGCAGATGTTGCCACATGCACATTCTCCTGTGGATGGTTTTTGGGTCAAGGCCCAGTTCTGTGGCCCACTGGATCCCGCCGTGAGTGAATCTGCAGAGTTTAGCAGTGCCTAACAGTGGAGAGGGTAAATAAAAACAAGCAGCAGGAGAGCACTTCCTACTGGGGACTCAGAGGAAAGCCTGTGGGGGTGGGATCCTTCACCCGCTTTGCTAGCTGACATCCCAAATGCAGGACGAGGGCAATCTCTGCTCAGGTCTGCCCCGTGTCTGAGCACAAGCAACTTCCTGATTTTCCTGGGCCTTCCCAGGGTAGCACAGAGCACAGCAGGCACGCGCTTTACCTTTGCAGGTGGGTCTCAGAATGCACTTCCTTACGACCATTTGAATTCTCTCACTCACTGTCCTTCTGGAAGCACCATGGCTAAGAACAGTCTCCGGAGTCCCCCAGCCTTCATTCTGAGCTGTCCATGCTAGCCTTGGGATCTTAGACTGCTCATGTCAACTCTCTGGCTCTGTTTCCTTGCCCAATTGCATGTGGTTGTGAAAATAATCACCAGCACTTACTAGATGCTTACTGTGTGCCAGGTCCTGGACACTAATGTTTCTTCCAGTATATGGAATGGGAAACTGAGGCACAGAGAGACAGGATGGCTGATGCAGCACTCCACAGCCAGCAACGTCAGGGCTGAGTGTCTTTCTTTCCTTCTTTCTTTCTTTCTTTCTTTCTTTCTTTCTTTCTTTCTTTCTTTCTTTCTTTCTTTCTTTTTTCTTTCTTTCTTTCTTTCTTTTTCTTTTTCTTTCTTTCTTTCTTTCTTTCTTTCTTTCTTTCTTTCTTTCTTTCTTTCTTTCTTTCTTCTTTCTTTTTTCTTTCTTTTTCTTTCTTTCTTTCTTTCTTTCTTTCTTTCTTTCTTTCTTTCTTTCTTTCATTTTTTTTATGGTAGTAAACTATACATAATGTAAAATTTAACATCTTAACCATTCTGATGTGCATAGTTTCATAGCATTAAGTCCATCATATTGTGCGACCACCTCCACCAGCCTCCACAGGACTCTTCATCCCGCAGAACTGAAACCCTGTGCCCATGAGACACTTGCTCTCCATTTCCCTACTTCCAGCCTCCTGTACCTGCCTCCTCCCTCCTCCTTCCCTCCCTCTCTCCCTCTTCTCCCACACCCTAGCTTCTAGTAGCCACCATTTTACTCTCACTCACTGAGTTCAGCTTTTATTATTTTTACTATTCATGATTATTATGATGCTTAGATTTCACATATGAGCAATATTTGTGTTTCTGTGTCTGCCTTATTCCACATAGAATAATGTCCTCTGGGTTCGTCCACATTGTCGCACATGGCAGGGTTTCCCTCTTTTTAAAGTCTCAATAATATCCCATTGTCCTTATGCACTCATCCATCTCCAGCCTCTTGGCTTGTTTCCCCATCTTGGCTGTTGTGGATGATGCTGAAGTGAACGTGGGAGTGCACTTCCCTCATCAACAGTGATGTTGAGCATCTTTGCATGTGCTTTTTGACTATTTGTATTTTGCCTTTTGAGAAAAGTCTACTGAGGTCCTTGGCCTATTTTTTATTTTTTAAAATATTTTATTTAAATTCAGTTTGCCAACAATATAGTATAACATCCAGTGCTCAGCCCATCCAGTGCCCTCCTTAGTGCCCGTCACCCAGTCACCCCAGCCCTCTACCCATCTCCCCTTCTGCAACCCTTTGTTTCCCAGAGTTTGGAGTCTTTCATGGTTTGTCTTTCTCTCTGATTTTTCCCTGCTCAATGTCCCCCCCCCACTTCCCTTATGGTCCCTTTCACTATTTCTGATATTCCTTCCACATGAGTGAAATGATATAATTGTCTTTCTCTGATTGACCTATGTCACTCAGCATAATTCCCTCCAGTTCCATCCATGTCAATGTAAATGGTAGATATTCATCCTTTCTGATGGCTGAGTAATATTCTATTGTATAGATAGACCACATCCTCTTTATCCATTCATCTGTTGAAGGACATTGTGCTTGACCTATTTTTAATTGTTTTTTTTTTTTTCCTGTCTTTTGTTGAATTGTAAGAGTTCTTTATATGTTCTGGATGGTAGACCCTTATCAGATATATGATATTTTGAATATGTCCTTCCATTCTGTGGGTTGTCTTTTCACTTGTCTACAGTGTCCTTTGATGCGGGAAACTTTTTAGCTTGGATGAAGCTTGCCTAGTATTGCTGTTTACAATCTGCTTCCTGCTCTGGTCCCATTTTCTTGTCTTCATCCATGACTGCGGCTTAGGAACTTGCTAGTGCTCTGCTGGTGCTGGAAGGAAGAAGACCAGCCCTCTGTGTTTTGGCGGACCCCAGACTCAGGCTGAGAGGGGTCATGTGGTCACTCAGAGCTAGCACCTTGTGGCCTCTATCACTTCCCCGGCTTCAGATTCCTTTTCCTAGACCAATCCTGCCTGACATCAGTGTGTGATGAAGCAGCCCATTCTTTGGAAGCATCTGTCTGTGAATGTTTTTTCCTGTCTCCCTTGGACCTCACCTGCAAGCACTTTCTGTCTCCCTCCCTAGATGTCAGGAACACTAAAGAGTTATGAGGTCCTGTCCTGTATTTCCTCAGTCTGTGTCTGTGTCTGTGTCTGCGTCTATCACAGTTCATTTTTCCTCTGCGTCCCCACAGCCTCCTTGATGAAGACCAACTGCAGGCTCTGGCTGCACTCAATTCTTGGGGGTCCCAAACCCCAACATGTGTCAGAACCCCCCCGCCCCGGAAACTTGCTCATAAACCTGCAGATGCCTGGGCCATTCCCCAGAAACACTGAATCTGAATTTCTGGGGGATGTGTGTGTTTAACTAGATCCTCAGGCGATTAGGATGTGGGGTTGAGGGTACAGGCCACATCTTTGAGAGGCGCTGACCTACATGCTCCAATTTGTCCCGAGGCCCCAGATATGGTAAGCCCCAGATATGGTTCTCAAACTTGGCCGCATATTAGAGTCACCTGGGGAATCTTAAAACCTCTTGACTGCCACGCCACAGCATGGACCAGTCAAATCGGAATCTCTGAGCGTGGGACCCAGGCATCAGCAGGTTTTAAAGCTCCCTGGGTGGCTCCAAGGTGCAGCTAGGGCTGAAAATCAGAGGTTACATAATCTGCCTCCACTGGTAGCTGTAAATTTTATGTGCTGTTTTCCTTTGCTGAGCCCTCTAACCCACTCAGGTAAGTGGGACTCTGGGGTTGACTCTTCTCTTTTACCTATGCTGCAGGTTTTTATTCTTGTGCTGCAGATTTGAGGGCACAAGATTGTAAGAGGTGGCAGGTGTATACATCTCCAAGTTCCTACGACAATGCTTTGCTCACCACACAGGACAACACTTGACACATCTTTACTCGTTCTCATGATGGCACTAGATTGACCTGGGCTTTTTGAGGGAGCCACTGACATCCCAAACCCCCAGAGAAAGGGATTGTCAGCTTCTGATTGTGAACTTGTGGCTCCAGGATCTTTCTGGGGATGATGTCCTACAAAGTGGTCAAGAATGTGGACTTTAAAAAAAAAAAAAGAATGTGGACTTTTGGGGTGCATGGGTGGCTCAGTTGGTGAAGCGTCTGCCTTCTCTGCTCAGGATCTCAGGGTCCTGGGATCGAGCTCTGTGTCAGGCCCCCTGCTCAGTGAGGAGTCTAGTTCTCCCTCTCCTACTCCTCCTCCTACTCGTGCTCTCTCTCTCTCTCTCTAATAAATAATATATATTATTAAAAACAGTGTAGACTTTGGAGTCAAGCTGCCTGGTTTGGATTTTAGCTCTCCTGCTTAGGTGGGTGGACTACAGGTCCTCCCTGAGTCTGTTTTCTCATCTGTGTAGTGGGGATACAGAAAAGGTACTGAATAACCGTCTTAAGTAGATGAATGGATAAAGAATATATACACATAATGGAATAATTGCCTTAAAAAAAGAAGGAAACGTTGCAATGGGCCAACTTGGATGAATCTGGAGGATGTTATGCTCAATGAAACCAGCCAGTCACAAATACTGCATGATTCCAAATATATGAGGAATCTAAAATAGTCGAATTCATAGAATCAGAGAGTGGAATGATGGTTGCCAGGAGCTGGGGTGAGGGGAAAATGGGGAGTTACTAATCAATGGGAATGAAGTTTCAGTTCAGCAGAAGGAATAGGTTCTAGAGATCTAATGGACAACATTGTACCTATAAGTCAGCAGTCCTATATTGTGTAGTTAAAAGTGTCTTATGAGGATAGATCTCATGTGAAGCATTCTTTCTCCAATAAAATAAAAATAAACATAAGCAAACAAATAGATAGATGAATGTGATTAAGCTTCCGGAGAGAAAGAAAAAAAAAAAAAAAGAATTGTCTTAAGAATTAAAACAAAATGATCCATGTAAAATATTTAGCCCATGGCTGATGCCAATTCCCCTTCTTTCTCTAGGGCTACCTTCCAAGCAGCAATGTTGACAGGCAGGGGGGTGCTTGGGACCATGCCAGCTATAGAAACAATGGCTGGATACCTCGTCCAGAATGCTCTCAAGGGCACACGCTTGGTAGGTCCCTCTCATTTACTGCCCCAGCCCTGCTGGTGAGACTATCATTTGCCCTCTATTTAACACCTTTCCAGACTCCACAACAGTCTCTCTCTGAAGGCACAGCTTGTGATAACACCATGTAGCTCCATCTTGGCTGTCTAACGCACTAGCAGTTTTGTTCAGTATAATGTCCACAGTGTGAGGATGGTCCGTTCCTGTTGAGGCAACCAGAAGGGATACGTGTCCCTCTTCTTGGCGAGATCATGTCTCACCTGGTCAGACTCCCAACTATCCTGTTTGAGTGTATTGCAATTGTAGAGTGTAGACTCTTTATGGCTCTGCCGTTACCTCACCTGGCTGTGATCCAAATGACTGACAATGACATGTTCTCTTTGAGCTAGTAAATTAACGACATTGCATTTCTACTAGCATAATTTTTAGAATATCTCCAAGTTTATGCATCTACAGGATTATACTTTTATAAAACCGACCACAAGCCCCAAGTTTTTGTTCAACAGTATTCAACATTTGGCCATGGTTCTTTTACGTATGATTACTTTAACTGATTTCCCAGTTTCAACATGCTAGATTTCCCCTTCTGATCAATGCCGCCCATTGTTGGCACCGGGAAAGTGTTGGATAAATGACAGTTGTCACTCTAGGAGGATACGGAGTCCCCACGATCTCCACATCCAGGGCAGCTCTCAGGGAGCTGCCATGTTGATGCCAGCGGCTCTCCCAAAAGCAGAGGAGTGGGGAGAGGAGGGCAAACCTGAATAGACAGAGGGAGCCGACTTTTTGGAGGAGAAAGTTCCCCCGAGAAAGGCAGGCAAAGGAAAGAGGACACTTGGAACATGTCTTTTTTTTAAACCATCGGGCCCAGATGGTCTGCGTGTGAGGCAGCTTGCAGAGCTGGCTAGCCCAAGCAAACAATTTGAGCCAGTTCATGAAATCTCAGAGAGAAGCCACAGAGATCCCGACGGGAGCAGAGGGAAAAGAAGGGCCTGCTTAAAATTTACTATCTGGAAAATCTGATGATTAGTGCTCAGACAACACATGAGGGGAAAATTCATAACATAAATATCTCCATGCCACCAGGATCCTGGGCCCCCGGGTGGTGCTTGAAGTTTAAGAACAAATCATCTCAGGCCACGCTGGTAGCATTTTTTACCATAATTACAAACAGCTGACATATAGGAATGTTATAGATGGCTGGCGTCTGAGCTGTGTAGACCAGCGCTTCTCAGACTATAATGTGCTCACGAATCTGAGATCTGGTTCAAATGCAGATTCTGGTTCAGCAGATCTGAGATGGAGCCTGGGACTCTGCATTTGTAAGAAGCTCCCAGGCGATGCCGTGCTGCCAGTCTGTGGACCACACCATGAGTAGTGAGGCTACAGGAATGCTTGATAAACAGATGCAGGGGCCTGAGTGGAGGTCCTTCCTGGTAGCATAGCAGCAACTGAGGTACCCAGAAAGCATTGCTGGCATCTCTGGAGTCCTTGTCCAGGAGAGGGCTTGGAGACTCCTCTAGGGGAGGGTAAAGAATCAGCCTCTTTGGCTATTTCTCAGGTAGAGAAGTTGCTCTCAAAATCTCATGGCTGCTGGAGTTGAGAACATTGACATTGAGCTTACTTAGGGAAAGAGAGGAGGAAGAGTAGGAGATGGTCAAAGAGGAAGGGGAGTAGGGGATGGCCAGGGAGGAGGGAGAGTGGGGGATGGTCAGGGAGGAGGGAGAGTAGAGGATGGTCAGGGAGGAGGGAGAGTAGGGGATGGTCGAGGAGGAGGGAGAGTGGGGGATGGTCGAGGAGGAGGGAGAGTAGGGGATGGTCAGGGAGGAGGAAGGGTAGGGGATGGTCAGGGAGGAAGGAGAGTAGAAGATGGTCAGTGAGGAAGGAGAGTAGGGGATGATCAGAGGGATGATCCAGGGAGGAAGGAGAGTAGGGAGTGGCCAGGGAGGAGGAACACATAGATACTTTTCTTGATTGTCTTTCCTCCTGCCCCCAACTGTGTCTTCTCAAGTCTTTCTCTGCTCAGTAATTATACCCACCATTCCCCCAACTGCTTAAACCGGAGACCTGAGTGCTGACCTTTTTTCTCAGGCCTGCATAGCTTGGACTATTCCTGCATGGCTGCGTAAGGGCAGCCGTGGGCCTGGAACATTTCCTTGCAAAGAGATAAAGAGCCCTCACAGCCTGTGCTGGATTTGTGTCCTTGCTTGGGCATATCTTTCCCTGTTCTGAGCTTGACATGTACTTCTTTGTTCTGCTTATGTATGTGTGTCATATGGCACCTGGCCACCCCCCACTGCTCTATTTATTCCCAGTGGGGAGGGATTGGGATCCTTTCCTGCAGCATGAAGTGGGTGCAGCCACACTGCAGCATCGGCTCTGGTATGGATCCCTGGCCATGGGGACAGACATATTGCAAAGGACTGGATCTTGTACATTCTCTTTCTCCTCTTGCTGTAAGTAAGCACTGGACCATTTGAGCCCAGTGTGCATGTTTTTTCTGTTCTCAGTGACCTTGCGTCATGCATTCATCTCTTCCCTGGGTGACACTTACCTGTCTTTTAAACTTGGTCATGCAGCCTGACCACCCACTGAACAGTGAGATATCCCCTTTCTCTCTTCTTTCATACCCAGTCTAGGGCAATTTATAATTATTCACCTTCAAATATATATCTCAAAGTCCTCCCTGTCTCCACTGCCACCACCATCATCTCTCCCACGGACCTCTAGAATCACTTCTAACTGGTCTTTCTGTTCCCACCTCTATCCCTCTCCAGTCCATCCTTCCCACTGCAGCCAGGTCACTGCTCTTCTTATAGCCTTCGAAGACTTCTCATGGCCTCTTGGCTGGAATCCCCATGCCTTCTCTTGACCTTCAGAGCCCCACATTTCTTACCCCTCTTCCCTTTGCCATCTGTGCCCCACTGCACTGGCTCTCTCTCCTTTCCGAACACATCCTGTGTTCTTAGAGTTTTTGTAGACTCTGTTCCTTGGCCTAGAACCAACCAAAAAAAAAAAAAAAAGTATGTCTTTACTGCTAGCTCCTGCTGCCTTCTGACCTCTGCTATCTTTTCCTCAGAGAGACTTTCACGGACCTCACTGCATTTCACACCTGTAGTTTACCTTCATGGTATTGATCAGAAATTTGGTCTGTGCATCATTGATTGTCTACTTCTCCTGCTTGGTTGTTAGCTCTATGAGGGCAGGGATCCGGCCTGTCCTTGTCCACTGTTGAATATTCAGTGCCCAGGTCTATGCTCTGAGTAGATACTCAACACCTAATGATTAAAAGAGAGTATGAATTAGTGAATAACTAAGCTTTGCAAAAGCAGAGGACAGGGATGAGTGCTTGAAAGGGGCTCACATTCATCGAAGTACCTACTGTGTGCATTACGCACCTACTGTCTCATTTACTCTCTCCCACAGATTGCTCTCATGTTCAGCTGTGGCCTGGAGACTTGGATCAGCCTGCCCAAGTTACACAGCCACTGAGCAGCAGAGCTGGTTTGCATCTGCTTTAGTCTTAGCCCAGGGTTTCCTGACCTTGGCATGACAATTTTGGGTCCAAATAATTCTTTGTTGTGGGGTGGGAGAGGTGGCTGTCCTGTGCACTCTAGGACATTTAACACAGCCCCTGGCCTCCACCCTCTCAATGTTGGGATCCAAACTGGCCCCTGGTTGAGGATCACTAGCTCAGCTTGTGGATAATTTCAGCCTCTCCTATGCCCCCTGCTTTGATCCCTGCCTGTCCTAGTCCTCTCAGACAGAGAGCCACTGTTTTTCTTGTGGGCTCTTCTTCATCCCATCGTTTCCTGCAGACTTCCTGTGTATCCTTCTGGGAATGCAGCAAATGGATGGTGTGTTCCAAGTGTTGCAATAAACATTTGCTTTTCTGGTTTATTTAACATCAGCCCTATGTCAGCTGCTTGTGTCATTGGCATGGACACTAACAGACTGCCTAGAAAATTTGCAATACTTTTTTTTTCCTTTGCCTAAATGGCACGTCTAATTGTTTAGCATGAGATAAACCAGTGTGTTTATGAGGAGATAACTTGTCAAAACAGACGTGTGGCTCTACCACCACAACAGCCTAGACGCTCAGACTTTCTTCATTCAAGGACAAGTGTGAATTTTTCTTGGGTGTTTTGTGTGGATTTTAAGGTAAGAATTTATTTCCTGCCTTTTTGGAGGGGCAGATGAAATTCACTCCCAAATACAGATGTCTTCTAAAGTACAAGAGATGGAGCTTCAGAAGAAGCTGCAAAGGCAAGTGTCTTATTAAGTATAAGGGATGAATAAGGGCATAGAAAAGGAGTATGTATGTCAGAAAGAGAATGTGAGTGAGCTCCTACCCAGAGGAGTTAGAGGGTAGGACTCCCTTTTTTGTTCACTCATCCATCCACCCACCTTCCCATTCATTTATCCTTTCTTCCTTCTTTCCTTCCATCCATCCATCCATCCATCCATCCATCCATCCATCCATCCTTCTGTCCGTCTTTCTGTCTATCCTCCCATTCATCTGTCTGTCCATCTGTTCATCCATCAGACATACTATGCTAGGGAGTGTAGTGGTGCTGGGGGTTGGGTACAAATTTGTTCTAGGTGTCTGTGGAAGACACACAAGTCAACATTTATTACGACACAGTATGTCATGGTGGGGAAGAGGGAGGCATAGGGGCTAGGGTAGTCTGAGGAAGGCCTCAAGGCCTGTCTTGGGGGCAATAAGGGAAAATTTCCTGGAAGAGGGGAGTTGGGCGTATCCCAGGGGGTCCTCATCCTTCCTTCTAACTACAGCAAATGTCTTGAGTGGAGATTGCTCACTTTCAGCAGGCAGCTTAGAAGGGGCCAGAGAGAGAGAGTGAGCTGCATATGCTCGCTGCTGGTACAGCCAGTTTCTTTGGAGCTTCCTGCATGCCATGCCTGCTCACGGGTGATCTTGTTTAGCTCTCATAGCTGCCCTATGAGGTCAGCACTACCATCAGGTGAAAGTGAGGCCCAGAGAGGTGGTGATGACTGTATATTCCCCTTTCAGCATTGGTATAACAGTTAGGGGTGTGTATTTAAAGTTTCTGTTGCCCAGTATGTGCTTCATATCACTATTTTTATTTATTTATTTATTTATTTATTTATTTATTTATTTATTTATTTATGATAGGTACACAGTGAGAGAGAGAGAGAGGCAGAGACACAGGTAGAGGGAGAAGCAGGCTCCATGCACTGGGAGCCTGACGCGGGATTCGATCCCGGATATCCAGGACCGCGCCCTGGGCCAAAGGCAGGCGCCAAACCGCTGCGCCACATACCATCTAGACTCCACAGACATTGGCTAACCTTGAAACTTGCCGCCACTCCTTCCCTCTTTCCTTTTTATGACAGGGAGATAATAAGTTAGTGGTCTTTTTGGAAGAAGGACACGATGAGACAGACAGGATCAGAATCTGGGAAGGACCCCAGGGGCCACTTTGTGAGCTAGCATTTAGCTAGCCCTCCCCAGAGTGCAGTGTAGCAGAAGACCCCCAGAGGCACATAGAGAGAGATACATTCTGAACTTCAAAGGCTGTCAGGCTCCTGCTGTGACCCTGGGAGATATGAAATCTTGTGGCAGGACAGAGTGTCATCTGCTTTCCAGGGCCTGAAGGATGTTTCTGCTCAGCTCCTGAGATGGGATGAGGGTGTGAGTGGTGATAGAAGATGTCAGGAGGACAGGAGAAATGATTTCCTGGCTGTTGAAGTCATGGTGCTTCAGTCCATTTCCAAACGTTCTCTCAAGGAACAGCCTGTAAGGAATGGACAGGGAGCTCTCAGCATGCTGTTAGTATGGTCTTAGTATGGGCCAGGGTTCCAGTTAATGGTACATTCAACCCTTTACCGGTTTAGTGGCCAACGAAATGTCCTGTAAGTACTAACACTATTGAAAATGTGCTGCACACCAAGCCTGCTTCTGATCCATGATCCCACTGAACTCTTTTAAAAACCCTATGAGGTAGAGGCTATTCTTAGTTCCATTTTACAGATGAGGAAACTGAGGTTAAGTAAATTGCCCAAGACCACACAGGGAGCAAATGACAGTGACCTAAATGTACATTCAATGAACTTTGGGAGTGAGCAGACCCTGAAGCCACTGTGGAGAAATAGGTAGTGATGGAGAAAGAAACTGGTTTGAACAAGGAGCCCTAAATAGGAAGTCATAAGGCTAAACGCTCTGAGTTGCAGGTGCATTATTTTGCTAACTAGTTGTTTCTTTGGTGGATACCTCCACACAATGGGCTCCCAGGTGGGTAGCGGCAGGCATATATATTTATTTAAAATAAGCACAAAACTTGGAGTGCCTGGGTGGCTCAGATGGTCAAGTGTCTGACTCTTGTTCCAGTTCAGGTCTTGATCACAGGGTTGTGAGTTCAAGCCCCAAACTGGGCTCCATGCTGGAACTTAAGAGAAAAAAAAAAAAGCTAAAATAAAGCACAGAACTTACTGGCTTGTTTGAATTCACAGTCGCACCAGAGATCTATTACACTCTTATTCTGTGTGAGGAGATGTGTAGAGAGTCTTCTTACATGTTACAATAATTGGTCATGCATAGGCACTGGTCAGTTTGAATGGATGCACTGACCAAATGAATGGATGCCAACTATCTAACAACTGGCCTGATATGAGTTCTGTCCTAAGCATTGGAGATTTTCCCCTGCTTTAGTCTATGGAGTCAAACAGATTGAACAAGCAAGAGTCAAAGAATAGCACATGTAGCAAAGATTTTCTAGTTGAGGCATATGTGTGTAGTGTTCCTGGGTCGTGATTGTAGAGGCTGCTGAACATTGACATGACTTGACATGTTTAGTCACAATGTTAATTTATCTTGAAATTTCAAATAGCATTGGAGGAAGGTGCAAGTGAAAAATGTATATCAAGATAAATGAGTAAAGAAAAACAGTGGAGGGATGCCTGGGTGGCTCAGCACCTGAGCGTCAGACTTTGGCTTAGGTTGTGATCCCAGAGTCCCTGGACTGAGTCCTACATTGGGCTCCCTGCATGGAGCCTGCTTCTCCCTCTGCCTGTGTCTCTGCTTCTCTGTGTGTGTGTGTGTCTCATGAATAAATAAAATCCTAAAAAAAAAAAAAAGAAAAAAACAGTGGAATATTTAGCCTTAAAAAAAAGAAAGAAATTCTGTCATTTGTGACGACATGGATGAACCTGGAGGGCGTTATGCTAAGTGAAATAAGCCAGTCATGGAAGGACAAATACTGGATGATTCTCCTTACATAAGGTACCTAAAATTGTCAAACTCAGAGAAGCAGGGAATAGAACCATGGTGATCAGGGGCCAAGAGGAGGGGGAAATGAGGAGTTGTCCAACTGGTGTGAAGTCGGTTATGCAAGATGAATTAGTTCTAGAGATGTAGTGCCTGTGGTCTATAGTTCTGTGTTATGCACTTGACACGAGATCTGTCTTCTTAAGTTATAAGTGTTCTAACCATAAGCAAAACAAAACATACATGGGACACAAGGAGACACCAACGTGATGCATAGGCAGTTACCTTGATATTGTGGTGGTGGTTTCACAGGTATACCTATATATCCAAACATCACATTGTATGCTTTCTGTACAGTTTGTTGTATATCAGTATATACAGTTGTATATCAGTTATATCTCAATAAAGCTATTGAAAACGTGTACTAAAGTGACATAGGTTATAAAAGCCTGGGAAACACTAGTGTAAAGGCATGAGCAGTAGAAAGAAGCATTGGTTTGATGTAGTTGCTGGTGTGATGCACAGCAAAATTGCTAACTTTTTTCTGGTTGCTATCTAAGGTCATCATTGAAAATGTTTGAGGACCTCTGTTTAGGGCTTTGGGGATCAGGCTAGACCTCAGTCTCCAGAAAGTGGAGATGAGGAGAGGTCAGTGTCAAAGTTGTTCTGGTGCATGAAAATGGGCCGGGGAGGGGAAGTGTTGGGATGTGCTCAGGAGCACTCATGCACCAAAGACCACTCATTGAATGCCTGCAGGGGCAGAGCTCAAGCAGGTGGCTGTGGCTAGTGGGGTGGCATTGCTTCGGAAATGGAAAAGTCAGTCCCAGCTTCTCAAGGAATTTCTGTTCTGGCAAGAGAAACAAAACAGTCCCCAACAAAGTTAGTTCAATTCTACAGGTTATCGATTGAGAGCTTACCACGCGTTAGAAAAGCTCTCTGCTTGAAAAGTAATTTGAGAATCACTGCAAAATGACAGATCAGTGGGAATTGAATGAAGCAGGACAAAACAATCCTATAGGATTGCTGTGAGACACAAAACCCTGGAATGCCAGGAATGCTCTAATTAGGAAGGACTTCCAGGATGAAGGGACTGTTGGGTCAGGGATATAGGGGACCCCTCCTCTGGGAGCCTGAGGGAGGGGGATTTTGTTCCATTACCAGCCTGGCTTTGGGCAGTGCAAGAAATGAAGCCTGCCATATGCATAGAAATTTCCAATGTTTTCACCACCAAATGTGGTCCTTCTTATTTTGGCCCCGTGGACATTCTGCTTTGAAGAATCATTTATACTAATCAAATTTCCCTGTAACTTGCCATCCATATTCTTTTCATTTACTTGCATTTGATTTATTCATTCAACAGATATTCACCGGACAATGAGCCAATTGGATTAGGTTTGGTGGTTTATGATAGAAAAATTAACAGTGACTGAAGCAAGACAGAATTTTATTTTGCTCTCAAATAATGGAAATCTGGCAGACAGCTCAATTCCTGTAAAGTGGCCACATGAGGACAAAAGTACAAGTTTCTTCTATCCTGTTGTTCCTTACTGCATGGCTTCTATTCCCAAGGTCACCTCATGGTTCAGTATGGTTGCTAGAGCTCCAGCCATTATGTCTACATTTCAGACAGCGGAAAGAGGAGAAAGAGGCTCTCTTTATATGGAGCTCCCCAGGAGCTGCCATTCAATACTTAACCTTACATCAGTGGTCAGAATTTAGTTATATGGCCAAACCAAGCTGCAAGGGAACCTGAAAAGTGTAGAAATGCAGGCTTTTTTCTGAGTAGCTGTAAGTCCAGCTGAGACTTGGGATTCTAACAATAAGAAGAAGAGTAGAATAGATTTTTTTGATGGGAACTAGTAGTTGCTCTCTCAGGCACCTACTAGAATCCAAACACCGGAGACTGTGTGCTAAGAATGACTCTGTAGGACAGTGATTTGCTGTGATTCTGTTTGAGCTTGATGGTTTTCAAACTTTGGTGTGGTGTCAGAATCATCTGGAGGGCTTGTGACAAAAACATTTCTGGATGTCACCCTTGGAATTCATGATTCAGAAGGTTTGGAGGTGGGAGACTGAGGATCCGCATTTTTAACAAGTTCTAGATGTTGCTGATGCTGCTGAAGCAGGGCCCACATGGATAACAGTGACTTAAGTAAGGGGGTGGCAACCTCTGGCCCATGGTGGGTCAAATCTAGCTGTTTTTCTAAATAAACTTTGTTGGAACACAGCCACACCCAGTTGTTTGCTAGGGTGCATACTGCACCAATAGCAGAGTTGGGAGTTGCCATGGAGACCCTGGGGCTCTCAGACCTAAACCTGCTGCAGAGGGGTTTGCAGTTCCTGCCTTAGGTAAAAGCTGATTCTCACAATCCACGAGGAGGTAGTATATCAACGGAGAAACAGGGAAGTATGGGACCCAGACTCCTGTCCTAGTCCGTTAATTTTCCTTTTGACTTTGGTCAGGCTGCTACCCTGTCTGGGCCTCCGTTGCATCACAGAACGGGGACACTGAACAACTGATTCCAGAAGTCCCTTGCAGAACTTGGCTGACTTCAGCAGACAAGCTGATTTTATGGGCTGACAAGATGCCAGGCACGGATTGAGCACGTTCCATTTGGCTGCCTTGTGTTGCCTTGTGTTCTGTTTGTGAAGGTGTCCCCTTCCCCACCTTTGGAGCGAAAGCCTTACTTTCTTCATTTTGGATTGACAACTGGCATTTGTCAGAGCTGGCATTCATTAGGTCCAACGTGTTCTATTCATCACTGCGACTTTTTGGTGCCTTGGCTGTTACTAACCTTCTCTGAGTTGGAAAAGAGGCACTTAGAGTTTATAATGACATATATAATATCACACCACCTCTCTGTGCCCCAGAGTTATTTCACTCTGGGTTTGAGAGTCTTTTTCTGAAGCAACAAGGGAGAAAGGTCTCCTTTTGATGACACTCAATCAACCAAAGTGAGACACACAGTTGACTGTATTTAAATCAGAATGAGTAAAAAAAAAAAAAAAATCAGAATGAGTGAGTGGAAATGAGTATGCACAGGGATCTCTATTCATGTGGATTTTAGGAAGCCATTGTGGGCACATTCCTGCATTGGTTAGGAGTTGTATTTGCCAGCGGGCAGGTTGGAAGTGAGTTGCTAAAACGAAGTAGAAGTTTACTTCCTTTACTTTCTACTAGCTCAAAGCAGCCTGGAGGTAGGTGGTCAGGCTGCCATGATGGCTTCATGGTGTCATCATAGATCAAGGCCCATTCTGCATTTCTTGTGTTCCTAAGTATATGGTTTGTGTCATTGAAGTTGCTGCATGTTCCTAAATGGATGTTGGAGCACCACAGTCTTTGGTCAGGACAACGCATATAATTTTATTTAATTCCGTGAGTCTTCATTTGCTACTGGAGAAAGTCAAGATTCCTTTCTCCATTATTCAAGACCCTCCATATACTGTTGCGTAAGCTCCTTTCTAAAATTATTACTCACTTCTGAACTTTATATTCCCGGAATAATTTCTTTTTTTCTGTCTTGCCCATTACCTCCAAAATATATCTTCTAGCTGCCCACACTTTTCTATCTCTGCCACCAGTGCGAGCCGTGGCTATCTGAACCCTGTAACCCTGCACTTGAACAGCCCTGGGAGTGAGTGCTTCCTTGATACTTCTTTTGTACCCTAGATGCCTCATTCACCTCACCCCAGCCCAGCCCCAGCCCCAGCCCCAGCCCAAGCCCCAACACAACGCACATTGCCTCTCACTTGGATGAATACAATGGCCTCTAAGCTGGTCACTCCTGCCAGTTATCTTTTCTCTTGTACTATTCATTCTCCACTCAGCAACCAAAGAAATATTTTAAAGCAGTAGGATCAGATCCTTTTTTTTTTTTCTTTTTGAGAGAGAGGCTGTGAGCATGGGGAGAAGGGGCAGAGGGAGAGAGAGAGAGAGAGAGAATCTTAAGCAGACTCCATGCCCAGCATGGAGTCCCACATGGGGCTCAAACATGACCCTGAGCTAAAATCAAGAGTCAGATGCTTAACTGAGTCACCCAAATGCTCCATGATCCTTTTCTTTCCCTGCTTAACGTCAGTGGTTATATACTGTATTTCAAGTGCAACCCAGACCTGTTCCCATGGTCTGCAAAGTCCAGTTGTTCCATCTTGGTTTTCACTTTCTACCTCTCCTGTTGCTGTCATCACTCCAACGAGACGAGCCTTCTTCCCGTTCCTCACATCCCAAGCTCCTCTCCCTTCTAGGCCTTTGTGTTCTGCGTTCTTCCCTGGTTGGCAGTGGCTTGGGCTCTGGCATGGCTCAAGCCTCATGGGTTCTCACACCAAGCGTACTTCCCCTGTCCCTACTGTAGTTTGTCTCTACTATGTCACTTGCAGACTCCCTTCCCAGAAGTCATCACATTCTTTAACTGTCTTGTATATTTACCTGCTTCTTGACTATTTCTGCCCCCTGGGATATAAGCTCCTTGGGGCAAAGACCACATCTGTCTTTTTTGTGCCAATGTGTTCCTAGCACTTAAGCCCATAGTCAAGCATGTCATAAGCACTCAGGATTTGGGAAGCAAATGAATGGATAAGTGAGTAGTTCACTGAATAAATATTTAAACATGTAGTCAGGGGTTCTGAACCTGGGATCCAAGGGCCCCCAAGGGGTCTGTGGATAGAATTCAGTGGTCTATAACTTGGATATGGGGGAAACCACCTATTTCCACTCACCTGTAACTGAAAATTCTATTTCCTTTCATTTTGAATGGCAGTAACAAACCACAGTGATGGTAACAGTTCCCTGATTCTTTTCACCAAGAAAAATCACTTATATTTTCATATCACATCACCATTGTTGCAGATATCTTAGAATTACTGTATACTTTCATCAGATTACTTTGAGATCATTGTCATTACTAGACAGAGCATAGACCTTTTTATTTAACATGTTAATATAGACATATACATTTCATAAATTTCTTATTTTTTAAATTGTTGATATAACTGTGTTTTGATATAACTGGTTTCCTTTGTAGTTTGATGTGTTTTTAGTCACATAATAGCTTTGTCCTGAGAAAGAGTTTGAAGGCTTCACCCGCCTGCCAAAGTGGTCCTTGGGCAGAAAAAAGTCAAGTCATTCCCTTGGAATGAATGAGTAACTTCTTCACTTGTTTTTAATATATATTTTTTAAGATTTTATTTATTTATTTGAGAGAGAGAGCACTTTCATTTATTGAGCACCCCCGTAAGAATAGGAGCATCTCTCTCCCTCTCTCTCCCACACCCCTTCAATCCCATTTTTCTTTCAGGGTCCAGGCAGATCTTTCTCCAAAAAGTCTTTGTATCCCACAGCAGATTCCCCCTCCTTCAAAAGTGTGTAGCACTTACTCATATGTTTGGCAAACCCAATAAACCCTTGATCCTGCAATAAAGCCCCTTTGAGAGGGGATGTGTCACTTTTTATGAGTTTGTCTTCATTTTCCAACTCCTAGAGTCCTTCTCATTTATAATTAGCACCCTGGCCTGTGCAGTGTTGCTGTCTTCTTCACAGAATTGAGATTTTTTCCTTCGAAGAACTTAGCATGGCTTACGAATATGTATTTATTTGTATGATTATTTGCTTAATGTCTTTGTAGGAGATGAAAACACAAATGTTTTGCTCATCACCTAGTGGAAGTATCAGAATTTTTATTTTGGAAGGGCCTAAGTGCCACCATTGTGGTTAGGGATGCCAGGGATGGCTAGGGAACATGCCTTGGAGCTCAACTTGCTTGCTTAGCAAGTCATGATATTTACTTAGTTTATACTTAGGATCTGGTGATATTAGTGGGGATGTTGGTATCTATGGGAGGCAGAACTCATGACATCATCTTGCTATTGCCATTGTTACCTGTATACCTAGTGCACAGAACAATACCTGGCACATAGACCCTAAATAGACTATGGATGGTTGGGTGGGCGGATGGATGGATGGATGGATGGATGGATGGAGGGATGGATGGAAGGAATATTGGGTAGAGTGAATGGATGGAGAGTTGGATAGTTGGAAGAATCACTGGTTGGAGATTGGAGATGTAGAAAGGAGTAGTTGGTTGGAAGAGTGGTGTTTTAGGTTCCTAAGGGTGCTGAAACAAAGTACTACAAATTTGGTGGCCTAAAACAATAGAAATTTATTGTGCCAGAGTTCTGGAGGTCAGAAATCTAAAATCAAGGTGTTGGTAGGTCTGTGCTCTCTCTGAGGACTCTAAGGGAAGATCTTTCCTTGCCTCTCCTAGTTTCTAGTTGTTGCCAACAATTCTTGGCATTCCTTGGCTTGTAGACACATCATTCTCACCTTTGCCCTTGTTATATGGCAGCTTCCTTGTGTGTGTGTCTCTCTGTGTCTATTTTCTCCTCTCGTAATGACACCAGTCATTGGATCAGGACCCACTGTGATTGAATATGACATCATCTTAATTTAACTAATTAAACTTGTAAAAACTCTGTTTCCAAATGAGGTCACCTTCTGAGATTCTGGGTGGGGATGAATTTGGGAGGCACACTATTTAACCCAGTAAAGATGGTTAGAGAGTTGAAAGGATGGATGTGTGGAGTAATGAAGGGAGTTGAGTGGGTGAGTGGAGACTTTAAGGGAGGATCAAGGTTGTTGGAAGGGTGGAAGGATGGATGGGTGAAGAGGTTGTATGGATGATTATAAAGGATATCAGATTGAATGGAAAGTTAGATGGGTAGAAGGGTAAATGAGTGGAGAGATGGCTGGTTGGATGGATGGATGAATCAATTAGATTATAAAATTCTTCGTAGTAGAATTCATGGCATGTATGTTTATCTCTGTCTTTATTACAAGTATGACACTTGTAATACTTGACACAAAGTATGACACTTTGTGTTTAGGAAGTGCTTATTTTTTTTCAATAAAGTTTATTTATTTTTTTAAAAGATTTTATTTATTTATTCATGAGAACACACAGAGAGGAGAGAGAGAGAGAGGCAGAGACACAGGCAGAGGGAGAAGCAGGCTCCATGCAGGGAGCCTGATGTGGGACTTGATCCTGCGACTCCAGGATCATGCCCTGGGCTGAAGGTGGCGCTAAACCACTGAGCCACCCGGGCTGCCCAGGAAGTGCTTATTAAATATTTGTTGTCTTGTTTTCTCTGCATTAAGAGATTCACTGCAGTGGCTACTGATTGCTTTCCTGGTTTGTGAACCTCCATCAGAGAGGTGTGTGTGTGTGTGTGTGCGTGTGTATTCACTTGGTGTGATAACCAGTCTGGATTTATGTCCAGACTGGAATGTGTTTCTGGCTTTTGGAACAACTCTGTTAAGAAATTACATGTTGGGTATAATTTGTGTTGTTTAGGAGCTAAAAATATTTATAGGTACAACTGTTTCATATCCTAGTTGTTATATATTTAAAATCTTAAACCTGGTGGCAGATAAATACTCCATAGGTATCCGCATTTGCTCTCATGATTTCAGATTGGACAACAATTAATTTTACAGTGTTGATGATTCTAAAGTTTGAGTGTTGATTTCTATTGAAGGTTTTATTTGTCTGGAGAAGGGTTTAGTTGAATTTAAAAGCACCTGCTTTGATGTTGTCTATTTAAGCGATTTGCATTTGCCAGCACTCTTTTAATAGGGAGGTTTGCAGGCTGGTGCCAGATGGATGCACTTCATCAGATGCCAAAGATCTCAGACGTTTTGTCTGCTCAGAGCATTCTTTAGCATTGGTCCAGGTATGTGAACTTGGAAGTCTCAGAGAAGTAGTCCTATTGTGCTTAAAGACTTTTCTATTTCTCTCTAAGGAGAAAAGATTTATAAATGCTAGAATATTTCAGACATACAGAGAATTATAGGGAGTAAAATAACAAATACCTCTGTAACAAAAGTTAACATTTTTGTCACAATTATTTCAGAATATAAAAATATAAATATCTCATTGAAGCCTTTCACTTTCATGCCATTTCCTTGTCTCCCTCATTAGAGGAGACCTCTACCCTGAAGTGGATAACCATGTCTTTCCCTATGTGTGCAAACCTAAAGAGTAGATGGTATTAATATTTTAAAGCTTTTTATGAACAGTATTCTATTTTACATATACTTCTGCAACTTGTTCTTTTCTCAATAATATGTTATTGAGATTCATTTATGTTTAGCTCCAGTTGGTTTCACTGTTTTATAGTATCTATTGTACACATGTGTAAAAATTTCACCTATCCACAAACTGAGTGGTGGGCAACCTTTTTGTTATTTTGAGCTACGAAGCAGTGAAAAATCCTTGCACATGTAAGAGATTTTCTCAAGCAAATCTGCCTGTAAATAGAGTTTCTGAGAGACAAGGTGTGGGCATCTTCAACATCACTGGAGATTGCCAATTTGTTCTGCAAAATGACTGAGCCAGGCTATGCTCACTTCCACAGCAAGGAACAAATGATACAACTTTCATGCATTCTTTTCAAATCTTGTCTTGTCCCTTTTTGCTTATAGGATAGGTGTGAGATGGAGTCTTATTGTTTTTTTCAATTTGCATTTATCTTATTACTTGGGAAATTGAACATATTTTCATGTTTATTGGCCATTTGGGTTTCCTTTCTATTGGGGTGTTTATTTTTTTCTTATTGATTTATAGGCATTTTTAAATATATCATAGATATTACGTTTTGAATCTCCTGAATGCATTGCAGATATTTTTTTTATCCCAGTCTTTATCTTTTAAAATTATAAATTGGGTCTCATAATTTAAAAAATGAGAATTTAGGAAACTTTTTCTTAATGGGTTTTGCTTTCTGCATCCTTTAAAAGAACTCATTTCCTACTGCAGTGGCATAGAGATAGACCCTTTAAAGTTTAAAGGTTTGCATTTCACATTTAGATATTTATATCATCTAGAATATCTTTTGTATGTGATGTGAAATAGGGATCTAATTTTCACATGGGGAGCCAATTACTTCACACTGTTTGTTGAGTATCACATCATTTTCTCACAAATTTGTAATAACTCCTCAGTAATACACTTCTTTCTGGATTCTTTTGTTCCATTGAACTATTTATCCTCATACCTTTTTCATATTGGTTTATTTATTTATTTTTTGCATTAATATAGCTTTATAATAAGATTTACTTTCTAAGGTTAGGTCCCTCTGCCTTGTTTGTCTTTATTATAATTTCCTTTGCTCTTCATTGGCCTTTATCCTTAGATATAAATTTTGCACTCAGCTTGTCGTATTATAGAAAACATTCCACTGATTCCATTGACTGATTAAAGTTGTACTGAATTCACAGATCAATTTAGAGCAAATCAACATCCGGTAGGTAATTTTCCCATTCATGAATATGGTATAGCTTTTTCATTTATTTATTTGGGACCTATTTTAAGTCATTCAATGAGGTTTTAAAATTTCTACATACTGTCTCACCTATCTTGTTTGACATTACTGAGTTCCTTATAATTTTTTTTAAATGTTTTGCATGGAATAGATAGCCATAGCTATGGTGTAGTGCATGGCTTTGTTACTACCTGGGTTAAAATTCTGACTCTGGTCTGGTACACCTGGCTCAACCTTCTCAGTCTTCTTCTGGTTTAAAAATGTATTTTTATTGAGATACCGTTGATATAAAACTTTATGTATATTTAAGGTATATAGTATGTTGATTTAATATGTTTATGTACTGCAATATGATGACCACCATATTGCTAGTCAATACCCCATCACATAAGTATAATTTCTTTCCTGTGGTGGGAGCAATTAAGATTGGAAGTTTTATAAACTTCCTAGCAGCTTGGAAGTTTATAATTTAATATTGCTAGATGTAATTTGCTGTGCATTAGATCTCTAGGGCTTACTTATTGATTAGTTTCAAGTTTGTCCCCTTAAACAACACATCCCCTATTTCCCTACTTCCCAGCCCCTGGTAATCACCACTGTATTCTCTGTTTGGACAAGTTCGGTTTTTGTTTTGTTTTGTTTTGTTTTTTTAGATTACACATATAAGTAATATCATACAGATTTGTCTTTCTCTGATTTATGTGCCCAAGCTCCATCCGTGTTGAAAATGGCAGGGTGCAGATATCTTTTTGAGATCCTGTTTTCATTTCCTTTGGATTCATACCCGGAAGTGGAATTGCTAGATCATATGGTAGTTCTATTTTAAAATTTTGAGGAACCTCCATGCTGTTTCCATAGTGGATGCTCAGTCTTCTTAACTATAAAATGGTGATAGCTATGTTTACCTCACTGGTCTTCAGGGAAAGATTGAACATCATAGGCTCTTTGAAGAGTCATTTCCTTTTCTCCTATTCCAAATGGGAAATAGCTTAAATTATTGCAAGAATACATCTATCATTAAGATTACCTTTCTGTTATTTTCCTCTACGGTAAGATTTAATAACTTCTTGAATTTCCTGACGACATTGTTTTCAGCATGCATGATGTCTTCTGGCCTCAATCTTTGTCCTTCAGGGACTTCTCTTTCCAGCCCATTATGATTCTGCAGTTTTTCTACTAAAGTCTTCAGTAAAACAGGTAGCTTGGTATCCCTCAACACAAAAAAAGGGTTGTTTGTTTGTTTTTTTGTTTTGTTTTTTTGAATTGACAGTGATATGAGAAATGAAAATGCATCATTATGATGTCCACATTGCTACACGTGTAGTCTTTTTATTATAAAATACCAATCGCCCTTCTGCTTGAACATCTGTGCTGGCCCGGTGGCTGACAGGAGCAGGTCAGCCAGGCTGGTCAGGTACCACCTGGTCAGCCCATCTCCCATGTTTTGAGCCACCTGCCCAGTATTGAACTTGCACTGAAATAACCTGCCTTCCCTACCATTTTCCCACCTCTTTTGCTCTGGGTTTATGCTGTTCCCCTGCTTGGAATGCCCTTTCTCCTGGTCAAATCTTATGAGTCTTGGGAATTTCACTTCAAATGGCTCATTCCCTGATATCTCCCCTTCCTGTGCCCCTATTCATACACAAACCCAGGGCAGAATTAATCTCTTCCAGCTTTGCATGCCCAAAGCACTATAAAAATACTTTGATGAATAAACCAGGAGGGCATTCTGCTAAGTGAAATAAGCTTGACATAGAAAGATAAATATTGCATAGGTGTCATTTATATGTGGAATCTTAAAAAAAAGGAAAAAATTCAAATTCATAGAAACAGAGAGTAGAATAGAGAGTAGCTGGGGGGTGGGGGCAGTGGGAAGATGCTGGTCAGAGTGCACAAACTTTTAGTTATAAGATGAATAAGTTCTGAGGATCTAATATAAAAGATCTAATATATATTTATAAAACATATAAATATATGTTCACAGAGTGTACATATAACCTCACATTGTATACTTTAGATGTATACAAATTTATTTGTCAATTATAAGTCAATATAGTTGGGGAAGGAAAAGTGAGTCCCAAGGATTAGAACATTGACCTCCTGCATGGCCAAACTTAACATTGTTTGTTTAGGTCCAAGAAGGAGGTAGACTTTTCTATAAAAGGAAGGGAGAAGACAGAGAAACAAACTCTATGAATTCCATGGCCCCTGTCTTGCTGGTATTTTATAACAAATATAAAACATGGTGATGATAGTTAATAATGTACTGTGTACTTGAAATTTGCTAAATCATTTAATCTTAAATGTTCTGACAATAAAGGGGAAAAGAAAAAGTAACTATGTGAGGTGATGGATGTATTCATTAACTTGATTGCAATAATTTCACAGAGTGTACATATAACCTCACATTGTATACTTTAGATGTATACAAATTTATTTGTCAATTATAAGTCAATATAGTTGGGGAAGGAAAAGTGAGTCCCAAGGATTAGAACATTGACCTCCTGCATGGCCAAACTTAACATTGTTTGTTTAGGTCCAAGAAGGAGGTAGACTTTTCTATAAAAGGAAGGGAGAAGACAGAGAAACAAACTCTATGAATTCCATGGCCCCTCTCTTGCTGGTATTTTATGATCACTCCAGGTTTATTCTCAAGAATTAAACAAAGGAATGTTGAGAATCAAGGATTACATACATATTGAAACTTTCAACCATAGAAGAAGTGTTATTTGCCAAAAAGAAAGCTCATTATAATAAAAGTGGCCATGCTGTAAAAGATTACTTTGAGTACTACTCACTCATTTGTTCCTTCAACAAATATTCATTGAGCACCTACTATATGTGTCAGGCATTGATCTAGGCTCTATGACAAGGCAGACTCCCTGAACCCATGGAATTTATCTTCCTGGTGCTTTACTGCTGTTCATCTATGACTCTGTCTGTTCCACTAAACTCTGAGATCACATGTGGCAGTGTCTTGTGCATTTTCATTGTTGGCTGCAGGCATTTGAAGTAGGAGGTGAACAACTGCACACAGAGGAAAAAGTATGCCCTGAAGGCATAGTAGGTGCTGTAGAAACTGCAGAGTGAATGATCAATGTAATGGTATGAATGTCCTGGGAGCTGGGTGTTACACATAGTTTATTTCTTTTCATTTGACCAAAATGCTGAGCTCCAACTGCTCTATTTTGTAAAGAAATTAAGAGGGAGAGGTGGGTAGTTTGGGTGATTATGTTTGCATCTGTGCTCTACCACCTAAGTGCCTGCAGGACCTGGGATATGATCCTAGTCCTGACTTCCTCATCTGAGTAATGGGTGTATCAGTTTCCTCTTGCTGCTATAACAGGTGACTACAAACATATTAACCTCCAGTGACACATATTTATTATTTCACGTAAGTTATGTGTTCTAGAGGACAGAGGTCCAAAATGGATCTAACTGGGTGAAAAACAAAGTGTGTAAAAAGCGAGGCTGTATTTCTCTGTAACAAGGACAGAACAGGCTTCCTTGCCCTTTCTGGCTTCTAAAGGCCCCTGCATTCATTCCTTGGTTCATGCATGATTCCTTCTATCTTCAAAGCTAGCCACCTTGTCTCCAAATATCTGTCTCTGTCTGACCCTCTTGCCTCCCTCTTACAAGGACACTTGTGATTACATGGGGCCCAATCTGATAATTCAGGATAACCTTCCCATATCAAGATCCTAAATCACATCTGCAAACTCTCTTTTGCCATGTAAGGTAATATTCATGGATTCCTGCTGTTAGGGTAATTACATCTTTAGTTGGAGGCAGGGCGCATCATCCTGCCTGGCCGATATAAATGATATGGTATAATGATAACCTTGGCTTTCCTATTGGGTTGTTGGAAGGGTGCCAGGATATTCATTCATTCATTCATTCATTCATTCATTCATTCATTCAGTAGATGTTAATCAAATGGTTCCTATGAGCTGGGCACTGCCCACACACCCAAAAAAGTACAGAATTCCTTGTCCTCATAGAGTTTCCATTCTAATCAGGGTAAATAGACAAGCAAAGTAAAGGAGCAGGATCACTGTGACTGTTTTCACTGCTAGCCTTGGGTTGGTACAATGTGGGCCTCGGTGAGGAGGGCTGTGCACTGACTGGGACAGATTCATTTGCATCTATCCTGCTTATTTTAATAACAAGAAGACCATCTGAGAGAGGAGGCAAATCCCTGTAGGTAAGGCTGTTGAACCCCTACAGCTGCAGAGATTCAAGACACATGCTCAGCAGTTGTACTTAATGTATTTCTTCAGAAAAATAACATGTACTCAAGCGAATGGAATTGTGTTCAGTCCTAGTGCAGAGTCCAGGTCCAGCTCAAATAGGAAGATGGCATCCTCCGCCTGTACAGTTCACATCGTGAGTCAGGTCAAGTTGTATGTCATGGAAATGATACTTAAATTAAACACAAGGACCCCCCCAAAAACACGAGGCAGTAACCAAGTCTTCAACGAGAGGGGAGTGAGAAAGTGGAAGGAAAGAAGTGCCCTGTTATGAGAATAAAATGTATCATTCTATTGTGAGACATCCATGAATGGAGGCTTCTGATTTGTGTTGAAAGAAACAGAAGCTTATTTTTTAAAAGATTTATTTATTTATTTATTTATTTATTTATTTATTTATTTGAGAGAGACAGAGAGGGAGAGAGATCCCCAAGCAGACTCCCTGCTGAGTGTGGAGCCTGACATGGGGGTCAATCCCATGACCCTGAGATCATGACCTGAGCCATAACCAAGAGTTGAATGCTCAACTGACTGAGCCACCCAGGTGCCCTGAGAAACAGAAGCTTTTTGTTTGCATCACTTAATTGAGCTATGAGTGCGTGTGCCTCCCAGCTTCAGCATCAGAGTTGACAGTGAAATAAATTTACAGCAGAAGTTTGCATCTAGTTCTTACGCAATAGAAAAGAAAGTTTTTATTTTATTTTATTTTATTTTATTTTGCTTTTTAATGCCACTTTTGTGGAAGAAAGAAGCATATTTTTAAATGCACAGTGGACTCTACTATAAGTTACTTGAAATCTTGTATCTGTGTGTCCTCTTTGTAAACACCTTTAAGATAAATGACTTTAATAAGATTTGAAATACACATTTTGTTCACCTTCTAAGTTAATGAAATAAAATTTGAAGTTAAAAAAACCCAAAGGCATAAATGATGTAATATATTGGAGGGTGCTGAGTGTGATGGACGAAAATCAAGGCAGGGAGGAGAGTGGAGAATGCTGGGAGCTCCCTGAGAAGGTGACATTTGAGATAATGAATGTAAAGGGCTTAGGACAGTGCCTGGCACAGTGTAAATTCTCTTAAATGTAGGTTAGAAATTAAGCTAAATACATAAATAGGTAATCTATCCCCTTATTGTTATCCCACCACACATAAAACAAAATCCAGTCTTTCAGGATGGTAAGATTCACTGAAATTCACTGGACTTTTGCCAAAAGGCACTCTTAACTTCGGAAGGTCTATTTCAGTATGGAGTATGACATAGTAGAAAATTAAGATTCTATTAGAGATTTTCCTCCCATTTGGCTCTCTTTTGGAATAGCCACAAGTGGAAGGCAAATAACTCACAATAGGGAAAGTAAGTTTTTGATGAAAGAATATTGGACAGACTGGGGCCAGAGAAGTCTTCTCTTGCTCCTTCCCCTATGTCAGCAGATCACAGACTTGTAGAACTTGGCTCTGGAGTTTGCACTGAGATCCCAACTGCAGTGTAGAAAGGTTTTGGGAAATAGAGATCCTACAGGGTTGAAGTGAAGAGAGGAAGTGGGGAGAGAAATATTTTCTAGGTTGAAACATTTTGGGCTACTGATAGGACCAGCCCAAGAAAGGTTAAGAGTGGTGGCATTGCTGTCTTGCAGGATGGATGGTTGCTTGCCCATTCCACCACCTGGGAAATGAATGCCTGTGTCTGCCAGGTACTGTAGTAGGGTGTGTCAGCCTCTGGGGACACTGGTATCTCTGGTCTTTCCCATGTCAGAGGGATTATTCAGCAGTTGCATATTTAACCAGGCATATTTCCTGAGTGTTAATTGAAGTTCAGAAATCCAGACAATATGCAAGCAACATGTCCCCACATATGTCTCCACCAAGGAAGACTGGGATTGTGCTTGGGGCAAATGGAAGAAGCTTCCTTCTCGCTGTTGACTGTGTTTGAAAATTAGATTCTTAAACAGGTCTTGATGTGTTTGGCTTGAGAGGATGGGAAGCAATCCTAAACCCTGGAAACTTGACCCAGAATGCCAAGGAGACTGAGATTCATTACGAAGGCATTTAAAGAATAATTGCTTACGTAGGACTGACTAGGTATCCAGCACTGTTTTAAGTATTTAACAAATATTAACCTGTTTTGTCCTCATAATAACTTTATGAAGTAGGTATTATATTCTCAATTTTACATAGAGAAATGATGCCCTAGACAGGGTAAATAGCTTTCCCAAGGCTGCAAAACTAATGGATGTTGGAAATGGAATTCTAACCAGACAGTATAGCTCTCAGTATAGGAGCTGGACTCCTAATCACTAAATTCAAAGGAGAGTGTTTTTTTTTTTAAATTCCCCCCTAGAAACAGACCCTGACTAAGGGCAGTGCACATGGTTGGTTTATCTAGGGCATGCAGAAGCACCAGCGGGGGGAGAGCAGAGGTGATACAAGATGGGTACGTTATTAAGCCTGATAGCATGGTAGGCAGCTAAAAGTTTATCTTGCAGGGAAGTTCTAGGAATCCATATAAAACATATGCCTGAGAGTTATCCCTGCAGAGGAATGAGGTAAGTGGGGGTATTTATACTCCCCCACCCATTATCAGTCATCAGTTAAAAACTATTCCAGTGGAGGATGCATGGAGGTCGGAAGGGTCTGGGGAATGTGGGGCCCAACATCTGCAGGGTTGCCCTCTTGCAAGGATGCAGGTACTGGCTAGGGGAAGTCAAGCTAGCCTTGACAAAATGGTATTTCAGTGGATCACCAACGACATCTGTTTTATAGGTGTGAGACCCAAGTCGGTATAGACATGGAATGAAGTAAAGAGGGTTAATAGGGACTAAATCCTCATTCTTAAAACCAGACAATCTTTGAACCAAGAACATAATAATAAGCAAACCCAACATGTATTAAGTGCTAACTGTATGCTCAGCATTTTGTTAGACGTTTTGCACACACTATCTTATTTAAATCTGAAAATGATCCAGATGAGGTAGGCCTTGTTACCCCCATTTTCTGGATAGGGAAACTGAGTTTGAGACAGTAATGCCCCAGGCTAGTAAGAGAGTGAATGTAGATCTATGATCTCTGTGCTCCCAAGTAATAGTTGTACTGGTTTTACAGTATGAAAATAAATGATTATTTACCCAAGAGTGTCAGTTCCTTGAGGTCAGGGAACAAATCTTTTCATCTATATGTCACCCTCATCTACCCCAGTGGTTTCTTTTTTTTTTTTTTTTAAGATTTAATTTATTTATTTATTCATGAGAGACAGAGAGAGAGAGGCAGAGACACAGGCAGGGGGAGAAGCAGGCTCCATACAGGGAGCCCGATGCAGGACTCGATCCCAGGACCCCGGGATCACACCCTGAGCCAAAGGCAGATGCTCAACCACTGAGCTACCCAGGTGTCCCTACACCAGTGGTTTCTAGTGAGGGGCCATTTTGTCTTTCAGAGACAAATGTCCCCTATTTATCACTTCTGGAGACATCTTGGGTTGTCATGACTGGGAGAGTGGCTGCTACCAGCATCTAGTGGGTAGAGCCAGAGATGCTGCTAAATCCCCCACAATGCACAAGACAGCCTCAACTAACACAGGATGATCTGCCCCCAAATGCCAACAGTGCTGGGGGTTGGGAAACTGATCTATACAGTGGTGAGTACAGGCTTAATAAATGTTAGCTGAATGTCTCAATAACTGGTGATGAATGTGTGGATGTGGCACTCTTCAAAGAGTGGTAGGGATTGAAAAGAAAAGAATACTCATGAAGAATTTAGAGTTCACCAAAAGCATATTTATGTGCATGATCTCATTTGACCATCATAAAATCCCAAAGGGATACATAATTGATGATATTTTCACCATCATAAAGATGAGGGAAAATAAGTGACTTCTGAAGATGCCAGAGCTGTATGTGGAGCTACTGCTTGCACTTAGCGGTCTGACTCCGAATCCAGGGCTCCTTAAAATTTTTTTTTTTTTTTTTTTTACTGGTGCAATTGACAGATAACGTTGTGTACATTTGAGGTACACCCATTGGTTTGATACTTTCATGTATTGCATTATGATTACTAACAACATCCTGGGCCCTTGAAACTATCCCACGTGGCTATTGAGTGAATTCAAAGGTGACATTTTGATTTACTTAGAGGCCAAGTAGGTTATGGAGAAGATAGGAAGGTGTATCTATTCGTGTGCTTTTGGCTGCAAGTAACAAAGTCCCAACTCAGATTTGTTTCTCAATAACTACATTTATTCTTTCATGTAACAAGAAGTTCTTGAATGCTGGCCGTCAGGTAGGTCAAGTCAGTTGGGGAACCAGGGTTTCTAAAATTTAACTTTTTCATCCTTTTCACTGGCTGCATTCAGGGTAGTTATAAGATGCCCTGAAAATGACTTACCCTCATGTTTCATTTTCAGAACTGGTTCATATGTTCACCCTTCAACCAGTGACTGGCTAAGGCAGTGGGGCTACCATATTGGCTTAGAGTGTTTCTCAGCTGGAGGAATATTTGTCTCCTTTCCCCCTCAGAGCAATGTTTGTGGATATTTTTGGTTGTCACAATTTGGTGTTGGGATGGGGGTTGTATTAGTATATTGCACAAAGTGACAAGGATGCTGAGGAATGTTTTGTAATGCACAATCCTACAAAGTCCCCACAGCAAATAATTATCTGGTTCAAAATATCAGTAGTGGAGAGGTCAACAAATTCTGGTGTGGGGCAAAAGGGATTGAATCCCAACCTTCATAGTGGGAGCATGGACACCTGAACAAAATGGGGACTCCATCAGCATGGAAGAAGGGAGGCAGAGAAGTTGGACGGGCCACCAGGATAGTCTGCTGCAGAAGGGCTTTGCACATTTTTGGTGACTGATGTCACAGGAGACACATACAGTTCTTTTCTACAAAACATCTCTGGATGCCTCCGTCAGACACTGCTGTGGCCTGAACAGGCCATTGGTCTGACCCAGTCTGGCATTTCTTATCTCCATCAGGCTTGCTGCCAAACCCCGAGGATAAGACGTCACCTCTGGCAGGAGATCAGTCAGGATTAATTGATGGTGAAGCTGTGTCCCACTTTGAACCTCTCTCTTCTGCAGCCTGAGCAGTTCCGACCAGTTTCCAGGAGGCTTGAGGTGGAGCCTGCTATGCAAAGGGCGGAGGACTAGTGAGAGACCCCTGGTGAATATAAGGAAAAGGAAGAACGTTTCTTTTCTTTTTCTTTTTTTTCTCTCTCTATTCATTTAAATTCAATTAGCCAACATACAGTACCTCATTAGAGGAAGAACATTTTTTAACTTCCTTCTTTTTTTAAAAAAATTATTTATTTATTCATTAGAGACACACAGAGAGAGGCAGAGACATAGGCAGAGGGAGAAGCAGGCTCCTCACAGGAGCCTGATGCAGGACTCGATCCCCAGATGCAGGATCACGCCCTGAGCCAAAGGCAGATGCTCTACCGCTGAGCCACCCAGGTGTCCCTAACTTCCTTTTATGCAGGGAAGGAAATAATAATTTCCTGGCAGAGGGAATCTGTATTTTTTTTCAAATGCCACTTTGTGTTGCTAAACTCCTGGGATACACTTTCATAGGCAGACCTTATCACGAACCTTTGAGTTAGGTCTGCAGCCTTCCTATGCGAGGTTTTGGCCAGTTGGCAGGAAGCTGTCAACTGATTCAAAGAAGTTTATGACTCAACTAATGGTCCTCCCCCAAAAAAATATTTTCTAAAATTTTTGAACTATTTCCACCAGATATTGTATATAGTAAATTTTTAATTCAAGACCAGTTTCTTCGTATTGTCCAAAAATTCACTGGTGACTGATTGAGGAACAATCAACCATTTATGCTTAACTAGACAGGTAACAACCACTTGCTTCCAACCAAGGCAAGGATGCTTGCCTTGTGCCCTATGCTTGATGTTAGAGCTGCACTGGTAAAAATAATCCAGTTTTTACTTTTGGAAACTCAGTCCAGTGTAGGAGATAGTCTCGCACATATAATTGCAACGTAGTGGGTTGAGACAGGTGGTCACTGTTGCCGAAGCATAGCAGACACTGGATATCATTTGAATCATAAATGTGCTTGTTTCATTTCACCAATACTTATTAAGCATAATACCATAATACCTAAATACCAACCTTTGGTACTTGGGGAATTGAAAATTTTTTTTTTCTTTTCACATACCTGAATCCCCAAGAGCTTTTCAAGGGCAGATAATCATAAAGCAATAGGATTTTTGCTTTATTAAAGAGATATATATATATATATATATATATATATATATATATATATATATATATATCACAATGATAGCCTAGAAGGAAACTGACTTAATTTGGGGGGGTTGAGGATGGTGTTAGGACAGATTTCACAAGGGTTGAGCAAAGGCCTGGGGAAAACAAAAGGTGTCACAGAGGGCAGACAAGTCAAAGTTTTTGATGCAGCAAAAAGCCATGGAAACAAGATTTAAAAAATAATATTGCAGCCCCTTTCCATTGATCAGACAGTGTGAAAGCATGTATTAGGCACCACATTATACCTAATACTTTGATACATAGACTTGGGTTCCGGATAGAGAAGAACTCCGCACAGGGATTTGATCTAAAGAAGCAGACAGCTGGGATGATGGAGGCAAGTTTGGATGCTGGAAGCAATTTGAAAGCCCTTTCAGTGTGAAACTATGTAGTTCTGGTTGTCATACAGTAGGGGTTCAGAGCAGGGAGCCTTCCGTGGGTTAGAGTGGTTGCAGAAGCATACCCAGCTGAGGTAATTGAGGGTTGGTGGTGTCTTTGTAGGATATTGAGAAATAATACCTTATATAGTGAGAAGTGGAAAATCACATCAAGACCTGTCCAGCTTTGGGAGGCTACATGGCATAGGGCAGTGTTTAGCTACACACAAAGATAAGGAGTTAGCATGTCAGGTTCAGTTTTGCTGCTGTTGTAGTTCTGGCTGCCTGTCTGAGTGAATCCTGGGGAACTGTTTAAGCATTCCGTTTGCTCATCGGGATGGTGTGTTAGAAAGAATGTGGACTTGGAGTTTCAGTAAAGGCATATACTGGATCCCAGCTGTGCCTCTCACTGGCTGTGTGAACTCAGACAAGTTACTTGACCTTTTTGGGCTTTAATGTCCTCATCTTTAAAATAGGGTTTGTAGGGGCGCCTGGGTGGCTCAGTCGGTTAAGCGTCTGACTCTTGGTTTCAGCTCTAGTCATGACCTCGCAGTCATAAGACTGAGCCGTACATTGGGGTCCACACTCCAATGTGGACAGAATCTGCTTCAGATTCTCTCTCCCTCCCCCTCTGCTTCTCTCCCAACCCCTCGCCACTTGCAAAGTTTCTCTCTCAAATAAATAAAAAAAAATAAAATCCTTAAAAATATGTAAATAAATAAAATAAAATAGGGATGGTAATATCTAAATTGTACGATTGTAGGATCCCGGAGAGATTAGAAATAATTTGTGTCAAGGAAGTGTCAAGGACAATATTGTTTAATGTAAAGTACAAGTGCATTACATGTAGCTCTTTGAATGAGTTGGGGTGTGTTTACTTGCAAGTGAGAGAAGTTTGACTGAAAGTAGCTTGTTCAGTGTATCAGTTTATTATCTCATGTGACCAGAAACTGAAGTGGATCAGGCTTTGGGATTGTTGGAGATAGTGGTTCACCGTCATCACCCAGCTTCCTTCCTTCTTGCTGCCTACCATCCTCAGTATTGGCTTCACTCATAGACTGGTACCAAAAGGCATCACATCCAGACACAAACATCTTGTAGCAGAAGAGAGATTTTATCTTCCTATGACCCCCTTAGAAATGAGTAAAAAAGTATTCTCCAGACCTCTCTCCCTTAGCTGTTTCCTCTAAGTGTATCATTGGCCAGGATCAGACCAAATTTCGGAACCATGTGCTGATGGAATGTGTTAGCTAGCTCTTGGTGCATAACAAACAATCCCCAAACTTAGTTTGCAACAACAAACATTTATTATCTTAAACATTCTGTGGATAAGGAATTCAGAAACAACTTGGTGGATTCTGGTTTGGGGTATTTCACGAGGTTGAGGTCAGTACGTTGGTTAGGGTTGCGGTTGGGTAAGGGTTGGACCAGGATGGAGTATCTGCTGCCAAGATGGACTTGCTCACACAGCTATTGGCATTGGGCTCCATTTATTCCCTTTGAAAACCTTTTCAAGGGGTTACTTGAGTGTCCTCAGGTCATGGCAGCTGATTTTCAGAATGAGTGATCCACGAGAGAGAGAAGGGAACCACAGTGCTTTTGTTGATCTCATCTCAGTAGTCTCTATTATTTCTACCACATTTCCATTCATTAGAAATGAATCACTAAGTGCATAGGAGGAGATCAGTCTTCATTCTTTGAAGGAGGAGTGGTATGTAAATATTTTGGGGGACATATTTTAAAACTACCCCATGGATGGTGCAACAGAAAATCCATGATTGTCTTAGAACTAGTTATCTAGTGTTCAGGGGTAAAGTGCACATTGGGGAACCAACCATGATGCCTGCCAAGCTATTATTACTACTAATATAAATGACCCACATGGAGCATCTGAGTGCATCTCATTGTTCTGAGTGCTGAGGGAGGCATAGGGGTGAGTTAGACATGAACTCTGGTAATTGTGGTAAGACATGCTGGTAATTGTATTATGATCTAGAAAGCTGAAGGTGCCCCAGGAGCGAGACAGCTGAAGTGCTAAGGGGTGGGTGTAGATTATAGAAGGAATTGGTTTACTTCAGATAAGCACATTCACATCTCTCCACATTCAGGGAGAGACTTCTTGGAGGAGGTAGGCTTTGAACTGGAAGATCTATGGTCAGAGATGGGGATTGGGGCTGGTGAGGAGCATGACTTTGCCAAACGTGTTAACTAGCATTCATTGAACACCTAATAAAATACCACATGGTACATGGGTATTTTTAACCCTTATAACACTTCTGGGAGACAGGCAATATTATCTGCATTTTACAGATGGAGAAACAAACTCCTGACTTCAAGTGCTCCCCCAGTCGCTGGTGAGAGGCTCCACTCAGAATACTTGCTTATGGGATCCTTGTGTTTCAGCCAACCTGGGAGCCAGCGTCTTGCCTTAAGAAACGTGACTACCTTGTTAGAAGTCAGGCTTTTTATATAATAATTTAGTTTTAGGGAGTAGGTACAGCAGTGAGTAATCTCTTTACAAAAGAATTTGTCATTTTATTGAACCTTTACTAAAGAATCTCCCTAATTATCAAGCCCACACCCCACCCAGCACATTGAAAATATGATTCAAAATTTATTAAGATTTACTTTGCACATATCTCCCCCTGAATTCCTACTCTGTGTTGTAGCTTCTGTGGACAAGGTTGTTAGAACAATTAGCTTTGAAAAACTAGTTTTGTGAAAGTGGGAAGGTCTCATGGCGGATGTGAGGTCTTAAAAATTAAATTCATTTTTAAAAAAATTATAAAGATGATAAGGTTTATTGAAGTAAAAACCCATTAATTGTTGTTAATTAACACCTGGAACTCCACCCACTCACTTGGAGATCCCTTGTGTATGGGAATAGAGTATCAGAGGGAGGAGGGAGTGTGTCAACCGTGATTACTTTGCCAGGATGCTTTGGTGTCAGGTAGAGGCTGGGAGGGGATCACAGGAAGCGCAGAGAACCCCCTGCTCCAACCCAAACCCAAACCCAAACCCAAACCCAAACCCAAACCCAAACCCAAACAAACCTATTAGAAGGGAAAGTTACGAGCTGTGATTGCTCGTGCCAAACCTGGACTGCAGCCCAGCCTGGAGCACTGTGGGACACCCTCCAAGAGCACCCCCTCCATGGCTGCGTTCACCCCGCAGCTGTACCTCAGCCTCCAGAGGGGCTTTCTGAGGACGGGAGAGGCAGATGTAAAGAAAATGAAAGGCACAACAGTATGAGTGTATTGTGTGTATATGTGATCTGTGTGAATGTGTATGCAAAAGCATTCCTGCTTTGCCTGTGATGTGTGTTTGTGTGTGTGTGTGAGTGTGTGTGTGAGTCTGACTCTTTGTGTGCTGAGCATATGGGGGGGAGGGTTGTGAATGTGTGTGTGTGGCTGCCCCCATACCCTTCCTTTGAGTGAGTTGGGACAATGGGTTTCTCTCTCTCTCTCTCTCTCTCTCCTCTAGCCCAGCTCCTTTGTGGCTGAGAGGGGACTGATTTCTGCCTTTCGCCCTGTTCTCAGAGCTTCTCTGCAAGACAGTCTCCTCCCACTAGCTGAGGGACCAGGAGCCTGCCTCTCCACGGCGCTGACCCTGGGCCCTACTCCTGGAGGATGTCCTTGCCTGGCCCCTCCAGCCCGTTCCTTCTCCCGTAATGCTCCTGGCGGCCGCACTGTTCTGTAGGTGGCAGCGTTGATAAACCTTGCTCCCATCTTTGCATCTGGGAAGATTAGCTTCAGCAAAAGCCTTAAGACTTTAGCTTCTTGCCTTAAAAAAAAAATCACACCTATTTTTAAAATTTTTAAAAAGCAAAGAAAAGAAAATCTAGTGAGTGTAGTTGAAACAAGGCAACATTTATCTGAGACCCCAGGGATAGAGAACAGGTGTGGTGTGGCTTGGCAGGCGATTTATACAGGTACCTCCTTATTTGCCTTTGAATGGTGAGCCTGAGCACAGCTCAGAAGGCCTCTGCAGACACAGCGAGGACCTCCCTAAGTCCTGGCACCAGGGGGCAGGACCAGCCCCTTCTCTCCTTTTCTTCTCTGCTCACCGCTTTTTCATTGGCTTGGTCCATAAACACACCTGCCTCCTGCTAGGCAGGTGCTGTGTTAGCACCAGGGGCTCAAAATAAAGCAGACACAGTCCATTCTAATTTGGGGGAGACCCAAAGTAAACACAAAACAGTGTGCTAGGGGCACTTGGGTGGCTCGGGGGTTGAGCATCTGCCTTTGGCTCAGGTCCATCCTGGGGTCCTGGGATGGAGTCCTGCATCAGAGAGCCTGCTTCTCCCTCTGCCTGTGTCTCTGCCTCTATCTCTCTGTGTCTCTCATCAATCAATCAACAAAATTTTTAAAAAGAAAAAAGCAGTGTGCTAGGCGCAGTAAAAAGCGGGATATTGCACACTGGGTCCTGGAGGAGGGACTGAAGAGCTTTCTGGAGGAGTTGACACTGCCTTGATTTTTGAAGGACCGGTTGGAATTATCCAGGCCAGGGGGCATTTGGCAATGTCTAGGGACATCTTTGGTTGTCAGTACCAAGTGTGGGGAAGAGTTGCTACTGGCCTTCAGTGGATAGAGACCGGGGAAGCTGCTAACCATCCTGGAGCGCACAGGACAGCCCCTCACAAGGCACAACTACCCAGCCTTAAATGTGGGCAATATTAAGTTGAGAAGCTCCAGGCTCAGGCAAAACAGAAGAGAAGGGCATTCCGGGTACTGTGAGAGAGGAGCTTCAGGGAGCTGGGCCTTTCTGGAAGGGCTGCCGGCTGTGGAGGAGGGCTTGGAAATGGGAATAGAGATGTTGTCATGTGCGAGTTAAGGAAGACGCTTGACTGTCCTGCTAAGAGCTTGACTGTCCCTTTATCTTGGAGTGAGGTGGTCTGCTACAATGTTTTCATCAGGGGAGTGTCATGATTAAGTTTGGTTTTAGAAAGGTCACTCTGCAAGGAGGGGGGCAAGGGGAGAGAGGAATGGAACTGGCCAGTGGGATGGAGGAGACAGGGCTGGCCCCCTGGGCAGGGGTCTCTTACTGCAGGCCAGCCCAGAGGCAATCACTGTTTCCATAGAAGGGCTTAGAGTCAGCTTAGTTAACTCAGTGCTGTGGAATGCAGTTACATAACAGGGTCGTTTTTATATTTCAAGAAGAAAGCTCTGGAAAGACAAGCGTTGGTGAGATGTGTGTCCAACGTTTTGCATGGCTGCCAGCGCCCGTTCATTGAAGTTATCAACCGGGTCAGCACATTGCACAATAATATGAGCAACTTGCTTTTGCTAACTCGAGCAGAATTCTCCGGTAGCCCAAACCCCAGAGCTTGGACTGGTGACGAGGGATCCCTTTGGGATGATGTGTCATCAAGGCAAGTGAGTTGTTTGTCTCCATAACATGGGACTCCTGGGATCATAGGTATGACCCGACAGGGTATCATGGGTCCCATTGTGTCCACCCCCTTTCCCCCTCATACATGTAGGAGTCCTAGCCCTCAGGACCTCAGGATGGGACCTGATTTGGAGATGGGGTGTTTACAGAGGGAATCAGGTTCAGATGAGGTCATGAGGGTGGGCCATAGTCCCAAATGACTGGTGTCCTTAGAAAAAGGGGAATTTTGGACACAGAGTTAGACATGCATGGAGGGAAGGTAATGTGAAGACATATATAATTTTTTAAAAGATTTTATTTATTTGAGATAAAGAGAGAGCGAGAGAGCATGAGCAGAGGCAGAGGGAGAGGGAGAAGCAGGCCCCTACTGAGCAGAGAACCCTACTGGGGGCTCAGTCCCAGGACACAGCATCATGACCTGTCCCGAAGGCAGATGCTTAACCGACTGAGCCATCCGGGTGCCCCAAGACATATATAATTTTTTTAAAAATAGGCAAGTACTAATATATTTTTTTAATGGCCTAAATGAGCGAGCACCATATTCAAGTCAAGGAATGCCTGAGGCCCCCAGAAGCCAGGAGAGGGACCTGTGATAGATTCTCCCTCCCAGTCTCACAAGGAACCAATGCTGCCAACACCTTAATCATAGACTTGTAGCCTCCAGACTGTGAAAGAATAAGTGTCTGTTGTTCAAGCCACTCACTAGTGGATCTTTGCTCTGTCAGCACTGGGAACAAATATATCGGGATGCACAGACGGAGGAGGTCCTGGTGTATTTCAGAAAGACCCTCTGATCTCAGTGTCACAAGCGAGGAGTTGTTAGAAGAAGGATCTAACAACCACACAGTCGCCACTTTCACCTGTAGGCAGGAGGCAGAAAGGAAATGAAATTTACAGAAATCTATTAATCGCCTGGTGCAGTGGTTCTCCAGGTGTGGTCCCCAGACCAGCAGCATCAGCATCATCGAGGAGTGCAAGCTCTTGGGCCTCCCTCCTGCAACAGAAACCCCCAGTGGTGCTGCCAGATGCTCAAGGTTGAGAGCCACTGGCCCAGGGTACTTGAGACCCAAGAGAAGGCCAGGGAAGCTTCGTGATGGAGGTGACACTGGAGATGCTCCTTGAAGGATGGGTAGGGCTTCAGGAAGACCAGGGAAGGACATTTCAGATGGTGCAGCGACAGGAAGATGTGGAAGCATGAGACACGTTTAGGGGAAACAGAGCAGCTCAGTCTGCCCGGGGGTGGAGCACATGAAGAAGAGAGTGGAAATTAGTAAAGGCACGCGGTGAGAAGTGAGGAGGAAGCCAAGGACGTTGTCATGTCGTGAAGGATTCCAATGCCAGGAGAGCTCATATTTAATGGGGAGCCCCTGAAGGAGTTTCAGGACGATTGCTGTAGGATGAAGCATCGATGGGTAATTTGTGTAAAAGACACTCAGAAAGGCTGAGCACGTGAGGATGCTCCACTCGACAAGTCACCGAGGACGCGTCTCAGCCACTGTTTCTCGAAGTGGAAGCTGAAGTCTGGTGCTTCTCGAGATGAAGGGAAGGGCCACACCACACCAGATTAGATCAGCAGAATCACAGACCCCCGTTTCAAGTTTTTTCCAGTTTTCCAGATCATGTTGAGGAAAAGGTGCTACTTGAAGGTGTCCCACCTCCAGCACTGGCTTTTCCTCCTCCTCCTTAGCAAACCCTCAGCAGATCTCTGACTGAGGGCCTTGGCCTGGCTCCTGTCCCCAGCAGGAATTCACCAGCTTTCTCTCATATTCACTGCATTTACTTTTATGGCTGCCTTGATGTCATGGTGAATGGCACTGGCTTTTCACTTACTGTACTGCAAATAAAGTTGTCTTTCAGAATAAATTGATTTAGGTGAAACCTAACCCAATCTAAAAAAATATTAAGTCACTAATAAAACAGGTGGTTTGCAACACACGGCAAAAAAATCACAAAGGTAGTTTCTGTAGGATAGAAGTTGAGGAGATACCAGTGTAGAAGATGCAATGAAAAGTATAAATGTTGGGGCGCCGGGGTGGCTCAGTCAATGAAGCGTCTGCCTTCAGCTCAGGTCATGATCCTGGGGTCTTGGGATCGAGCCTCGCATGGGGCTCCCTCTCAGCAGGAAGCCTGCTTCTCCCTCTGCCTCTGTCATTCCCCCCACTTGTGCTCTCAGGTTCTATCACTCTGTCCAATAAATAAAATCTTAAAAAAAAAAAGGAAAGTATAAATGCTTAAAAAAGGGAACAGTTGGGTATAAGGAAGGTGAGGTCAAATTGTGGAGGTCTTAGGGCAAGGAGGAATTTATTCTTCATGGAGGACACTGAAGTTTTTTTTTAGGGTGAATGTGATACGAGACGACAGCAGTGCCTGCGCGGGCGTGTATGTCTACATACGCGTGCATTTATATGCATATATGTCTTTCTGTCTCTACATGTATGTGTCTTTACATATAATGTCCCTTGGTGTTTGCATATACACACATCATTATATGTGGAAACGTGTATGTATTTACATGTTTGCATATGTGTCTATGTGCCATGTGTGTGTCTATCCACTATGTATATGTGTGTGTGTACATATGTGTTTGTATCCCTTTATATACATGCATGTGTATCTGTATATGTGCATATGTGTGTAGTGGGGATGCCGAGAATGCCTTGATTTGGGGAATCTTTAAGAATACCACAAGCCAACAAATCTCCCAAGTAGACATACCCATTTTCTCCCACCTGGGGCTATTAAAAGATGAGTGATCCTTTATCTCTCGACCTTGACCATTAGACAGCAAATCACGATTCTTTCCCCGCCACCAGAGCCTGGCTCTATCATATCTGAGTCGGTTTTGACCCAATTTGCTAAGCTCCCCTGATCGCGGACCCAGCCTGAAGGCAGAGAATGATGGGCTGTTGTTTCTGGAGGAATATGATTTGGTCAGATAGAATGTAGGGCTGTCTGCCCGTCACCCTTCTAATCTCGGCTCTCATGGCAGCCTGGCTTCATGAAGACATCCATCTATGCCAAGCTCTGGCCTCTTCCTATGACGTCTCTCAGCAGGTACTCCTTGCTGGCTTTTTTGACCTGGGGCGAGAGGAAAAAAACAAGACAGAGTCAGAAAGTGGGCCCATCTGCCTCTGTCTCCTCTTTGCTCAATGACCCAGCAAGGTGAGAGGAGGAAGGCGCGTCACGCTGCCTTTCTCACGGCTGGCTGCTGGGCAGGGTGGGCCTGGAGAGCTCGCCAGTTCTGGTGGGCGGTGGACAGGCACGGACTCTCCCCAGCAGGCCGCACTGAGAGGAGCTGGGGCTAGGGCTCCTGGGAGGATCAACTGTGGTGTCCCCTAAAGGCTGGTGGCACATGCCTTCCTATGGTCTCTCCCTTCCTGGGCTGCAGAAAATATCCTACTCACACTTGAATGCCTAGCACCCAGCTTAAGAAAAGTGTAGCTTTCGTTTCTGGCCATTTTACTTATGCAGTACCTACTGCCATCCCCACCCAAGGATCTGGAAAACATGGCTTGGAGGGTTAAGTGACTAGCCCAAAGGCATGGAACATGTCGGGCAGGTCCCAGGCCCTGTTTTAAAGATCTCTCCAACCCTTCACTCTTGGTTTCCTCATGCCACATCACCTTGCTTACCTCCATCCCTGTGTGAAGCACAACCACTGATTTTCTTGTGTGTTCGCGTGTGTGGTGTCTCAGTGGCTCTGAGTTGCCCCTGCCTGGTGGGTTGACCTTGGTATCCTGAGTGCATCGTGCAGCCCCATCATGTAGGCAGGCTTCCACAACAGAGAGAGGAATGAGGGAGTGAAGGAATGGATCATTCGAACACAGGCCTGACTAAAGCCTCACACTGTAGCCTTTTCCCTCTGCCCTGTTCCATGTAGTAGAACCCTGATGGGTGCTGATGGAATGGAACTACAGCCTGAGCTTGACCTAACAGGTGGGGGCACCCGGTACATGCACCTGGGGGAGTCGCAGAAGTGACCCAGTACAGGTATAAGTGTTTGCCCAGGAGTGCAGGTGAACTGCACCCATAGGTGCAGCCTGGCTGGGGCATCGCAGGCATCCAGGGAGCCTGGGTATGCTAGGGAGGATGCTGTAGTGATGGGTTCAAGGGGCTCCCCACTGGTGAGGACATTGGACATTAGTCTCTTTCATGCATGGTGGCTTCATACTCTGAGTCAGGCAGACAAGAAACCCTGTCCAGGCCTGTTTCCTTGTTTGTCATTTGCGTGTGACTTCCACTGCTGCTAGGTGATGGTTCAAACCCCAAATCCACCACATTCCAGTTGTGTGTGTGTGTTGGCAGGCCCTCTCTCTCCTGCATGCCTCAGTTTCCCCATCTGTACAACAAAAATAAAGATAGGTCGTAAGAGCTGAATGTGTTCATCACGTAAAGCACTTAAGACACACAGTAAATGCTCAACTTGCTGGTTTGGTGAGGAGATACTCTGAAAAAAAAATTATTTTAAGATTTTATTTATTTATTTTAGAAATATATAGATAAAGAGCCTGTGAGCTGGGGGAGAAGCAGAGGGAGAGGGACAAGCAGACTCTGTGTGCTAAGCGCAGAGCCAGATTCAGGGTTTGATCTCAGGACCCTGAGCTGAAATCAAGAATCATACGCTTAACTGACTGAGCCCCAGGAGATCCTCTAAAATATTGATTTTTAATATGCAAAAGACTGATAAACTGAGCAGAGGTGGTTATGTGGGTTCATGAGTCTTGTGGAAGCTTTCAAAGTCAGTAGATCAGATAACACACATAGATGTTGGGGGAGGATGGCCACGTCTTTAAATAATCAGTTAATTTGTGTGATGCATGCCTATTTCTATTTACAAAGCTTTATCCTGATTTTTAAGTTTTATCTCATCAAGGGCCCCCACATCCCTGCCATTACTGCCCAAGGCTTGGCAAGCATTAAGTAGCTTGTTTGAAAATCATGTTCCTTTAGCTATTTGTTCACGTGTTTCTGGAAAGCCTACTATGTGCTAGGTTCTGAGCATAAAATGGGGAGGAAGAGCAATGCTTTCTCTGCTCACCTGGAGCTTATGGTCCAGAAGAGGGGACAGATATGGGAAAAAGTATCACTCAAATAAAAATGCAATACCCATAACAAATCCTGTGCAATACCCATAACAAATCCTGTGAAACCCAGGCATGAAAGCAGGAGGTAGGGCTTTGACCCATCAGGGATGTCAGAGGTTTCCCAAGGTCACGGATAGAAGCTGTGATATGAGGATGAGCAGGTGATGACTGGATGAGGAGAGAAGAGTGTCCCAAGTGGTGAGAGCAGCCCAGGCAAAGGCCCTGTGGCAGGAGAGACTGGAGCAAACATAAAGCCTGAAAAAATGCCACAGAAGACTCTGGAGCTTGGACGGTGAGGATGGAGGTGGCAGGTGCAGAGGCTTGAGGGCCACGTTGGGAAGTTGTATCTGTATCCTGAGAGCAGAGAGAAGCCACTGAAGATTGTAAAGACATGATGGAGGGTGGTGATAAGCATCAGATGTACCTTCTGGAAGCATCCTCTGACAGCCACATGGAAAGCTGGCAGGAGGGGAGCAGAGTGGGCACAGTAGGTTACAGCTGCTAAGCGGCATTCATCATCCACGGATCAGCCTTCGAGAGCTGATGTTCTGGAGGAGGAGGACACCAGAGAGAGCAGCGAGCGCACGGATACTGTGGCAGGAAGAGAGGTGGGCTGGGAAGACCTGAAAGCTGGTGTCTTAGCCCTTATGGGCTGCTGCATCCTGTTACCATAGACTGGGTGGCCTGAACAACAAGCACCTACCTCTCTCAGTGCTGGAGGCCGAGGAGTCCAAGATCAAGGTGCTGACAGATTCAGCTCCTGGTGAGGACCCATTTCCTCGCTTGCAGATGGTGTCTCCTTGCCGTGCCCTCACGTGACAGAGAGCAGAGAAGGAGAGGGACTCGAGGAGAGTGAGAGAGAGAGAGAGGAGAGGGAGGGACAGAAAGCTCTTCTGTCTTTTCATAAAGGCACCCATCCCATTCATCACCTCCCAAAGGCCCCACCTCCAAATACTATCACACTGAGGGTTAGGATTTCAACATGAATTTTCAACTGCCATTTAGATAGGAAAGACTTCTTGAGATGCTGACATGTGAAGTGAGTGCAGCAGCCCTGTGACTATCTGGGGGAAGAGCAGCCAGGGGGAGGGCACAGCAAGTGCAAAGGCCCTGAGGCGGAAACAAGCTCTGTGTGGATAGAACAAGAAAGAAGCCAGTGGGCCGGAGAGAGGGAATAGAGGGTGTGTGCAGAGAAGTAGCAGAAGCAGATCACGTGGGGGTCTTGAAGTCCATGTTGAGGGTTTCAACTCTGTTCAGGGAGTGAGAAGAGGCCTGTGGAAATGGGAAATGACATGAAGGGAGTGGCAGGAGGACTCCAGCTGAGGCCTTTCAGTCTTCCAATTCCAAGACACCCCAGGCTGTTTTCCCAAGCTCGGATTTCTCCCTGGGTCCCTAGCATTTTTTAATGCCAGAAGCCAGGGCAGCAAAGCCCATCCCCTAAAGGTGTAGGAAAGGTGAAACCAAGGAGGCATTACTTTTCATTTTGGGGGTGACACGTTAGACGTTTACTGTTTTCCCCCACCAGAGTGTAGGCGTCTTGGTGGCCGCTGTGATTTGCTCACCACTGTGCCTCCGAGGCTGAAGTAGGCTGTGAGACTGTAGACATCAGGGACTATTTGCTGAGCGAGTAGATGATCACCCTACACTTAACATGTCTAGGTAACCCCTCCTGGCTGGAGAGCGGAGGTTTGGCTGGAAAAGAGGGGGCGATGGCTAGAAAGAAGACAGGGAAGGGAGAGAGGCCCCTTGGTCATTCATCACTATAAAAGTGCAAAAGAAAAAGTCAATGGGCTTGAGATGGAGTGCACATAGAAGGAACCTGAGATGAAAATGTCTGGGTGCTTGTGTGGGACCTTCCCCGGGGTGGCTTGGATCCGCAGAAGAAAGTGCAGGCAGGAGCCGGAAAGGAAACACCCTCAGGTTTCACAGCCCGCTGCCCACAGAGCCCCCGGATGCGAATGCGGAGAGCTGTGGCCCCCCCTCCTGAGAGGTGGCATCTGGAGAGATGACTCCGGAGAGGTCTGGAAGGATTTCTTCCCACCTGCGGGCAGCAGGGTGCAGCCCCTTGCTGGTGCTCCCTTTCCATCACAGTCAGCAAAGTCCACCCACTATTTCTACTCTCATTGGCTGCACGACGCAAACAACCAAAAAGCCGCTGTGCCGAGTAAGGCAGGGAACTTTTAAATCACAGATGAGGTGAGACATATGCTTCATCCCCCAAGTAAATGTTGAAACATTAAGTGCTGCATTGGGTTTTTGCTTGTTTTTTTTTTTTTTTTTTCCCTCCTATTTAACGTTTTATTCAGCATGTCCTCTTTTTAAAATGCTCTTTTTCATGTGAATCCACATGACAGCAGCCTTTGGGAGAATGTGCGAACTGGCTGGGAAGTGGAGTGCCCTCTTTGGGGACACCCCCTTCTGGTTTCCCACAGGCGGTGAAGCCTATGGTCTGGATTCGTGGCCTGCTCGAGCTTTAGGGGAGGTGACATGGGACCGTGCCCTGAGATCCCTTCGAGTGTGTAGGGTCATGGATGATCAGGGGACCAATGAGGACTATGACCATTCCTCTCCCTTCCCCCATAATACCCGATTAACATTAGCTGCAAAGACCAATGCTCCCCCCCACCCCCCATTTCCATGGCTTACCCCAGGGTTTGGCAGACTGCAGCCTGTGGGCCAAATCTGGCCCGAGGTCTGCTTTATTCGTGTATAAAGTTTTTATTGGAACGCAGCTATACCTGTTTATTTACAGACTGCCTAAAGAAGCATTCATGGTACAATGGCACAGTTAGGTCAACCATAAAGGTGAACACATTTGCTCTCTGGCCTGTTACGGGGAAAAAAGTTTGCTGACCTCTGATTAAGAATAAAATAAATAAACAATAAAATAAATATTAAAAAAATAAAATAAAACTTATTTCTTAGTCATCCAGTGGTCCAGGGCAGGTCAGCAGGCAGCTTCCCATCATGTGGGGATTTAAGGACTCGGTTCCTATCATCCTGTGACTCCCTCATCCTCCAACACCTTGCAGTGCTCCACAGCCAGCCAATGCAGCAAGGAAGGGGAGGAGAAGGCTTTTCACCTTTTTTTAGAACTCTGACTCGCGTCCTATTGGTGAGAACTAGTCACGTGGCCACGCCCAAGTACAAGGGATGCTGGGAAATGTAGTCCGTGGCTGAGCAGCTGCCTCCAGCGCAGGGGCCATACTATTTATGTAATAGGGAGCACACATTTGTTTTGGGCAGATAGCTGTCACCACCCTACTCTTTCCTGGCCATGCTGGATGCCTGACTTTGAATCATCACTGCTGCTTATTGACTGTGGAACTTTGAGGAATTTAATCAAACACTGTGCAGTTTCCACATCTTGGAAGTGGATGTAGCAACAGTGCCTACCTCTTAGAATTGTTGTAGGAGCAAGGAACCCTCTGTGCTGTGTGCAGTGCTTAGCACAGGTCTGGCCTGGGGCAGACAGAAAAGTCAGTCACCGACGATCATGATGACATTTCCAGTGACTTCCCAGAAAACCCCAATGGTGTATGAGCAACATCCTTTAGAGCTCTTCTCTGGGGGAAGCTGTGTGTATGCTTCCTGGAGAGATTTATCCAGGCCAAGACAGTGGGGACAGACAGAGCGTGGAAGGGTCCTCTGTCCAAGGCACATGATGTCTATGGAATGCCTGGGGAGAGGCAGAGGTGGGCAGGCAGAGAGTGCTTGGTTCGTGGGTGCAGCAGCACCCCTGCTTCTGTCCTTTACTGAGACAACATCCCCTTGCTTATGACAAGTGGCGGGGGAGTGTCTGAGTGAGAAGTCACTGAGGCACTAGGCCAGCCCTGCTGGGAGCACACTGACTTTAGCACTCCCTGTGGCACTCAGCAAGAGCGCCCCATGTCTCACTAGGTTCTCTTCCGCCACGGGAGCCGAGAAACTTTCCAAAATATTCTACTGATGCTCAGTGTAGCCCTGGTTGGTGGTAAAGGCGGGATTTACTGTTCCATTGTGCAGATGGCCAGATGGAATCACTGAGGGATGCACCAACCACACAGAGCTGGTCAGCGCAGACCCGGGGCTGGCAGCCCGGCTCCCACCCTGCTGCTTTGATACTGGACATCATTTCTGAGATGAGGTAGATGAACATTGCTCCAAGCAGTGAGGGGACATGCAGTGCATTCAAACAGTGGTATCAGAGTGTTCTTGCCAGCTGAACTGCTAAACTTTGCTGAGAGACCTTGGACCAGTCCCTTCTCCTCCCTGGATCTTGGTTTCCTCATTGGTAACATGGACAGCTGCTGTATGAGCTCCCTTACACCTTCATGCAGAGCTATAAACAACTCAACTATTTTTTTCTCTCTCTCTCTTTCAGCTCTGAGTGCTGCAGAGACATAAAATAGGCAAAATCTCTCTCTCTCTCTCTTTTTTTTTTTTTTGGTTGCAGCCTATTAGGGAGAAGGTGTAGAGAGACGTAAGCAAAGACAATGTGTGATACATCAGCTGAGAGACAGAGCTGGGAAGGCAAAAGGGAAGGTTAGGGTGCTGGTGCATTGGGGGTTTCGATTCTAAGTAGAGCCATCAGAGGGGACTTCTGAGAAGAGCCGTTTGAGAGCAGATGGGTCGAGTAGGAGAAGGTGTGATCGCTGCAGGTGCTTGAGGAAGAGCATTGCGAGAGAGGGAAGAACAGGTGCAAATACGAACAGTAATCAATAACAGCAGTAGCTTCCTATACCTGCTGGACGGCGCATCAGGCATTTCATTTTTTCCACATTTTGTTACTTCCATTGAACCAACGAGGAAACAGGCCTAGGAAGGTGAAGTGCCTTTCCCCTAGATCACCCAGTTAGCGAGAACCTAAGTCTGGATTTGAACCCAGCTCCTGAGCAGCTGAGTTGTGTCCTTGTGGCTGCCAGTGGCTGGGGGTTCCCGACATCTTCTCCTCATCCTTCTGCCTTTGTGTCTGCTCTCCGTGGTGAGCGTCCAGGGCTGTTGCAACCAGGGGGGAGGCAGGAGGCTGAGAACGGCAATGCCATGGAGCCAGACAGCACTGTGGGTCGGAGAAGCTGCCTTGGGGTCTACTCCAGGGCTCTGGCTGCCCAAGTGTGCTTTGCCTGCCTTGCTTAAGCCTCTTGCCTCCCTTTTTCCTTTGGAGGAAACTTCCACTGCCTGGAATACATAACGTCATTGCAACCCTGTCCAAAGCCTGGCCTGGGAGTCTCCTGGGTCTGCAGCAGGATTCCTCGGGAGCCAGACTGTGTGTCTGCCAGTGAGCCTTTGCACGCCCTGGCCTGCCTCTCACAGTCGGGCAACACTACGTGGTGGTGGCTCCTGTGAGTACCCTCAGGTGGTCCCTGCTCCCTATGCTAACTTTATGCCCTTATTTTCACCTCTGGGGCAAACCATCCTTCTCCTGGAGTCCAATCACAAGGCATTCTGGCCTCCTTACTTCAGCATGTTCCAGAAGTCCTGGTGCTTCCCCAGTCTGGCAAGTTGAGGCATTGCACCTTTTGTGAAACCCTGGAGCCACGTTTCTTTTTTCTTTTTTCTTTTTAAAGATTTTATTGATTTATTCGTGAGACACACACACACACACACACACACAGAGGTGGAGTCATGTTTCTAATAAACATGCAAGTTTTATGATTCAGCTGCACCAGGGATCATGTCTTTTTTTTCCTTGTCAGCCCCCCAGTCTCTGCCACATTTCTTTATTTTCTCCTGCACGGTCTCGTCCCACCGTCTCCTCTCCTCACCCCTCTGTCACTCTTCCTCCTCCCTGACCCTCTCCCGGTCAGACCCTTTGGTCTCCACAGACTCTCTTCACTCCAGCTGTCACCTCCTTCTTGTTCACTCTTGGGTTGGTTTGTTGGAGGTTGTGTTGGAATTAAAAGCTCTTTCCGTTTCCTCAACAAATGAACAACCAACCAACCAAAGAGCTATTCTGTGTCTACAAGTGGTCTCTCATGCCGCTCGATGATTCTCGCTTGACATAAAATAATGCCAAGCAGTGGGAAAGCTATTGTGCCTGCATCTTCGGTGAGCGGGGAATAGGGGGGTGATGCCTGAATGCGGGTCTCCCCAGTATTGTTGAGGCCTCTCATGTGGGTACCACTCTAACTCTGTGGCTCAAATGGGATTGCAACAGGAAAGTCTCTGAAAGCTGGGCCCCCTGTGGTCTATCATGCGGTTTCCAGCAGGCAACAGGAGACAGGGAAGAGGTGGCAAGGACCTCGGTTGGCTGAGACCAAAATACATCTTTGTTCAGAACTGTGTATGGCATCAAGGAAGTCTTCACAAAAGTCTGTAATGAGCCACAAATCCAAACAAACTGGCAGGTGTCTGCTGGGAGTCTGGTGAATGCAGGGTGAACCCTTGTCTGTCTTGGGAAGAGGCGGGAGGCCTTGCTGGTGAAGAGCATGTCTTTGGGTGAGAGTTCTGGCTCTGATGACCACCTATAGGACCTTGGGTGAGTCATTTAACCTCCCTGAGCCCCACTCTGCTCTTCTAAAAAGGGGATACCATGACAGCTTCACATGAGCGGATTGAATGGCATTATGTGCCAAGTGCCTGCCCAAAGGCACATACTTAATATAAATTTGTCATCACTGTTCTCACCGTTTTGGGATCTCACTTCCTTTGTTCATAAAATGGCACCAGAGCCCACCTCCCAGGGCCGTGGGGCGATTAGCTGACACACCATATATCAAAGCCCTCTTAGGAACACCTGTGGAAATGTGTGGACTTGGTACTGCTCATATTATTTCTGTCTGCAGGTTCAACTAGCAAGACGACAATGCCTGTTTATAATCAACACACACTGACAACTTTCCTCCCAGGAGAGGTCACTGAACCAGGGCAAGAGGAAATTCCAGAAGGCTCTCTCTGCTCTGTTAATTCCATCATACATAGTTCTTCCATCTCTGGTTACTGAGGACTTTCAGTTCTCAACCATCAGTGGTAATAGTAGAAAATGAGCTTGTGTTGGGGTTTAAATCCTGGTGTGTCCCCTTCAGCTGGTTTTAAGGCTTTGCCAGATTACTAAACAAATCTCGTCCTTAGTTTCCTCATCTGTAAAGTTGTAATCGTAATACAGACTTTGAAGAGTCATTATGAAAAATCACAAGTATTAGAGAAAATAGCAAAGAGGCCATGTGGTATCTACCCCATATTTTCTCCTTGGCTCCTGGTGGTGTTTAGAGAGCCACTGCCTTTGTTGGCTGAATCACTCCAAATTTGGAAATGTCTAGCATTGGAATGCACCTGGAATACTGACAGCATCTGGTGGTCATCCTATTATTTACAATGTGGTATGAGGTCAGCCTTATTGGGATCTACCATCTTGATATCTGGTGGTTGCTCATTCTGGGGCAGATTGCTGGGGTGAGACTCTTGGCTTCACCACTTACCAGCTGCTGGGAGATTGGGCCAACTTCCTGGGCTCCATTCTCATCTTCTTGAAAAGGGGGTTTAATAGTACACCTTTCCTCATAGGATCTTCAAGAAGGGCTTCTGGGAGAGCAGAACCTGACACACCATAGGTGGTCAATGTTTGCTGGTCATTTTAGTGCCTTTGTTCTCTTGCTTTCTGATCTATCTCCCCCACAAGACTCTCAACTCCATGGGGGCAGGGAACCATCCATTCTATTCATGGGCCGTACCACCAGTACCTAGTACACTACCTGAATATAGTAGGTGCTCAGTAAGTATGTGTGAACAGGCCCACGCTTGGTCAATGTGTCCTTCACTCCCTCTTTCAATGCCTATGTTCTGTGGCTGCCTCAGAGCTGGGGAGGCACAGTTTCTTCAAGGACCTAATTCTGGTCTTCCTCTCTCATCCTCTAAGTGGCTGGTCCCCAAAGGCCACGGGTATCCTTCCGTGTGGATCTTAGCAGCCACCTGCCCCCTAGGAGAACGTTTCCCACAGCCCAGTCTGCCGAATTGCAGCTAATTACAACTGATGAGATGTTAATGAGTCTGAAGCTGCCTGGTAAGCTGTTTCACACATACTGAGAGGTGAGAGAGAGAAGCCCATGGGATGGCACTGCTCAAAGGCTGCAGAGGTGCGGGGGCCCTGGCTGAGACCCACGGCGGCTCCCAGTGACGTGGCCAGACTCTGCATCCGTGGTCTTCTAGGCCCGGGGGGGCTGACCCGGGCCAGATCTGTGATTATCATCACAGTACAGTACTGCTATTTACTTAACATGTAACCAGGGCCAAGCACTATGCGTGGTGCTTCATATATACTTAATTTTATTTCATCCTTATAACATCATGGGTTAGTTATACCATGATTATTTTACCCTCATTTTGCAGCTGAGGATGGGAACACTGAATTAATTCACCTTGTATGGTAGAGCTAGTAAGCACATTTGATCCCCTGACTCCAGAGTCCAAGCTCTCCTTGGTTATTCAGAAACTCAGCAGGGAAAAATCTAACCTTACATTTATTGAGCACCTACTATGTGCCCTATGTGTTTAACTTCCCCCTTGTACTGCAGTAATCTGCAGAACTTAAATTTTATATTTATTGGTCATCTGCACACAAAAGGTGTTTTCTACATAAATGACTCCTGGGCTGGTCAGAAAAATAACACAGGGCACGTATGCAGATTCCCGTTTTCCAGATGAGGAAAGCGGACCCAAGGAGCTTCAGTGCCATGAAGGAAAACCGAGCCTGGGTCTGGATAGAGGTTCACCTGAGGTCACAGCTGATCACTCTGTGCTACGGGGCGGAGAGGGAGAGGAGATCTACTTTTATTTTTTAAATTCTTAATCCTTCATTGTCAGGAACTTTTGTAAAATGTAATCAACATTAATTACTACACAAATGATCCTACAGCTGGACATTGCAGCAGTGCCAAATTGCTTATAAAAGTTTCTAGACACTTTAGTCTCAATTTCTGTATCATCTTGTCCAGGACTCATAACAAACAGGTCCGTGGACCTCACGAGGGGCAGCATGCCTTGAGAGGCACATGCTTCTGCACTACCTCGTCTTTATCTTGCCTTGTGGCTCCCTACCCCTTGTGCCCATTAGCAACCCTAGGGCTTTCTGATTTAGTGCTTCTGAAGTGGGGCCCAGGCATCTGAATTTTTAAGAAGTACCCTATGGGGTACCTACCTCGGTGGCTCAGTTTGTTTAACATCAGACTCTTGGTTTTGGCTTCCGTAGTGATCTTGTGGTTGTGGGATTGAGCCCTGCATCAGGCTCTGCTCAGTAAGAAGTCTGTTTTGGATTTTTTTCCCCCTCTGCCCCTCCCCTCACTCTTTCTCTCTCATGAATAAATATATATATATTTTAAAGTGAAGGTTAAGATGGCTTTTGAATGCTTATGTCCAATATTTTGCTGGAAACAGTTCTTGAGAGGTGGCAGATGGAGATTATTCCCTATTTTCCCCATGTCTCACAGACAGGGAAGCTGAGGGCTGGAGAGATTAGGTTCATGGTCAAGCCAGATCTAGTACCATCTCCAATCCCAGCTCAGGGCTATTTTTTTTTTCCTTCCAGTAGCTCAGGGACAGCCTTCTCCTTCTGGAGGATCTTGAAAGTGCCTTTGCTTAATTGGAGGCCACTTTCCATGGGAGTCCTTGTGCATTCCCTGGCCCCCTGGATGGATGGTGGAAAAGGAAAAGGAACGGGGAAGTCAGTACTTGGTGGGGAGGTCAGGTCTGGGCAGCCCCTGGAGGCCTGACTGCCCCTGAAATTGCAGGGACAGCTTGTGTGTGTCCTCACGGACTTGCAGAGAAGCAGAGCTTGGACCAGCCAGCAGCTGGACCAGTTTTGCAATTCCAACATCGCTAAGCTCAGCAGCCCGGGTGTCATGAGCCTGCTTTTTTTCTTCTCCCTCTTCATTGATGAACCATCTCCAACACAGAAAAACGCAGGTCGCTGTCTTATAGCACCACCTCCTAGACGGAACAATTCCCCCAAGTTTCTGCCCCACAGTAGCATCGGTGACAAACTTCCTTTTAAGATCAGAGACTAAATGTTCTAAACCAGCCACCTGTGGGGGAAAAGTACAATTCTGTGGTGTCACACCCTGGGCATGGAGCTACGGAGACTCTTCATGTCTTCAAGGTAATTTCTAAGTTGGCAGGGGAGTCAGTGTGAGGCAAACCCAGGAGTCATTACTTCCGACATCTGTAGTTCTGAGTCCTTTCTGTGCTAGGCTGAAGTTGATCTGGCTGCAGTCTCAGAGGAAAGCACTGGCCAAGCAGATGAGCAGAAAGAGAAATTGGGGCACAGGCGGGGGTGGTTTAATCCCCTTGAGAGCAAACCGGTTTTTTTTTGTTTGTTTGTTTTTTGTGTTTGTTTTTGCCTTGGGTAGATAAGTTGTCTTACGTGCAAATAACGCTACTAATTATAAATTTGTTTTTTCGGTCTCTCTTTTTTTTTTTTTTGAGAGAGAGAGAGAGAGAGAGGAGGGGCAAAGGGAGTAGGAGAGAGAGAATCCTCAAGCAGGCTCCACGCTCAGTGCCTAGCCCAACCTGGGGCTCTATCCTGTGACCCTGAGATCACGACCTGAGCTGACATCAAGAGTCAGACACTTAACCCACTGAGCTACTCAGGCGCCCTGAAATGCATTTTGCCTTTACATTGATGTATCCCCACAGATTCTTCTTAGAAATACTATCTTAGTTTTCCTCTTGAAAGTGCCTCCCAGATTTTGCTGTTTCCTCCCCACCACCCTTAGGACGATGCCTACCGTTTCTTGTGCTTTGGCCATGTGCCAGACTGATGGATTTTTTTTTTTACATGCATGATCTAATTCTAATACTCACAGCCTAATAAAAGTGATGATAGCAATGATTAGGAAAGGAAAATAAGCAATTGCTGTCATATGCTGAACCCCTGTCACGTGCCAGGCATTGTGTTGAACGTTTGCTTTATCTGCTCCATCAACATGGAGGATCTGCTTGGGTGCCTGTTTCCCTCACTGCCCCTGAGCTCCCTGTAAGCAGGGGTTGAGTGGTTTTGCCCCCTTGTCTGCTGCAGTTGCCAGAGCCTGGTAAATAGTATATGCTCAGTAAATGTTTGTTGAAGGAATGCAGTGAAGGGTGATGGAACAGGTGAAGGGCTTAGCACGCTCAGACCGCACTGTTAAATGCATGCAGATGAATCTAATGCACACTACATGCAGAAGGGCAAAGTGATTTTCCAATTTTAAGTATATGCAGACATTGGAAGTGCTTTCAGAATCAGCAGGAAGTCTTTTTTTTTCTTGCTTGAGGAAGCTAGTCGTTGTCGCGGACTTGAATAAGTCACCTGAAAGCAGGTCTCTGGTGGTATGCCACAGGTCTCTGTACTTGGGTCTGTTTTATGTTACCTTGCATGGCAAAAGGTGCCGTGTAATGTAACAGGGATCAGGATGTGGACATCTTTGGGGGCCATTATCCCATGCACCCCACGTGGCCACCCCTTTAGGCTCCTGAATGGGTTTTATGTAGTTCCTTTACCTACCTCTCCACTGTAGACATTTGCCTTGGTGATCTCTGAGTTAAAGGGCTTGGCTAGATCAGATTGAAAAATGATTCACAGGTAGGTGTCAGGGATGCTTTGAAAAAGCACACCTCTATAAGAGCAGGAAGGAGGGTCTCTCTGGGGACCAATGAGGCAGGATCTGATGGGCAGTTACATTAATACTCAGCAGCCTGGGTGAATCAGCTCTGAACGTATGTCTTCCCTCTGAGATGTGAATTCTTGGGGGAATGAGTCTTATTGGTCCCACCTTGACCTGGGGAGGGCAGGTGCCTTGATTGATGCCTTTACTGGTGTGACTGGGGGGAGTTGATTCCCAAAGGGAAATAGGATATTGCTACTAATACAAGAAGAGTTGGATGCTGATGTCAGCTTTTTACTTGAAATGGTTTTTAGGTTGAGGCCCAAGTGACTCCTGAGGTCCCTCATCATCTAAGTATGGGACGGTGAGCTGGAGATGTGGAATAGTGCAGAGAGTTGTTGTGAGCTCAGTGGAGTTGATCGAATCTATTTTCCTTCCTTGGCTTCACTTTTTTCTCTTAAAGTGGGGAGCACAGCATGGAACATCTTTACGACCCCTCTCACCTCCCAGCTGAGAACTCTATCTGGCATAAAGCCCCGGGCAAAATCATCATAGCATTCAAAAAGTTAGTTTAACATTTTTCTGCAATTAATGTTAAGAACCATCTCCATATAAAAGGCACAAATATTCCCGGTAATTTCAAGTTGATTCATGAATCAGAAAAATAGGTCCGTATCTGCCCAGTTGCTGGTGGGTGATGGTTGCTAAGGAAGGAGTGTGGCATTGATGGATGGCTGTGAAGAGTCAGGGTGAGGTACCATGGAAGCAAATGCTATGGTGATAACCTAACAAACCCAAAGCTTTAGCATGCAAGGACTGCCATGTTGCACAACCCCAGATGCCTGTGGGAGATTGTGCTCATGGAATACTATCTAAATGCTGCCCTCTACAGTTGTGCAAAGTAATAGTCCTGGCTGAGAGACCAGCACAATCTAAATGCACAAAAGTTTCCCTGGGGACCAGGGTAAAGGCCTTAGATGGGCAAGAGAAGGGTGTCCAGGGTTCAGGTTTGCTCTTGAGTTATCCCTTGATTATTTATTTTTTTAAGATTTTATTAATTACTTGTAAGGTTTCTCACAATCTCTGAAGTCTTTCTCTCAGCCTTCTGAGAGAAAGGGAGAGAGAGAGAATCCTAAGCCAGCTCTCCACTGAGTGTGGATCCCAAGGTGGGGCTCGATCCTGTGACCCTGAGATCATGACCTGAGCTGAAACGAAGAGTCAGATGTTTACCCAACTGAGCCACCCAGGCCCACTTATCCCTTGTTAATGCTGCATACCCATGGTATTCCTGGATGGGCAATAATGATGGGAAGCCTTTATTGAGAATCTACTAAGTGCTAGGAACTGCACCTAAGTAAAATAATTTACAATACATTTTACAATGATTTTCAGGGGTAGGTACAATTGTTAATCCTCTCAAGACCAAATACTGTCTTGTTTCTAGAATAAGCTCCTACCTCAAAAGTTCTGGAGGGCTCTGAAAAATAAGGATGTGGGAATTCACGTAGGTGGGGGTTATTCTTGCATAAACATTTAGAGTTATACAAAGAGCAAGACATACATGTGAAAATGAATGACTAGGTAATTAATAATAAAATGAGGATACCAATCAGATAGGTCTTGTGTTTATCTGCCTTTTAGGCTGGAGCTGAGAGGCTCAGAGATGGTTGTTGGTGTGCCCCAGAGCACAAAGCTAGGCAGTAGAGAGCTGGAATGTGGACCGAGTTCAAAGTTTTCATGTCTCATCAGGCGTCACCACCCTCGCATAGGGTAGAGTGGACTAGGTTTGTGTCTGGCCCAGAATAAGTGGCTGCTTCGTGCCAGGCCGCATCTTCAGGAACCTCATGTCCAGTCTCTGTGTGTATCTGGCCGTCATCCCATCTTATTTCCGTCTCTTGCTCACCTCGGTCCCATAAGAACCTCTCCCTGGGGAGCTTGCCTCTGGCCACAAGACCTTGCTGCTTGGACGCCTCTCTGGTCTGTGCTGGAACAATATATGTTGGTTTTCATTTCTTGCAGGAAAGATGGGTTAGCAGGTTTGCCCATTTGAGGGAGGCACTGAGGACGTGGAGGGTGACAATGGGAAATGACCTTTTGTAATCCCTCCTGGTATCAGCGCGAGTGCAGGTCAGAAAGACCCACGACGAGGATCATCTGGAGCAGGTGCACTGGTGAGCTTAGACACAGAGCCCACTGCACCCCATCCTGCCCAGGTCTCTCCCCAGTTGCCACTGGTCTCTCCTGATCTGTGTCTAGGGGTTGTGCTGTCCTTGGGGGCTGAGTTGAATCACAAATCAAAGGCCACTTTGAGTTTCAAGCTGAGCATACCCTTGTACACTATGTCACTGTACCTGCTGACTTTTGCATTTAAAATATTCCACCTCTTTTTAGCTCTTAATCCTCACTCCATTCATATCTACCTTTTCCTTCTCTGTGTGCCAAGTCTCCTCTCCTCCTATGATTACATATTTTAAGAGATTTATTTGTTTTGAATAGGCAATGCATACGTGTGATAAAATAATCAGCCCACCACATGAAGAGCCAGCGTTTCTCTTCCTTACTCTCCCTACCTGGAGGACCCGCTGTTCATTTTATATCATTTTTGTCTGTGTACGTGATAGGTTAGACCTTCGGAAATTACCTTATAGGTCAGAGTAGTTGAATGCTGGCAATTTCATGTGGTTCAGTTGAATTCAAGCAGAAATATGGTACCTGTATTTTCTCACCACCTGATGTATAATGTATTTTCCTGTGCTTGTCTGTCTTTCTTCATCAGTTTGTAAACTCCATGCAGCCACGGTCTGTTTGCCTCAGTGCTGTAGCCCCAGTGCCTGGCACCAAAAAAGGCTCTCAGTCAATCGATGAATAGACCTCTCACTCCTCTAACGAGTGGTGGCTGTCTGTTGACACCAGTCTGGACCTTGCCTTCCTTGTCTAGCACTGTGTTTCTCAAATTGTTCTTTGTCAGCCCAGTTTTGCTTTCTAATCAGCTGCAGAGAATGTACATCCATGATGAGGATGTCTCCTAACCTAGGTGACCAGTCCCCTTCTGATGACCATCTAGCTTGTTCCTCATCTCTTGCCATTACAGATAAGATGCCCTGAACATGTTTGCACACACCTCCCTGTCTATAGGTTTCAGCACCTCCAGGACATTCCCTACAAAAGGGAACTGCTGGGCTGTGTTACAGATTGTGGTTGGTGGGATTTGGAGTAGATACTGCCTCATTGTTTCACTGTGTGCTGGTGGCTACTGTTAGAAACAATCCACCCCCTTTCTTGGCTCTGCAGAGCTGCAGTGATGGGAGGAGAGAACAGATGCCCCCTGTTCAGCTTTGCCCAGTCTGTCTTGCTAACCTCTGTGGTCCCCAGCAATCTATTCTTTGCCTGCTAACCTGTTACATTTATATTAGAAGGTGGATTTCTCAGTACCATACAACCAAATTAGTTTTCCTGTTGGAAGCCACAGTAGGATGCTAGTTGGGGCACAGCTGTAGCATGAGGGATCAGGTCCAGGCTGTGGGGAGGTCCTGCCATGCCATCACAATCTCTCTTAGGAGCTGGGGCCATCAGGGATCAGGAGAGCTGTTCCCTCCATTACCTGCAGCCCCTACCTCCTCTCCATGGAGTTAGCGCTCTAACTGCTCAACTTGCACAGGTTCAGCTCACTTTCATAGTGCGCCTACCGTATGTTGGATGCCTTCTGCTCAAGATCCAATTTAACTGTCTAAAGAGTCCTATAAAACAAGAATATTATGGCTAATATTCTTAGAGAGGGTGTAACAGAGGCTCAAAGAAGTAGAATGACTTCTACTTCTTCCAAAAATGTAAAGAAGACAAAAATGACTTCCTGAAGACCTTCCAGTTGAGAGCACTCCCATATTCTTACCTGTTCTTTGCCAATGGCCTTAATTCCACTTTAATCCCACTTGCTTCCTCTCCCACCTTGCTCCAGGTCCCATAGCTTTCTTTCTGCCATGTGAGTTTACAGGCTCATTCCTGCCACAGGGCCTTTGCATTTCTATTCCCCTCTGCCAAGAATATTTAGCTCCCTAATCTTTCCATGGTTGGTTTCTTTCACAGCATGAATGTCACCTCCTCAGGAGTGGCATATCTTTCTTGACCTCCCCCTCTGATCACATTCTACCTCAGTGCCCTATGTTGTCTTGCACAGAGCTCTTCTCACTATCTTACAAAATCATTTTCATTGGTCACATGTTTTATTTGTTGGTGTGGACTTTGGAGTCACTTAAAAAAAAAAAAGAAACCTAGATTTTGAAATCTGAGTGAATGCTTATATGTCTAGGACAGTTCCATTTAAGACCTAACCACAGGTCAGGAGGACATGGCTAGTAACCTCTTCGGCTGCAGGTTTCTGGGCTCCTTTTGCCTAGATAGACCTCTGAGGCTGGTCACATTGCATTTGGGAGGATTGTTTTCTGTTATATCAAGTAGGTTATTATTATAACAACCAATAGCCCTAAATAGATCTTCACTGTAGGCAAACAAATTATTGGACAGTGCTGGCCAAAGCTGTAAGGTGAGGAGAAAAGCTATCCTTTAAGAATTTATGGTTTCAGAAATGATGCAGTTGCACTATCGTAGGTCTAGGTAGGGATGTGTGTGTGTGTGTGTGTGTGTGTGTGTGTGTGCATATATGTGCGTGCACGTGGTTGCATTAGAAATAACAAAATTAACACAAACATGGCCATATCTTGCCACTCAGTGAAATCTCTGTATCTTCAGGTTGAAAAGTCAAAAATACTTAGCACAACTTACAGTGGAGCTTACACAGTGTCAAGCCACAGGTAACATGAGCTTTATTTGGTCTGCATGGTGTTTTGAATCAGTCTCCAACATTTGACAATCAGGAAATATTGCATGAAATTCTGGGATATTAATGTCCTGCAAATATTTAAAAGCTCTGGTGATACTGCCTTTTGCAATGGTTATAGCAAGATCAAGGTGAGTACTGGCTTCTTTCTCTAGGTAGGGCACGTACCCCACCGGGTTTGCCACTTTTCCCACCTGTCCCACTTTCGGGACTTACGTTACATGCTTAGCTCCTATAGGGTTTGGTTTTGTGACCTTTGTTCTGATATTTCTCATCCATTGCCCTTCAGAATGGGACATGGCAGTAATGTGAGTAATAAAAAACAATATATCCATGTTTGTTAATTGATATAATTGCCTACAGTTACCAATACACACAGCAGACATCTGAGAGAGAGCAGATGAGGGAGTAACATTTAAGATTACACTGGCTTGGAATATAAGTAGGTGTCTTGATATCTAAATCTTATCTTGCTGCTTTGCACATCAGTACTTATTTAAAATAAATGCTGGCAAACAAGTCATTACTTGAAATGATTACTTTAAGTGATGCATGTATCTGGACGTCATTTCCCCCAAATGATTATTTTAATTGATGAATGTATGTTACCTACATATATGCCGGCACTGCTTGTGGTCCAGTATCAGAACTGCGTCAAATTCAGAGGAAATATAATTAACAGTTATTTAACAGAAATCCCCATCTTTACTTGTATCTTCCCAACAAATTAATGAGGATATAATTTATAATATAAAGCACTTTAAGTAATGATTCATAAAAATCACCTTTCCCCTCTGCGTCTACTCTCTCTTGCTCCATGTTGTAGGCTAGATAATAATACCCTAAAATATCCATGTCATAATCCCTGGACTCTGTGAATATGTCACTGTATATGGCAAAAAGAGATTTTGCAGATGTGTTTGAATTAAGGATCTTGAGATGGGAGATTATCCTGGACTTTGCAGGTGGACTCAGTAATACAATCACAAATATCCTAACAAGGGGAAGGCAGAGGGAGCTTCTGTGATGGAAAGAGATGAAGGCATTTGATGGCTGAAATAAAATGCTATGCTTCTTGCTTTGAAGATGGAGAAAGGGGCCACCAGCTAAGGAACGAAAGGACTACAGCTTTCAGAGATGGAAAAGGCAAGGGAATGGCTTTTCCTCCAGAGCCTCTGGAGAGTACTGGCACCTTGATTTCAACCCAGTGCAATTGATTGAGGACTTCTGACATTTAGAACTATAGGAGAAGGTGTTTTAAGCCATCAAATTTGTAGCAGTTTGTCACAGCAGCTGTAAGAAGCTATTACATTCCATAACAGGCCTGTTTCTTTATGTGTTCATAAGTCACTCCATGAAACTTTTCCAGGTTCCTTTTGACTCTCTTTTCTGGGTGTATCAGTGAGGCAGTGTGCACAGGAGACTAGGACAGTAAGCCACCATCTTTCCCCATTCTGTGATTCCTGTTCCAGGAGGGACACAGAAAAATAGAGCAGATGAGGCAATGTGGACAACATGACTATATGATCTGTTATCTATAATGACGCAAATCAGTGGGAGAACCAACAGGTCTGGAAAACTCAGTCTTTCTCAAGCATTTTCCCCTTTTATTCTTAACTCCATTTCTTTCCTTTGTGACCTCATTCATTGTTGGACAGGCCCAGCCAAACAATATTCTAAACTTTCCTCTGCCATGGTGTTCTCATCTAGACTACATGTCACAGGAGATGCCTCTAATCACAGTGTGGGGTTTTACTCATTCTAATGTCATTTGTATAAAGTAGGAGTCTTTTGCTTAGGGTTTTACTCATTCTAATGTCATTAGTATAAAGTAGGAGTCTCGTTGCCAGGGCAACCATAAGCGCCAGCACGCACAATTCTGGTCTTGTCCAAGAACTCGGATCTACCTGGGATGCTCCCACTGTGTTTTTGGTTATCGTGTCTCCTGGAGCCAAAATAGTGCAAACCATTCCGTGGTCAAGCCTGTTCATTTTTATCTCTTTCTAATCAATGTTTTAACAGGTCTATACAGTTTTTCCTGCATCTACTAACTTAGTTCTTTAATTCCTCCTAACCCTGTCTTTTCCTTTTCCTATATAATGGATTTGCTATCTGAAGTCCCTCTATAGTAATTACCTTCAACCCCTTCAACATGGGCTTTACTCTCTCTTCCTTTCCACTCTTGACTACTCCACACCTCTGCCATTGGACTCCATATCCAGGGTTTCTATTTCTGCTTCCTTACATCTGGACTGGACCAATCGAAATGAATGGAGGATCAGGGACTCTGTATTCCCCACATACAAAGACACATGGAGGCCTCCCAAGAAATGTGGTTCTAATTTTACATTGACTGCTATATATTTTATTTCTCTTTAAATATGTCTCAAGGGCAGCCCAGGCGGCTCAGCGGTTTGGTGTCGATTTCAGCCCAGGCCTGATCCTGGAGATCCGGGATCGAGTCCCACATCAGGCTCCCTCTGCCTGTGTGTCTGCCTCTCTCTAACTCTCATGAATAAATAAATAAAATCTTAAAAAAAATAAAAAAAAATAAGTGTGTCTCAAGAGCTAGGTTGGGCCTTAATGTCAATAAGTCTCAGTACCTGCAGCTATATACTTACTCAGCAGCAAGATGCCAGTTTTAGTAGTTAATGCTTAAAATTTATTACATTTCATAAATTTTGATGAATTTTGACATGAATAAAAGACTTCATGGGGTCATCTATGGAAATTATCTTTCTCACAGAGGCCACAAGATGGGGGGGGGCATTGGATGCTTCTGGTTCACCAGTGGGTTCTCATGAGATCTTAAATGTGGGTGAGTTGCCAACCTTTAAAATAGGATTATTTCACACAAAACCCTGATTTCTGGGTTATCTTTAAAAAACTGAAAGATCTGGTAAGATTAAGCTTGCATTCTTGTATGGCCATAGATAGCTGGAGTTGAGCACTTGCTGCCCATGGGGATAAGGTGGCAATCTTTGGTTCATTTTGATCTGGTATTTATCCACCCTACTTTGCTCAATTATGTTATCTGCCTGACGTAGGCATCTGAGTTTGCAGCTTGTCTTCTGGGCTCACAGGAGGAAGGCATCATATAGACATCAACACTGACCCCTCCCTCACCCACCTCATCCATGAATGTCCCTTTCCTATATCTTGAATCCGGTCTTTGAGCCTCCAGTGATGTGCTCATCACCTTCCCATGTAGCTATTCCTTCTATAATCAGTTCTCCCTGGAAGGAAGTTCCTCTGCAGATTGAAGTAACATTTTCATCTCTTACCTCCTTTGGTTGGAGGTATACTCATGGGGCATTGATGTGGATTATTGTACCCCTCCCAGACTTGTTTCCACTGCATTCCCAAGGGCTTAGGCCCACTAAGGGCTGTAATTCAACATTTGCACTGTGTTAATTATAAAGCACCAGAGGATGCCTTTTCATCCTCTAACATTCTTTATCTAGTTATTTTATGCCATTTGGAAGCTCCAGTATGATGTATGTGGACACCTGAGAGATTTCTCAAAGTTCACTTGGCAGGATCCAAAGGAATTTATGTTAGCTTTTATAATGATAATTGTGTGTTGATAATGATAATGATATTAGTAGCTATCTTTTATTGGAAAACTGCAGCCAGGGTAAACCATATGCCAGAATAAGTGATTAACAAGCATTATTGTGTCTAACCCTAATTAAAGGTAGGTATTATCTTAGTTTGTAGATGAGTAAACTGAGGCTCAGAGCTGTTACATGTATTCTCAGAGACCATTGTGGTAGACATTGTGTTTGTTTCTCTAAAACCGATTCCTCTGCCTTCTGGTAACTGCCATAATTTTTCCTTTGGATATCCATCTGCGCCCCATGCAGTTCCTGTCCTTTGGGGAAGACAGACCATGGGTCTCAGGCTTAAACCAAGCAGGGCAATTCTCATTCACTGGCTGCAGTGATTGGTTCCTTGCTTAGCATGAATCACTGTTAAAACAATGACATCAGAGAAGATTTGGTCAGGGGGATTCTGGGAACCTTCTGACGCAGCCCTCTTTTTATTAGCTAGGACATGGAGGAGCATGCATGTGGCTCATGGAATGGTTGTGCCTATAGCATGGTTTTAGCATAAGGAATGCAGAACAAGAGTTGGAAAAAACAAAATCTTGATGGCAGCATTGGTCCACCAACTCAAATAATCCTGAAGCCATCTTTGTCACTGGTCATTCGGTCAAATGAGCTGCTAGTCATATGATAGCATGACAGTCACATGAGCTGATGATCTTCTTTATTGCTTAAGATGGTTTGAATTTTCTGTCATTTGCAACCAGATATGGATACATGAGTAGGTAGCAAGCAATGGGGCCATGATTCAAACCCAGAACCATCTAGCCCCCAAATCGATGCCATTTGTTCTTCCTTGCTTGGTTTGGATAGACCTTCTTTCCATAGAATCATAGAATTTCAGAGCTGAAAGAGACTACTGAGATTGTACTGTCCAGCCTGTGATGTTTACAGACAAGGAACTTGAGGCCAAGAAAGGAAAAAGAACTTGTCCAAGTCAATTGGAGTTCAAGGCTAAGGTGGGCTGGACCCCAGTGCACTGTTCTTTTTCACATCACAGCACCTTTATTCCTTTTTTTTTTCTTTTTTTGGTTTATCATACTAGTTAAATGTTGTTTTTTCCTCATTGATCTAGAGCCCTTGCCTACAGATCATGGATACAGTGGGTGATGGAATAGGCATCCTGGAACCAGCAGGAGTCTGGAGTTTGTTTGTGGAGTCTGCCTACATATTGTAGCCAAGACTAGGACCAAAGCAATAGGGATGGAAAGCTGGAGATACCCAGTATTGCAACAGTTTCTGAAAAGTGAGAGAGAAGGGAGTGAGTGAAGACAGTGAAAAAGGAAAAAGAAGAAAAAGGCCAGAGAAAGAGGAAAAAGGTGCTCATGAGATGCTATCTAAAACAAAAGAAGCATGAGGAATAAAAGAAGAATCCGGGCCCTTCTCTCTTCTTTAACACAATGAAATTCGTGTGGTTCAGCTAAGCCAAGACACCCAGAACACTTTTTCTTTCTTCTCTTTTCCCTTGGATATTTTATGCCAAAGTACCTTCAAGTACTTTAGGGCCACTAAAAATGCCTTAGAACATAACTCAGTGCTTAGTACTTCAAACAGGTGGCCCATTGGCAAAAAGGAAGGAAATGTTTTATTAAGTCATTTGAGAGGAATTTTAAGAGAGAAAGATATTGTTTCTTGATAGCTGAGCCATGACTGCTTCTCATTTTCCTTTCAGGAGGACAAGAGATTCTCTTTCTCTGTAGTAGTAGGAGGAACACAGAAACAGCAGCAGCTAATACATGAGTCTCACCATATGTAGTAGGCACCATAATGGGTTCCCAAAGTTATCCATGTTCTAGTCCTCAGAATGGTGGGTATATTACTTCACATGGCAAAAGGGACTTTGAAGACGTGATTACGTTAAGGATTTTGAAATGGGGAGATAATTCTGGATCATTTGAGTGGGCCCCATGGGATCTCGCGGGTTGTTCTAGGTGAAAGAAGGAGGCAGGAGGGTCAGAAGCAGAGGAAGAGACATGATGACAGAAGCAGAAGAAGCAGAGGTCCAAGTAATGAGCATGCTGGAAGTTATGGGGGAGGGCCCAAAGAAGGTGGCAAATCCTAGAAGCTGGAAAAAAAATCAATGAAGTGGATTCTGCTCTAGAGCACCCAGAGGAACACGGCCCTGTGGACCCTTTGATTTTAGCCCAGTGAGGTTCATTTGTAATCTAAAATTTCCAGAATTGTCGGATAAGAAGTATGTGTTGGTTTAAGCCACTAGGCTTATGGTAATTTGTTACAGCAGTGATTGGAAACTGATACAGCCCATGACAGGGCCTGTGCTCAATGTTTTATACACATTATTCTTGCTTACTTTGTAATCCATCCTTCATCGTAAAAATTGCCGAATACTGCCCAGAGAGGTAGATTAATATACCTAGAGTCTCTTCATTAGTTAGGTGATTGAGTCAGGATTTGAACCCAGGCAGTTCGATACCAGAACCTGGGTTCCTAACCACTGCACTGTAGCTGGAAAGTTTTAGACATTGAAATGTCCTTTCTGGGCCAGCAGGTACCTGGGAAATTGCCTGACATGCAGAGTTTGGTGCTGTTGATAAGGAAATCCTTTACTTGTGTAACAGGAATTGTGGCCCACTGGGGCCTCTGATTTAACTTAGGTTCTTCTACTGATGCAGTGCTTCTCCTGATTCTGACCTGACTACAGGGATAAGCTTTCCATGTGTCCTCACACTCAGCGTGTTTATGTTCTTCAATCAGCCATCCAGGGAGTCAGCTGTGAGCCACAGGGAGGGGAAGGCCACACATATAATTCCAAACGACACGTCATCTGAATTTTTTGTGGGGCAGAAGGAGCAATTGTGACTATGTGACTATCATCAGAACGATTTGTAGAGGCAGAGAGGAAGGTCAGAGGGGGGTTTCCTGAACATAGCATTGCGGGGTAAGGAAGGGAGCAAGGGAGAGACGAAGAGAGAGGGGCAGGGGAAAGGGAGAGGGAGTGACAGACGCTGAAATCAATTGAGAAAGATATATAGAAAGGGATACATGGTCATACAAACACCAGGGAAAAGGAGTAAGATTTTGCAATTTACCAATATTTATTAAAATTAAAGGAACATATATTCTGTAATCCAGCAAGTTTTATTTTACTAAAATACCCCTAATATAAAGATTAATATTTTAACCATTTTTAAAGTGTGCAATTCAGTGGCATTTAAGTACGTTCACCATATTGAGCAGCCATCACCCCTGTCTAGAGCCAGAACATTTGCATCACCCCAAATGGAAACCCCATGCCTATTAAGTGGTCACTCACTATTTCTTCCCTCCCCCTATCCCCTAACAACCACCAGTCTGTGATCTGTCTGTATGCATTGACCTGGGCACTTCTATAAATGGCATCTTTCACCGTAGCACAGTATTTTCGAGGGCAACACCAACAACTAGACGTGGACTAAATATTAATTGTAGAGCTGTGGCTAAACTATGAGAATTGTAGAGCTGTGGCTAAACTATGCACCATGGGGGGAAAAACTTGATAGAGTGAAGTAGAGTCTTAGACTGATGTAGAGAGGTCTCTCAGACACCATTTTGGGTGAAAACAGCAAGTTCTAGAACAAAAAGCATATCCTATTATTTATGCAAAAAGTTATGAAATGGGGTGATATAACTCTCTCTATAAATGTAGGGACATAAATGCACAGGCAGAGATTTGGTTGGGTATACAACAAATAAAGAACACAATAGTGGTTGCCGTGGGGGGATGACCTGGGATTGGGATGGTGGTCAAGGGGACTTCAGCTTTGCCTCTCAATGTCTGGGTTTGCCAAAGAAGAATATATTTATATACAGAATGTGTACATGTAAGTGAATCAGATTGAAAGGAAAAAGAGAGACAGAGGGAAAGACAAAGAGAAAGAAACCAACAAAGAGGCACAGAGGGAAGCCCACAAAGACTGAGATGCCCTGGGGTGGAATTTGGGTGAAACCATCCATCACATCATTACTCTACGCTTTGGAGCGGAACAGCATGAGTGGGGGAGTGCCGAACAGTGAGAGATTTTAGATTCGGCCTTCTCCCCATTGTAAGAACCGACTTTAATTATAGCATCTCCAACGCTGGTGATTATCGGTTTGTTCCCATGTTAGAAAGTCTAGAGGCCGGTTCAGGACACATCTACTGTTTCGAGTCTGACTCAACAATCAGTGTTTCGATTTTCGAGAAAGTTTTCCAAGTTTAATCAAGTTGTTCTTTCTGTGTTGTCAGGATGATAAATTTGGGGGATGGTGGTGATAAAATTGTGGTTTGCTAAAAAAGAATGGAGGATCATAGCTTTCGGAATTGTGTAAAGATTGGCGCCATTTGTTTGCAACTTTATAGCAATTAACTATTCAATGTGGGAGAAATAATTTTAAGATTTTTTATTTTTAAAGAGAGGGAGAGCTCACACAAGCAGGGGTGGGGGATTGGGGTGGGGACAGAGGGAGAGGAAGAGAGAGAATCCTAAGTAGGCTCCATGCCCAGCACAGAGCCCTATGTGGAGCTCTATCTCACCACCCTGAGATCATGACCTGGGCCCAAATCAAGAGCCGGACACTCTCAACCAACTGAGCCACCCAGGCGTTCCAACAATCTTAAGATTTAAAAACAAAGCAAACAAAAAAACCTGTTAGAGGAATCAGACCAGAAAATTGAGCAGTATACTTCTAGCCTGCTTTCCTTGTCAATAACTGTGAGTTCTGGGCTGGGATCTCCATCCCTATTCATTTTCCCATTCTTCAGAATTATTTAATGAGTGGTTAGTAGGCACAAAATGCTAAGGGATTAAAAAAATTAACCATGGCTTGTCCCCATGGATGGAGTTTATAGTGTATTAGGGGAGATGGATATTCAACAACCACCACCACAACTATGGTATATGTGGTTATAAATCTTAACAAGGGAAATTCTGTGTAGACAGATGAATTTGGACTATAACTTACAGGTGTGCCCACAGCATCCACTCAGGGACACATGTCTTGGGAAGAGACCTCTAGTTGGACTTCCACACTCTGGCTTTAGACAATTATTTTCTCTCTTAATGACCACGGTAAAGCAGGAACCTGTCTTTCAGAGTCTGGTGTGAATTTAGTTGAACTCAGAATCCATGCACCCCCCAGTCGGAGTGACTGGCTGTTTGGGGGAACACGCGTCATGGCAGTGGTGACAGACGTGGTCTGACATGGTGCATGATTGTGGAAGAGACTTGGATTTCCTCTGTCCGCAGCTGACTCATTGGGGCAGAAAGCAGCACAGAATGACATGGTCGGTCCTAAGTGTTGGAGATGACCTTCCACCTTGCCTAACTCTGAGTTTCTCGGTAGTCTTGCTTCTTCCTTTCCTGGCATCGTCATCTTCCATGCTTTTATTCTTTTATTTTCACATGTTTCTCTTTCTCTTTCCTTCCATTCTCTTCCTTTCCTCTCTCTTCCCTGATTGTCCCTGCCCTCTTTTGGTCCCATCCCATTTTCTCCTTAGTCTATTATTTGATCTCTTTTCTCACCCTTGCTCAGTGTACTCCCAACAATCTTTGTTCCTTTTTTTAAAAATTTTTTAATTTATGATAGTCACACAGAGAGAGAGAGAAAGAGAGGCAGAGACATAGGCAGAGGGAGAAGCAGGCTCCATGCACCGGGAGCCCGACGTGGGACTCGATCCCGGGTCTCCAGGATCGCGCCCTGGGCCAAAGGCAGGCGCCAAACCGCTGTGCCACCCAGGGATCCCCAATCTTTGTTCCTTTTATTTCTCTCCCTCCCTACAAGCTCCACCCCCTCCCCCATATCTTAGACCCATCCAAGGGACCACATGGACCCTGCAAGCATTATTACTTCATTACCCCTCCATGGGTGGCAGTGACAGTTCTAGGGACTATTAACCCCTTGCATGGAAAAAGCATTCTGAAGATACATTCAAAGAAAAGTGAGAACATTGGGGAATGTGGATTGCAGGAATCATTAACATTTTAAGCACAGTGTTACTCATTGTGTTGCTGGAGTGAGCTTAGGGGAGACAAGGACATGGGAAGTTTTGTTATTAGGCGACCAGGACTTTGGGTACATTTATATATTTGGAGATGCTTTATTCTGGCCATGGGTCAGACTGGTTTTTTGAACCCTTCCTCCATTTGCTCACATGTGCCCCAGCCTTCCCTCTTGAATTTAGCCAGTATAGCTGGAAAAAGTGGGAGTTCCTCGTGATATCTTAGCCAAAGTGACAACAAAATTCTTCTTTATTGAAGCTCCTGAGGAGATGAACACTTAGAAGGTCTTTTTAAGATCCTATCATCTCCTCTATCCCTTCCATGAACCTGTTCAAAAGTCTCTCATCTCCTGTTTGTTCCCTAAATTCTCTTGACCATCACTGTATCAACTATGTCAGCTGAGCCTTACTCTCCCTTGTATTTCCCCAGCTCTGCTTGGTTTCTTCTTGTAATCTGGGCCCTCAGAGAATCTCATGATTCTTTCTTGAAGTTATTCCTAAACTTTTTTTTTTTTTTTTTTTTTTTTTTTTTTTGGTGGTAGAGGGCGGTTAGGGAGGGAGAGAAGACATCTTGAAGCATTTGATAAAAGCTGGGAACTTGGATGTATAGGATGTATAGGAACATGCATGTATTCACATCGATTTTTGTTACCCCCAATTTCAAGGGATTTCTCAGCTTCCTGCAGCCCATCCCTGGACCTCTTGGGCATCTGTACTGTCTCATCAGTCTCTAAGAGCCCCCCTCCCTTATCACACTCCATCCCATCAGCTTGATTTATTTGCTTCTTAACCCTTATAACTAGCTGAAACTAGGTTGTTTGTTTGCTTATTTACTGTTGTCAAGATCCTGGCCAAGCACACCTTCATTACCATAGCAACTACAGGCAATGGGAAACGCTCTCAGGATACTGGAAATCCACTGACATGGAGATGTTGAGACTGGCATTTTGCTTAATATTTTTTTGTTTGCTGGTGATGTAGTTGCCCCTGGCCTGAAATGAAACTTAGCCCAGAAACTCTCAATGTTATACCTGGTGGTTTCCATTTGTATTCAAGTCCATCCCTGTCCATAGTCTTCACTTCTATTTGCTCTTTGTCTATGTTGACAGAAATCAATAGTTCCCTTCATCTTGCCCCTGCATTTAGAAAAGTAGACCAACTCTCCAGTCTCCCCTCTCCATTGGCACACAAAGGTTAGCATCTTGGGGAAGTCGATCCTTGGGGGCAGAACTCAGTTAAGAGAATGTTTTCCTCCTAATTGATTGGATCCCTGCACAGAGAACCTTTCATTCCACCTCTCACCTGGGGATGCGGAGGGCTCCATGGTCCCCCGAACAATGACATTTTGCTTTATTGCCTTGGAAAGAAGGAGATACAAGGCATGGACACAGGCAATATGAGATGAGTAACCCAAGTCACCTCTTCAAATAACTGAAAGAAACTATCCAAGAGCTGACAAATGGGTTTTGTCTTCTGACAAGTGCAAGGACCCCTTTAGCAGTTTGCCTTGGAAATTGGGAAAATGATCCAGATTGATGATCTAGAGACTTTCTTTTAAGTGGGAAAGGTGTTTCACAGTATAGCCCTTACTGCTGGGCGCTTGTGCTAAAGATGTGAGGGTAGAGGATGCAGGATGATATCCATGTGATGTATTTCTTCTTCCCTTGCTCCAGAATGTTTGAGAATAAGTCCACCTACAATTCCTGTACAATAGCAAACTACTCTTTGCAACTGAGTAGAAATGATAGTACAACAGAACATCAGACAATGGCAATGATGCTTCTGAAATCTGGGGCAGTAACAAGGACAAGGATTGTATTCTCTTTTTTGTACAGGCCATCTCTCCTGATTCTTGATGCACCCTGGGGCCTCTTGCCTCTACTGATCCAGAGCCCAGGATCTTTACCATTGTGGGAGGGGGTTGCCAATGTGGTGGGTTTAGGTTATGGCCCCAGTTCTCCCTTTGACAAGAGTGTTTTGGGTGCCTTTAGGGAAGTCATCCAATTGCCCCATGTCTCTATGTCATCACCTGAAATACAGGATGGAGGCACATTCCATGAATGGGAGAAATTTGAAATCAAAGAGTCTCCACTCCTAGAGAAACAATATATATATATATTTTTAAGTGTGAGAGTTTGGGCAGCCTGGGTGGCTCAGTGGTTTAGCACCACTTTCGGCCAGGGTGTAATCTTGGAGACCCGGGATCGAGTCCCACGTCGGGCTCCCTGCATGGAGCCTGCTTCTCCCTCTGCCTGTGTCTGTGCCTCTCAATCTCTCTCTGTGTCTCTTGAATAAATAAATAAATAAATAAATAAATAAATAAATAAATAAATAAAATCTTTAAAACATTGTGAGAGTTTACCATCATTATTTATTGCAGGAAGAAGTAGTGTTGGAAACAAGACTGAAAGGAGATAAATTGGGGCCTGAGTGTGGTACCCACTGTACTTTCTGTTGCATACCACTCAGTTACTTAGCGGAGCATCGCCTCTCTGTCTCAGATTTGTCCCGTGTCAACATTTCTCCATGAACTGCAATTTGTGTGGCTGCTTTGATTCCTTTTTGGCCTGATTTATTAGCCTTGGTTGATGCAAAGCGAACCTCTGTGCAAAATCAAGAGCAATTTATAACCTGCCCCATCAGCAAATACTCAGAACATTACTCACAATAAGTGAATTTGTTGGTCCTGTACTTTGCCTCTGGTTGAAGGAGCTAAAACAGAACAGGTTATTTTCGCCACAGATAGCTTCTCCTTCACTTTGGGAACTGAGAAATATATTGACCTGTTTCTTACCTTTGATGGCACAAAGAAATAGGACACAAACACTTTGCAGTTAACTGGCCAAGAGGGAAGCTGACCCTTTTTCTGCTGAGCAAATAGAATATCTCTTCTCTGTTCTATCTTCACATGGGAACATAAGCCCAAGAGCTTCTAGGCACATAAATCCCTGTCTTCTCTTCTTCCAGCACTCTCTGTAAACTATCTTAATATCTGAGAAGCCTTCATACTAAGAACTATGATTGCAACTTGAAATTTCAGCCTGTCTTTTACCAGTTAGGCCACTTAATAATACAGAACTGGATTATGGGGTCCAACGACCAAGGCTTGGTTATTTCTCCACCTCACGGATGTCATTGCTTGTCTTTCCTAAACTGCAAATGGAGTAAATAGTACCTGATATTAGATTGTTAGGAGCATTAAATCAGATCTTCTGTGATATGCTGAGTGTAGAGCCTCATTAAGAAATGCCAGGCACTTGCCTTTTCCTTTTTTTCTTTTAATGAGGACATTGGCATCTTATAAATATCAGGTTATTTGTTAAAACAAGAAAACTGTATTATCTAACACCTACGTTACAAGCTCTTTTAGGCAAAATTTCTCCTACACTTGACCTTTATGAGAAAGGCAGGTGAAAGAAATGCCAATGTTAAGAGTGTAGTCAACATTCTGTGTCTAGACAGAATCTAGTGTCAGTGCTCATTTTTACCATAACTCTGTATTTTTGATCCCTCGGCAAAGAGTATTGATGTTCAGGGTAAGACTCCTGCCTGAGTCACCATCACACATCAAGATACACACATATTCAGATTTCATCTCCTTATTAAGTCAGGAAAAATGGACCAACATATTAAATTTTCCACATTGACTTATGGCAAAAATTAGGGCTGGTTGTAGGATGGAAACTATTAGCTAGATAGGTATGGGTTTTTTGTTTTGTTTTTGTTTTTAAATTTTATTTATTTATTTGAAACAGAAAAGTGAATGAGAGCATGAGCCAGGGGAGGGGCAGATGGAGAGGGAGAGGGGGAAGCAGGCTCTCTGATGAGCAGGGAACCCAATGCAGGGCCAGATCCCGGACTCCAGGATCATGACTGAGCAGAAGGCAGGTGCTTGACCGGCTGAGCCATTCAGGCACCCCTAGCTAGATAGCTATGTTGATAATATGTTCTTCCTTCTTATCTTTCTGGTTGGCGACATTTGGTTTTTGGGGATCTTAGGTTACATTGCATCCAAAGGGGGCGTACTGGGGGCTCTGTGGTATGGAAAGGCCATGGGCTTGCGGTTAGTCTGACTTGAGGTCAGATCATGCCTTGGCTTATTTCTCACTATATCATCCTGGGAAATTTCTTTGCCATCTTTGAGCCTTGATTCCCACTTGGTCATAATGGAGGAACAATGATTTTTTTCAAAAGACTGTTGTTAAAATGAGGTGAACTGAAGGTGCTCTTTATTTTTTATTTTTTATAATAAATTTATTTTTTATTGGTGTTCAATTTGCCAACTTACAGAATAACACCCGGTGCTCATCCCGTCAAGTGCCCCCTCAGTGCCCGTCACCCATTCACCCCCACCCCTGCCCCCCTCCCCTTCCACCACCCCTAGTTCGTTTCCCAGAGTTAGGAGTCTTTATGTTCTGTCTCCCTTTCTGATATTTCCCACACACTTCTTCTCCCTTCCCTTATATTCCCTTTCACTATTATTTATATTCCCCAAATGAATGAGAGCATATCATGTTTGTCCTTCTCCGATTGACTTACTTCACTCAGCATAATACCCTCCAGTTCCATCCACGTTGAAGCAAATGGTGGGTATTTGTCATTTCTAATGGCTGAGGAATATTCTGTTGTATACATAAACCACATCTTCTTTATCCATTCATCTTTTGATGGACACCAAGGCTCCTTCCACAGTTTGGCTATTGTGGACATTGCTGCTAGAAACAGCGGGGTGCAGGAGTCCCGGCATTTCATTGCATCTCTTTGGGGTAACTCCCCAACAGTGCAATTGCTGGGTCGTAGGGCAGGTCTATTTTTAACTCTTTGAGGAACCTCCACACAGTTTTCCAGAGTGGCTGCACCAGTTCACATTCCCACCAACAGTGTAAGAGGGTTCCCTTTTCTCTGCATCCTCTCCAACATTTGTGGTTTCCTGCCTTGTTAATTTTCCCCATTCTCACTGGTGTGAGGTGGTATCTCATTGTGGTTTTGATTTGTATTTCCCTGATGGCAAGTGATGCGGAGCATTTTCTCATGTGCTTATTGGCCATGTCTATGTATTCCTCTGTGAGATTTCTGTTCATGTCTTTTGCCCATTTCATGATTGGATTGTTTGTTTCTTTGGTGTTGAGTTTAATAAGTTCTTTATAGATCTTGGAAACTAGCCCTTTATCTGATACGTCGTTTGCAAATATCTTCTCCCATTCTGTAGGTTGTCTTTTAGTTTTGTTGACTGTATCCTTTGCTGTGCAAAAGCTTCTTATCCTGATGAAGTCCCAATAGTTCATTTTTGTTTTTGTTTCTTTTGCCTTCATGGATGTATCTTGCAAGAAGGTGCTCTTTAGATATTCTTTGTCCTTATAAAAATTGTGTATGTGTGTATGTGTGTGTGTGTGTGTGTGTGTGTGTGTGTGTGATTGAGAGGGAGAGAGAGAAACAGAGGATGAGAGAGAGAGAGAAAGAGATGACCAGAGAGCCACAGAGAGCCTTTGAGTGAATAGACTTGGAGGTAGGTTTCTGTCTGTAACTTGCTTTCGGAAGTGGTTACAAGGGTGTGTTCACACTGTAAAAAATCAATTGAGTGGTATACTGTAACAATTTGTCCACCATCCTCATGTACTAAAATTTTACTAAAAATGTGTATCTGTGAGATTTATCACACCCACACATGCCTATTTATAACAAGGGACCTCTTTCTTCAGTGTCCAGGAGAAACACAATCCCAGAACATCTTGGCACTTCCTTTCTTGCACTATTGATTCCTGCCCCTGACAAAGAATATGACTTAGGCTCATATTTTCCTTTGGGCCCAGCATTCTTCCACTGCTTCTGTTAGGTGGTAGGTTGGTATAAGAGGAAGCCACATGGACCTTGGAGGCAGAGAAATTAAGGTCCGAACCTTGGATTTATTTTGTACAAGACTCAGATGTCTTGTCTGCAGAATGGTTGCTGGAGGATTAGAGACGATTCAGGTAAACTATTTAGCACAGTGCTGGCCATTGAAATATTAGCCTTACACTTTTTGGATTTAAGAGTGGGTAGAGTCATCCTCCTACTTGCAGTCTGGAAAGACATCAACTTATAAAGCGCAACCTCTTGATGTTTATTAAATTGGCTCCATGCTTGGGAAATCTCCCCTTCTAGAATGGGTACATATATATTCAGTCTAGATGTGAGTTCGTTTAGGTACCCCAAGAACTATGTAAGACGACTGCCTCTGAATTGGGCTCAGCAGAATAAACAGATCTCATACGAATGACAACTTCTCTGTCTTTTTTTCTTTTGCCTTTGTTGAAGCCAAACGTATACAACTTGAATGTCTAATAGTTTGCTTCTTTTTTGGGGCTGTTGGTTTTATTTTCTCAGCTTAGCTCAAGGCAGAGGTGACTAGATATTTTTAGTATGCGTCTTTTAAAATATGTATGGGCATATTTGTTTACCTTCACATGCCCTTGTTTATTCTACGGCACCTGGACAGGGCATAAACTAGCCGTTATCAGACAGATACTATTCTTAGTAAAGAGGTAGATTCCACATATGTGCCTAAAGGTATACAAATAAAATCACATTATTCTAGCTGTTTTTCTGCTACTCTGGTAGTTTCTAAGTTACAGATGGAAGTGAATAGACTTTGATATGCAACTCCATAAAAAAAGGAAGAGGTGAGCACATTTTGGGGTCATCTTTATTGGTCTGCTGCCCAGAATCATTTTAAAGGGTTCAGGGACAAGTTGTGGCTCTTTTTTCCATAATTATCAACCTGGTTATAGGCACTAGACACACTCCACAATAACAAACAGCCATACCAGTATCAAATTGTGTGCCCTATGAAAAGTCAGGTCCTTAACACAGTGTCTCCAAGTGGGGTCCAGGAACACCTGCATCAATAATACCAGATATGCTGGTTCAAAATACAAAGTCCTGGGCACCATGTTCAGAGATCCTGATTCAGTGGGACTGGAGAGGAACTCAGATATATACCTTTTAAAGAGCTCATTTGAGTGATATTGGTGTTCATCAAATTATCAAGTTACTGCTTTTAGCACTTTCAAAATTTGGAGAATGGAAAATCCCTATGTGGGCTTGTAGGGTTTGTGGAAGAGGGTGAATGACTTCTAGATCTTGAAAAATGAACAAAATGCTGACAAAATTGGCATATTTTATTTCTTTAAAAAGCCTTTTGTTTATTATAATAAATGCATGTTGTTAAAAATAGAAAGTATTATAAAACAGAGCAGAAAGATCACTTGTTATCCCATCTCTATTGTAACATTTTGGTATAATTTTCAATGTTTCTTTTTGCATATGAGCATCTTTTAAGATTGTCTTGTGCATATACTGCTTTTAATCTCCAATATCTTAGCATTTCCCTTACTACAACCTTTCCATCAACACTGCTTTCTTGGTTGTAGAATTCCTTTTTATTGGGTATAGAAAATTCCATCAGGGGGATTTCCTTTCTTATCAGCATATCCTCGTACCCAGGCAGAAGGGATAGAGGTGTCGATGGTTTCTGTTCCCAAAGGAAAATGGATGCTACTATTTTCTTTCAAAGTTGTTGTCCCAGCCAAATGGTTGAGAACGCTCCATTAGCCAGGAGCAAAATGACTCTGATTGCATATGGTTTTGGCCAAGTTACAACCTCATTCAATGTATTTTCCTTTTAAAACACTTTGTATTAGTAATAAAACATTACTTGCTGGTGATGAAGATAGATAGGAATCAGAAGGATAAGTTGAAATTTCTTCCCATTCCATATAGAGAACCAAATAGAAATGAACATATAGATTATTTGGCCTCATAGCTGGATGTTGTAATAATACCATTTGGTTTGTTCTTACTGATAGCAAGGGAATTGACCTCCCTAGGAGATCAGCTGAGGGGCATAGTCAGAGACCTGAAGTATCAGGTAACTTTGGTCAATAGTTTCATTTCTGGCAGAGCCTGACAGACACTTCAGAGTGTAGGGATAGAGGGAACATTCCTTAGCATCTTAAAAGCCATCTACAAAAAGCCCCCTGCAAATATTATTCTCAATGGGGAAGCACTGGGAGCCTTTCCCCTAAGATCAGGAACAAGACAGGGATGTCCACTCTCACCACTGCTATTCAACATAGTACTAGAAGTCCTAGCCTCAGCAATCAGGCAACAAAAAGAAATAAAAGTCATTCAAATTGGAAGAGGCTGTTTCAAGGTGAGGGGCTGATCCTTCTCAGAGCGGCTTTCCATAGCAGAGAGCACAGCAGTTAGCAAAGACGACAGGTCCAAAGAGATGGAAGCCAACATGAAATCCCCACTGGCCAGAGATGGAACAATGTGGTCATCAATAAGGATACTGCAAGGGATTGAAGCCTACAAAATCCATGAGTTTATAATAATACATTCATTGAGTTTATGATAAAATGTTTTAAAAGATAACTCATGGGAACCTTTGGAGGATGCTAAAAAGCCAACTCCTTGCTTTAAAAATCTATGTAAAGGGAAACACTCTGCATTTATTCTGTCTTTCTTAGATAAACTGTCCTTCAGGCTAACCAAATATATTGATGAGGGCAGCGTTTCTCTTTTTGTCATTGTTCCAAAGGTGACAGTTGGCGTTGTTTCAAGGTAATGAGTGAAGAAGGTGTTAGAATTGGACTGTCACTACATTGCAAACTCTAATGAATTAATGGATCTAGGCAATGATCATCAATGCTTGTTAATGTTAGAGAAAGAGACTAGAAAACTCTTGTCACCTAAAGAAAGTACACATATCACCTATGAGATAGTCTTGGAAAAACAAATGAAATCTGGATCCAAGCAAACCTTTAGATTCAACTACCGATTTCCAACAGGAGGGGGAAAACATCTGATAAATGACATTGTTAAAGAACAAAAATTCAACTTAACTTTGGCTTCTCCAGTGTCTGCTGTTTGAAGATCTAATTGGCTTTGTTAAGCAATTCATGAATCTAGGAGGATCCCATCCAGCAAGTAGAGAGGAGCTCCAGAGTTAAAGAAAATTGATTTTTCCAAGAAGGGGGGCAGCAAGGAAGTTATTAGCAAAAGGAAAGAAAGGATTGCTCCAGGCAAGGTCACCTTCCCTTAGGGGGAAGAGCTGGGGGTCTTTTTTTAATTTAAATTCAATTTGCCAAAATATAGTATAACACCCAGTGCTCTGGGGGTTGTTGAAACTGCAGTTGGATTAGGTGTTGAGGTCTAGTTTGGTGATTTGGCCTGAGTGTTTCCATTTCGGGCCTGTGGTTTTCTTTTTAACACCACCATAGGAATGCCAACAGCAAAATCCAGAGGGCAAGAAACAGACAAAAGACCCAGTTTTCTCAACCAAGGAAATACAAAGGTGGAATGAGGAGCTATACTATCTATAGCTATCTAAATATACTATCTATATCTATCTATCTATCTATCTATCTATCTATCTATCTATCTATCATCTATATCTATCTATCTATCTATCTATCTATCTATCTATCTATCTATCTATCTATCTAAATATACTATCTATATCTATCTATCTAGCTATACTATCTATATCTATCTAAATCTATAAAAGAGATTTGAGCCAAATTGGCCAATCATACTCTATGGACTCTGTGTCTAATTAAAAGAAATAAAAAGTTTTTAAAGTTTATTTATTTTTAGAGGGGGTTGTGGGAGAGGGGCAAAGGGAGAGAGAGAGAATCCAAGCAGCTTCCATGCCACAGAGCCCAGCACGGGGCTCCATCCCATGACCCTGAGATCATGACCTGATCCAAAACCAAGAGTCAGATACTTAATCAGCTTAACCAACTGTACCACGGGGGTGCCTCCATTTTTTTTTTTTTAATATTCAGGAGAATCAGGGAAATTGTGAACACAGAAAAGATACTTGATAATATTAAGGATTTAAAAACATGTTGCAGTGTGATGATGGTGTTGTGATATCTGGAAAGCACAGTCCTTGGCTTTTAGAGATTCTGAAATACTGACATGGGAACCAACATGACATCTGGGGGTCCTCTTTAAAATAATCCAGGGAAAGGAGGACATTGGTAAGAATATGGACAAAGCAAGACCGTCTGAAATGGAAAATTATTGAAGCTGGGTGATGGGCATGCAGGAGTTCATTATAATATTCTTTCTCTTTTCTGTGTTTGCCATTTCTCATGATAGCAAGTTCAAAAAAAATATATAGTGACCTGAGTTTCTGTAAACGTTCCCCTAAACGACTTAAGGGGGCTATCACAAAGCCTTGCAGATGGGTAAGCATCCACCAACCCAATTTCTTTTAAACATCTCTGGAGACTCTGAACGGCATGGTTGTGCTGCCTTCAGATTATAGAGGAGAATCCGTGGAGTCAGGAAGTTAATAACAGACAGCCCGGATGGCATTTCAGTTTTTATTCTAATGCTAATTTGTGCATTTCCTGGTGGGTGCATGACAAGTGCTGAGACTGGTGTCTTTTCATTCTGGAGCTCATGACACCCTCTGTTCCTCTTCTAAGTTCCCGTGTGCTGGGGGACCCCTGGGTGAAATGATCTCCAGTCTTCCCAGATCACCAGCATGAGTCTGTAATTTCACTTTGCGTCTGGTATGTGGGTGTGCATATGACGTCCCCTACACGTATATAGGATTTTACAGGTCCCCCGTGCTTTCTAGTACATTCATTCACTCAGTGACTATTTATGAAATGCTTAGGTAGCTGGCGCTGCACTGGTTTATGAGGATACAGTATGAAAAAACTAGACTCTAGTTTACTTTCTGGTGTAGGGAGACATGGATACACAGGCAAGTAAATAAATTGCAGATTCGGAGAAGTGTTCTGGGAAATAAAAAAGCAGAGCCTGTGGTCAAGACTCATGGGCATGAGGCTGTGCTCTAGAAGAGGAGGACCTCTCAGAGTAGGTGACACTTCAGCTAAGACCTGAAGCATGAAAACGAGCCACGAGTGATGGGAAGAGCTGGGGGAAAAGCATTTCAGGCAGAGGGAACAGCCAGTGCAAAGCCGCTAAGCCAGGAACCCGCCTGTCACAGTATGGAAACGGTCGCAGTCTGGTGGTTAGAGTGTCATCAATGAGCAGGGAGTGGCCCAGGGGATGGGGTCTAATCTGGTCTTCAGAATAACCATGTGGGGCTGTTCTCTCGTTCCTCGCCTTTTACAGATGTCACACCTAAGGCAGCCCTCCCGTATCCTTGCTACCAAGTCACAGAACAAAAGCTCAGATCCTTTCCCCAAGTCTCCTCCGAGACTCCAGATCTGGTGTTCCTACCAGGCAGACAAAATAAACCCTTTACAGCCTTGGTCTCCTTTTGCCTTCCCTTTCTCACAACCAGAGAGGTCAGTTTCAGCTGCGTGTGACGTGACCTGAGGGAGGCACCTTGTGTGGCAGAGAGAAGCGAGATCCCACGTGCTCCTCCAACTGACATCAGGATTTCTTCACGGGTTCCGCCGTGGGAGTAGGAAATGTGGGCACAACTTCTTAATGCCTTAGAAGTGTCTGTGGGTACATAGCAGAATTTACTGTCACATCCATCTGCTGCTCTCCCTCGGTCTTGCTGAGTAACCTGCCATTTGAGATGAAGAACCAAAGCCACGTGTTGTCATCAGAACAGAGATGAAGGCATTACTCTGATTCCGGTGGAGCCTCAGCTCAGAACACGGAGCAACTTTTATCCTGTGGGAGCTGCCAACTGTTGATTCCCGGCTTGCCCTTCTTCAGAGAGGAAAGTGATAGAAAGGCTTCTGGAGCATGTTCCTACTGACACGATTGTTTTCATGGTGAACTTGACCCGGGATGCAGAGGGAGAGAGCTGTGATGTGGTCACTGAGAGTAGATGCTCCCTTTATGGAGGAGAAGGAGGAGGAGGAGGAGGAGGAGGAGGAAGGTGGAGGAGGAGGAAAGAGGAAGAGGAGGAGGGAGGAGGAGAGGGAGGAGGACGGATGAGATTAGGGGGGAGTCTTTTAGGATGCTTCTCTGCTCTTCTCTCTCTTTCTCTTTCCCTTTTCCTTCCTTCGTCTTTCCTTCCCTTGCTTATTCTTAGCGTTCTTCTGTTTTTTCTCGCCTCTTCTTCTTTGTGGGCTTCTTCGGTTATCATAGAAGGCCATAGTGCCTATGGAGCACTTTACACACTCACATTAATCCTTACAAAACCCCAGCCAGGCTAGGCATTAATAATCCTCTTTCTACAAGTTGAGGCTAAGTGAGGTGAGTGTCCTGCCCACGTTCACACAAGACAGCAGGAAGTGAAACGTGGCCTGTGCACCACTCTTCCCTGCAGCCCACAGCTTCTCCACAAGTGCTTTGAGAAGGGAGGGGTTGGTGCCTGCTTATGCTGTAGCATCATACAATTCCAGAAATGTAGCATCCTGCGGTCTCATGTTGCACGCAAGAAGAGGCTCTGAAAGGTGAAGAATGTGTCCCCACTGCCCCGCTAATGAGCGGCCGAGCCAGGAGCCAAGTCCTAACTCCACGTTCACTGCCTTCTCAAACCATGGCTGCCTTGATCTTGCCAAAGGTCTTCTGTTTCATTTCCTGTGTGATCAAGCGCCAGCGTCAGGCTAATTAAGGACATCCTTCCTTTCTCAACTGGGAGGATTTGCAGTTTCTTGGAGTGGGGACATAGGCTAAGTGAGGTGGTCACCACAGTCTACTCTGGGGAGAGCCAAGCAGCTAAGTTGAGGTGTGTGTGTGTGCACGTGCACACATGGGGGGGGCAGGTGGGGACCAGGCACATTTATACATGTGCTGGGTACAATTCAGTGGCGGATAGTCTAAGAACAGTTCTACCCCCACATTCAGCCCCAGTGTGGACAGCATACTGTAGAGTGAGCACCTGGATGTGTAGACAGCCTGTGGTGTGGGCATCAAACTGTAAGTGAGCACCTGATGTGTAGAAAGCCCGGGGTGTGGGCAGCAGACTGTACTCTGAGCACCTGGATATGTAGACAGCCCAGGTATGGACACAATACTGTACAGTGAGTATCTGGTTGTGTAGACAGCCCAGGTATGTCCAGCATAGTGTACAGGGAGCACCTGGAGGTTCAGAAACCCCAGGTGTGGGCTACATACTGTACAGTGAGCACCTGGATGTGTAGACAGCCCCAGAATGGGCAGCATACTGTACACTGAGCACCTGGATGTGTAGACAGCACAAGAATGGGTAGCTTACAGTACAGTGAGTACTTGATGTGTAGACAGCCCAGATGTGGGCAGCAGACTGTACAGAGAGCACCTGGATGTGTAGACAGACCATGGAGTGAGCAGCATACTGTACAGTGAGCACCTGGATGTTTGGACAGCCCAATTGTCACAGCATATGGTAGAGCGAGCACCTGGATGTGTAGACAGCCCAGGAATGGGCAGCATACTCTACACTGAGCACCTGGATGTGTAGATAGCCCCAGGTGTGCTCAGCATCCTGTACAGTGAGTGTTGGGATGTGTAGACAGCCCTTGGTGTGTGCAGCATACTGTACACTGAGCATAGGGATGTGTAGAAAGTACGGGTGTGCGCAGCATACTGTAGTGAGCCCTTGGATGTGTAGACAGCCTGGGTGTGGGAGTATACTGTACAGTGAGGAACTGGATGTATAGACAGCCCAGGAGTTGGCAGCAGCCTATACACTGAGAACCTGGATGTGTAGAGAGCCCCAGGTGTGCTCAGCATACTGTACAGTGAGCACCTGAATGTCTAGACAGTCCTGAGTGGGGTCCGCAGGTGTACAGTGAGCACCTGGATGTGCAGACAGCCTGGGTAAGAGCAGCATAATGTACAGTGAGCACCTGGATGTGTAGACAGCCCTGAGTGTGCACAGCCCACGATAACAGTGAGCACCTGGATGTGTAGACAACTCCAGGTGTGGGCAGGATAGTGTACAGTGAGCACCTGCATGTGTAGAGAAGCCCGGGTATGGGCAGCATAATGAACAGTGTGCATCTGGATGTGTAGACAGTCCTGGCGTGCACACAATACTATACAGTGAACACCTGGATGTGTAGACAGCCCCAGTGAGGGCAGCAGACTGTACAGTGAGAACCTGGATGTATAGATAGCCCGGGTGTGGGGTGCATTCTGTACACTGATCATCAGGATGTGTAGGCAGCCTGGGTGTGTGCAGCATACTGTACAGTTAGCACTTGGATGTGCAGACAGCCTGGGTGTGGGCTGCATACTGTACAGTGAGCACCTGGAAGTGTAGACAGCCCAGGTGTAGCCACATACCCTACAGTGAGCACCTGGATGTGTAAACACCTTGGTGTGGGCAGCATACTGTACACTGAGCATCAGGATGTGTAGACATTCGGGTGTGCTCAGCATACTGTACAGTGAGCACCTAGATGTGTAGACAGCCCTGAGTGTAGGCAGGATACTGTACAGTGATAATCTGGGTGTGTAGACAGCTCCATTGTGGGCAGCATACTGTGGTGAGCGTCTGGATTTGTGGACAGCATGGGTGTGAGCTGCATACTGTACCTTGGGAACCTGGATGTGTAGACAGCCTGGATGTGGGCAGCATACTGTACAGTGAGGAACTGGATTTTTAGATAGCCCCAGGTGTGCTCAGCATACTGTATAGTGAGCGTCAGGATGTGTAGACATACTGGGTGTGAGCAGCATACTATACACTGAGCACCTGGATGTGTAGACAGCCCCAAGTGTGGGCAGCATACTGTACCTTGAGTACTGGGATGTGTAGACAGCCTGGGTCTGGGCAGTACACTGTACATTGAGCACCTGGATGTTTAGACAGCCCCAGCTTGTAGAGCATACCTTACAGTGAGCACCTGTATGTGTAGACAGCTCGGGTGTGGGCAGCATACTGTACAGTGAGCACCTGCATGTGCAGACAGTCCGGTTGTGCGCAGCATACTGTACAGTGAGCACCTGGATGTGTAGAAACTCCTGGTTGTGGGCAGCAGATTGTACAGTGAGCACCTGGGTGTGTAGAGAGACCCGAGTGTGGGCAGCAGATTGTACAGTGAGCACAAGGGTGTGTAGACAGCCCAGGAACAGGAACATGCAGCATACTGTACTTTGAGCAACTGGATGTATAGACAGTCCAGGTGTTGGCAGCATAGTATACAGTGGGCATCTGGATGTGTATACAGTCCCAGGTGTGGGTTGCATACTGTATAGTGAGTACTTGGATGTTTAAACAGTCCCGGGTGTGGGCAGCATAATGTTTAGTGAGCAGCTGGCCGTGTAGAGAAACCGGTTGTGGGCATCAAACAGTCAGTGGGCACCTGATGTGTAGACAGCTAGGGGTGTGGGCAATATCCAGTAGAGTAAATAACTGGATGTGTCGACAGCCCTGGTTGTGGGCTGTGGACAGTACAGTGAGCACCTGGATGTGTAGACAGCCCTGGGTGTGGGCCACATGCTATACAGTGAGCACCTGGATGTGTAGATAGCACGGGTGTGGGCATCATACTGTAGAGTGAGCACCAGGGTGTATAGACAGCCCCAGGTTTGGGCAGCTGACTGTCGTGTGAGTACCTGGATGTGTAGGCAGCTCCTGTGTGGGCTGCATACTGTACAGTGAGTACCTGGATGTGTAGACAGCCCACAGTCTGGGAAGCATCCTCTAAAGTGAGGACCCAGATATGGAGACACCCCCGGTGTGGGCAGCACATGGTACAGTGAGCACTTGGACGTGTAGACAGTCCAGGTGTGTAGAGCATAATTACAGTGAGCACTTGGACGTGTAGACAGTCTGGGTATGCACAGCATAATGTACAGTAAGTACCTGGATGTGAAGGCAACACCGGTGTGGGAAGGACACTGTACAGTGAGCACCTGAATGTATAGACAGCCCCGGTGTGGGCAGCATACTGTACCATCAGCACCTGGATGTGTAGACAGCCCAGTTGTGGGTAGCATACTGTACAGTGAGGACCTGAATGTGTAGACAGCCCTGGGTGTGGGAGGCAGAATGTAGAGTGAGCACCTGGATGTGTAGACAACCCTGGGTGTCTGCAGCATACTCTACAGTGAGCACCTGAATGTGTAGACAGTTCTGAGTGTGGGCAGCATACGGTACAGTGAGCATCTGGATGCGTAGACAGTCTGGGTTGCACAGCATACTGTACAGTGAGTTCCTGAATGCATAGACAGCCTGAATGTGGGCAGTAGACTGTACAGTGATCCCGTGGATGTGTAGACAACCTGGGAGTGGGCATCAGAGTGAACAGTGAGCACCTGGATGCCTAGGCACAGCTGGTGTGGGCATTAGACAGACAGTGAGCACCCGGATGTATAGACAGCACAGGTGTGTGCAGCATACTGTACAATGAGCACCTGGATGTGTAGACAGCCCTGGGTGTGTACAGCATACTGTACAGTGAGCACTTGGATGAGTAGAGAGCCCCAAGTGTGTGCAGCATTCTGTTCAGTGTACACCTGGATGTGTAGACAGACCAGATGTGGGCAACATATTGTACAATGAGCACCTGGATGTGTAGACATCCTGGAAGTGGCCATCAGACTGTACAGTGGATGTGTAGACAGCCCCAGGTGTGGGCAGCGTACTGTACAGTGAGCATCTAGATGTGTAGACAACCCGGGTTTTGGCAGCAAAGTGTACAGTGAGAACCTGGATGTGTAGATAGCCCGGGTGTGGCCAGCACCCTCTACAGTGAGCACCAGTTTGTCGAGACAGCCCCCGGTGTGGGCAGTATACTGTACTGTGAGCACCTGGATGTGTAGATAGCTTGCGGTGTGAGCAGCATACTGTACAGTGAGCATCTTGATGTGTAGAGATTCAAGCTGTGGACAGCATAACTTTGAGTAAGCACCTGCATGTGTAGACAGCCCCAGGTGTGGGCACATACTGTATAGTGAGTACCTGGATGTGTAGACAGCTCGTGGTGTGAGCAGCATACTCTATAGTGAACACTTGGATGTGTAGACAGCCCAGGTGTGGGCAGCATATAGTAGAGTGAGGACCTGGAAGAGTAGACTGTCCGGGTGGCCTACACCTGGACATGTAAGCCACCCCAGTGTGGATATAAATTAGTCAGTGAGCACCTAATGTGTAGACAGCCAGGGATGTGGGCATCATACTGTAGAGTGAGCACCATAGTGTGTAGACAGTCCTGGGTGTGAGCAGCTGACTGTAGTGTGAGTACCTGGATGTGTAGACAGCACGGGTGTGGCATCGCACTGTAGAGTGAGCTTCTGGATGTGTAGGCAGCCTGGGTGTTGGCAGCATTCTGTACAGTGAGCACCTGGATGTGTAGACAGCCCTGGGTGTGAGCAGCATACTGTACGGTGAGCACCTAGATCTATAGACAGCCCCGGGTGTGGCCACATACTGTACAGTGAGCACCTGGATGTGTAGACTGCTCCGTGTGTGGGCATCAGATAGTACAGTGAGCCCATTATGTGTAGACAGGCCCAGTGTGGGCATCAGAGGGTACAGTGAGTATGTGATGTGTAGATAGTTCGGGTGTGTGCAGCATACTGTCCAGTGAGCTACTGGATGTGTAGGCAGACCCAGTGTGGGCAGCATATTGTAAAGTGAGAACCTGGATGTATCGATGCCCAGGTGTGGGTAGCATACAGTACAGTGTGCACTTGGATGTGTAGACAGCCCGATGTAGGCAGAATAGTGTAAAGTGAGCCCCTGGATGGGTAGACAGCCCGGTTGGTGCAGCATACTACATAGTGTGCACCTGGATGTGTAGACAGTTCCAGGTGTGGGCAACATTCTGTACAGTGAGCAGCTGGATGTGAAGACAGACCTGGTGTGTTCATCAGACAGTACCGTGAGCACCTGATGTGTAGAAAGTTGGGGTGTGGGCAGCATACTGTACAGTGAGCCCCTGGATGTGTAGCCAATCAGTGTTGGCTGCAGACTGTACAGTGAGCAACTGGATGTGTTGACAGCCCGGGTGTGGGCAGCATACGGCACAGTGAGCACCTGGATGTGTAGACATTTTGGGTTGTGCAGCATACTGTACAGTGAGCACCAGGATATGTAGACAGTCAGGTTGTGGACAGCATAACTTAGAGTAAGTACCTGGATGTGTAGACAGCCCCAGGTGTGGGCACATACTGTACAGTGAGCACTTGGATGTGTAGAAAGCCCGTGGTGTGAGCAGCATCCAGTAGAGTGAGCACCTGGACTTGTCAACACCACCAATGTGGGTATAAAGCAGTCAGTGAACAACTGATGTGTAGACAGCCAGGGGTTTGGGCAGCATACTGTAGAGTAAGAACATGGTTGTGTAGACAGCCCAGAGTATGGGCAGCTGACTGTACAATGAGCACCTGGATGTGTAGAAAGCATGTGTGTGGGCATCATACTGTAGAGTGAGCACCTGGATGTGTAGACAGGCCCTGGTGTGTGCAGTGTACTGTACAGTGAGCCCCTGGATGTGTAGACAGCCCCGGTTGTGTACAGCATTCTGTACAGTGAGCACCTGGGTATGTAGACAGCCCAGGATGTATGCAGCATACTGTACAGTAAGCACCTGGATGTGTAGACAGCCCAGGTGTTGGCAGCATTCTGTACAGTGAGCACCTGGAGGTGTAGACAGTCCGGGTGTGGACAGGACACTGTAATGTAGGCACCTGTTGTGTAGACAGCCCGGGTGTGTGCAGCATACTGTACAGTGAGCACCTGGATGTGTAGACACCTTGGGTGTGGTCTGCATACTGTACAGTGAACAACTGGATGTGTAGACAGCCCAGATTTCGACAGCATATGGTACAGTGAGCAGCTGGATGTGTAATCAGCTCCATGTGTGGGCAGCATAATGTACAGTGAGCCCCTGGATATGTAGACAACCCAGGTGTGTGTCATATAGTGTACAAGGGTACTTGGATGTGTAAATAGCCTGGGTGTGCGCAGCATAGTGTACAGTGAACACCTAGATGTGTAGACAGTCCTGGGTGTGGGCAGCATTCTGTACAGTGAGTACCTGGGTGTGTAGACAGTCCCGGGTGTGGGCAGCATCCTGTACAATGGGCACCTGGATGTGTAGACAGCTCAGAATTCGGCAGCATACTGTACAGTGAGCACCTCAACGTGTAGACAGTTCCGGGTGTGGGCAGCATTCTGTCCAGTGAGTGCCTGGGTGTTAGAGAGCCCAGGATGTGGCCAGCATTTTGTACAGTGATGCCTGGATGTGTAGACAGCCCGGGTGTGGGCAGCATTCTGTACAGTGAACACTTGGAGGCATAGACAGGCTCACTCTACAGTGGGCAGCTAGATGTGTAGACAGTCCCGGTATGCACAGGCTACTGTACAGTAAGCACCTGGATGTGTAGACAACCCCGGAATTGATAGCATACCGTATAGCAAGTACCTGGATGTATAGACAGCCCCGGGTTTGGTTAGCATACTGTACAGTGAGCACCTGGAAATGCAGACAGTCCCGGGTGTGGACAGAATACTGTAATATAAGTACCCGAATGTTTAGACAGCCCCGGGGTGGGCAGAAGACTGTACACTGAGCACCTGGATATGTAGACAGTCCTGGGTCTGGGCAGCAGACTGTACAGTGAGCACCTGGATGTGTAGACTGCCCTGGTTTGTGCAGCATACTTTACAGTGAGCACCTGGATATGTAGATAGCCGGCATTTGGGCAGCATACTGTACAGTGAGTCCTGGATGTGTAGACAGCCCAGGTTGGGCCATATATTGTACATTGAGCCCCTGGATGTGTAGACAGCTCTCCTGTACATTCTGCATTCATGCTCCAGGACACCTAAAAGTCTCGGCCCAGCTTCTGGCAGATGGCATTTAATGCACGTGATGAATTTTTCTTATAATTTTCCCATTTACTGTGGGATAAATAATACTTCCTCAGCTTTTCAGATTAGGAATCGAGATTGGCAGATTTAGCCAGCTTCCCCAAACCACGCAATTAGCAAATGACAGGCCCAGGACTCAAACCCCAGTCTGTTTAATTTTTCCAATTGGTGCCTTGCATACCAGCTTCCCGTGGAGTGGGGCCAGGTACCCACGTGGCTGATTGGAGATTAATCACCATCATGGATCAAGTGGGGGGCATGGAGGAGAGTTAAGCCCCTCTTTGTTACTGGAAGCAGAAGCTATCTTGTTTTAAGCTCTCCTGTTTCAGGCCTCAGACGCCGTTCATTTCTAAGAGGGAGCTGAGCATACGCAAGACATGCTGTTTTGTGCTCCACTCATGTGGCAGCCTTTGCCTGATGAGCCTTGGACTCTGAGGTCTCATTCCTCACCCTGTGTGTCACCAGTCTGGCCACCTGATGAATAAAGGCCTCCTCGCAAGGATCAATTCACACGTCCCACCACTGAACAGCTTCGGAGGGCATGCATCATTCGTGAGGTTCCTGTGGGGTGTTGGGGAGGAGTTGCTCGCCTGAGAGTCCACTTCTGTGACTGGAGTGGTCACTCCCAGTCTTCTGTTAACTCTACTGATGACATCGGTCATATTAGAAAGACAGCATAGACTTGACGCTGAGTATTCTTGGATGCTGACTGCTACCAAGACTGTTCTGTGCCTGGTCTTAATTTGTAAAGGTGACTGAGTAGAGTCACAGAGAGGCCGTTGCCATTGAAAGAAAAATCTCACGTTACGTATGGAGGCACGTGACTTGCCATGGAGGAGGAGCACCAGCTTTTGATTAGGAAGCAGTGGTAAATTCAGGCTAGTGCTTTTTGGGAGGTTTCTGGGGGACAGGCAGGACAGGATGGGGTAGATAGTGTAGGATTGGCTAATTTGACTAATTTCAGTGGCCTCTGAGCTACAGGGGTGGTCCCTAGTTGCCTGGTACCTGGTCCTGGGGTGGTCAAGGCCGAGGAGTATTATTTCCTCGTGTGTCCTGCCCAGATAGAGGAGCTACGACTCTGGGCTGCCTATCAAAGCCATGCTCCCACTGAGCCCTTGGGCATCTCTAGGAATTGCGTAGCCCCAGAAGCGGCAATGTTTTCTGAGCTAGAAAGCTTTTTTTTTAAAGATGTCAGAACATCCTAAGATACAGAAAATTAAAAGTCTATGCAATACCCATAGGTGACTCTAAGTTGGTTCTGGCTCCGGGACCTTGGGGTTTCTGTTGGGCTCTAAATGCTGACTTCAAGGGGGAGACTTGGGGTGCACTTACGACGAGCAGGAGATTGAACAGGTCAGAGGAAGGAGCACTCAGCAGAGGATCGAGGAGGTGGGGGTTTGGTTATAACATGGTTTGTGACATGTCCAGTCAGTTACTCCCTTTGCACACGTGAAGGAGTTGGGTTACATTTGTGTTTCCCAGAACATGGGACACATCTGGTGAATGCCGTGGTTTCGTGGGGGTTTGCCCCAGATTAAAGAACGCAGATTCACAGAGCTGGCATGTATCCTGCAGTAACTCTGGGATCTAATAATACGGTGTGCTTTGTTTTTTACATTGATTATTTTTGTTTTTACATTGATTATTTATGTACGGGACACAGTCTCCCATTTATGCATGGGAATAAAATTTGCATTAAAATATCTTAATTATATTTTAAAAAGTGAGCTGATTTAGAAACAATAATGAGTAATGGCAAATGTCTGGGATTTAAGCTGAAGAGAAACTGATTGTAGCGTTGTCTCTTTCTCCCTCTAATACCATCCTATATATTTTGGGATTCTGTTATTAAGTGCATACACTTTTGTGATGGTCATCTCTTCCTGATGAATCGACCCTTTTGTCATCACAAAATGTCCCTCTGGTTGTCCCCTTTGTCTTGAAGTCTATTTTATCTGATGCTTCGGCCTTGCCTGTGGTGTGGCGTATCTTTTTCCATTAATTTACTTTCAATTGGTTTGTGTCTTTATATTAAAAGTGCATCTCTTGGAGAGAGCAAAGAGTTGCTCTTGCTTTTTGGATCCATTATGATAATCTCTGTCTTTTTAGCCCACTGCCTTTTAATGGGACTGTGGATGTGTTTGGATTAGATAGACCATTTTATTACTTTTTTCCTTCCTCCCTTCTCCCTGCCCTGCTGCGGTATTTTCTATTGCTGCTGTCACAAATTAACTGCAAAAGGTTGTGGGTCTGAGGTCCGTGCTTACTTGCTGTCTGTGGGGCTGGGAGCTGGTCTCTGGAGGCTGCCGACATCCCTCCCTGTCTTTCCATTTGGCCCCTCCAGCAACGGTGGGTTGCGTTCCTCTCACACATGGCATTTCTAAACTTCTCCAGCTTCTCTGCCACATGTCTCTGCTTTCAGATGCAGAAAATCTCTGCTTTTAAGGACACGTGCGATTAGACCGGGCACAATAGGATAACCTGCTGCTTTTAAGGTCCTTAGATACATCTGCAGTCGCTTTTCCATGTACAACATGTTTGCAGGATCTAGGGATTAGGATATGGACATCTTTGGGCACCATTCTATCCACAACGCCTGTTTTTAAATTAAAAAGAAAAAATTTTAGGACATTTGAGAGTTCCATTTTAACTTGTTTATCAGTTTTAGCCATATGTCTTGTATTTTTAAAGTGGCTATCTAGGGATTATGTTAAACATCCGTAGCTTTTCACAGGGCTGCATTGGGTTAATAATGTACCACTGCACATGAAATGTGAAATGTAAAAACCTTTCACTATATAAGCCCATGACCACCCCTCCTAGTTCTATGGACCATATAGTGTGATATGCATAGCATCTACATACATTAAAACCCCGGGAGACGATATAAGAATTTTTGCTTTAAACAGTCATATGCATATGTATTTTTTTTTAATTGAGGACAAATAATCTTTTACACTTACTGAGATATTTACCATTTTTAATGCTCTTCATTTGTCCCTGGAGGAATTTGGATTTCCCTCTGTGATCATTTCCCTTCAGCTTAAAGAACTTCCTTGAGCATTTCTTGGAGTGTTGGTATGCTGGCAATGAATACTTTTCATTTTCTTTTATCAGAGAAGTCTTTAATTTGTTTTCATTCTTTTTTTTTTTTTAAAGATTTATTTATTCATTTGACAGGGAGGTGGGAGTAGAGGGAGAGAGAGAATCCCAGGCAGGCTTCACCCCCCATGTGAGCCTGACTCGGGGCTTGATCTCATAATCTTGAGCCAAAATCAAGAGTTGTCCATTAATGACTGAGCCACTTAGGTGCCCTAAATTGCTTTCATTCTTGATGGGAATTTCCATGAAATATGGAATTTTGTTTTCTTTCAGCACCTTAAAGATATTATTCCACTGTCTTCTGGACTCTATAATTTCTGATGCTAAGTCTGTTGAAATTCTGGAACATTGTGCTCTGTATAGAATGTCCTTTTTCTCTTGCAAGTTTCAAGATTTTCTTTTTCTTTTGATTTTCATTAGTTTGACTTCAATGTGCCTGGCATGGTTTTTTTCACATGTATTCTGTTTGGGGTTCTCTGAGATTTTTGAAGTTGTAGATTTGTGTCTTCCACTAAATTTGGGAGGGTTTTAGCCATTATTCTTCGATATTGTTTTCTAACCCATTCTTACTCTTCAGGCACTTTAATCCCATGTATGTTAAACACTGCTCTGCTAATTTTCTTAAAGATTTTTAATTTATTTGTTTGAGAGGGAGAGAGCAGAGTGAGAGAGAAAGACTTCCTTTACTCCCCAGAGCTAATGAACTTTCCATTCTCTGTTATCATTAGCACTTCGTACATACCTCAGCATTTCTCACATTGTTCTGCAATTACAAGACCTCTTTGTCTTCCTCACCAACTAGTCTGAATTACTCAAGGGAAGTAACCAAACATATTTGATTCATCCACCATTTCTTCAATTGAGAGTTTGCCAGCCTGCAACCTCCCTAAGGTTGGGGGACTATGTGTGTTTTGTTGATTATGTTCCCAGTGCCTGGCTCATCAGAAATGCTTAATAAACATTTCTTGAACGAGAATGATTTTTTTTAATTCACATGGTCAGTTGGCAAAACCAGAAGTAGATTCCAGATTTATTTCTCTGTAAGTTAATTCCCTCTAGGGTTCTCTGGCAGCTGAATAAATCTAAATAATCCTCAAGGTCCATTTTCCTTAGTATATCCAGGCTACATCTTTATCCTACTTCTCAAGAGCACATCCTTTCATATTTTAGAGTATAAGCTGAGTTTAATAGGGTGGAAAGAGTTGAGCATTTTCCTGCATTGGTCCCTCTAATGGGCAATGCACCAAGCACTTCTCTCTCTCTGTCTCTCTCAGTTTCAAACTCGAAGAAATCAGCTCTGAGCTCCATGACCAAGAAGCAGATTGTGCATCAAATACTAGTTGCCTTGGACCATGAAACATATGAGTTGATTCTTCTGGAATAATGCTAATAAATGGAAAAAAGAGTCAAATTATTTACCTGGAGGCCCAGGAGGTTGGATTCTGAAGGTTGAAATCATGTGTTAAAACATTAATTCTGGGCCACGCTCCAGAGATTCTAGTCCAGTAGGTCTGGGGTTGAGCCCAAGAATGGCATATCCACTAGGCTCCCATATGATGCTAAAGCAACTTGGTCCCTAGGCTATTCTTTGAGTGACAAGGCTTTAAAGCAATGTTTCTCAACAGTGGAACTCTTGACATTTTAGGCTGCTTAATCTTTTAAAATTATTATTATAGTAAGAATGCATAACATGAGATCAACCCTCTTACCAAATTTTTAAGTGTACTGTACAGCATTGCTAACCATAGACACAATATTATCCAGAAGATCTCTAGATTTATTCATCATGCATAACAGAATATACCTGTGGAACAACTACTCTCCATTTCCCACCACCACCAGCCCCTGGCAACCACCATTTTACTCTCTGCGTCTCTGATTTTGACCATTTTAGATTCTTCATTTGAGTGCTGTCATGCAATATTTGTCCTTCTGTGTCTAGCTTATTTCATTCACCATAGTATTCCAGGTTTTTCCATGTTGTCACAAATGGCAGAATTTCCTTTTTTAAGGTGGAGTAATGTTCTGTTGTATGTATGTGTCACATTTTTCTTTACCTATTCATCTATTGATGGACATTTAAGTTGTTTTCAGATCTTTGCTATCGTGAATAATGCTGCGATGGACATAGGAGTGCAGGTATCTCTTTGAGATCTGGATTTCAGTGGCTTTGTTAAGTTTCCCAGAAGTGGACTTGCTGGATTGCATGGTAGTTCTATTTTTATTTATTTATTTTTTTGCAAAACAACCGTAGTGTTTTTCACAGTAGCTATATCAGAGTTCCCTTTTCTCCAAATTCTCTTCATCCAAGGTGTTATCTTTTGTTTTTTCAATAATAGCCATGCTAACAAGTGTGAGGTGATATTTCATGGTTTTGATTTGCATTTCCATGATGATAAGTGACGTCGAGCATCTTTTTATATACCTCTTGTCCTTTGGAGAAATGTCTCCTCTGGAGAAATGTCTATTCAAGTTCTTTGCCCATTTTAAAATCAGGTTATTTAGCTCTTGGTATTGAGTTGTAGAACTTTTTTTATATGCTTTAGAAATTGACTCTTGTTTAGATATATAGTTTGTAAATATTTTCTCCCATTTTGGGGATCACCTTTTCACTCTGTTGATTTTTTCCCCTTTGCTGTGCAGAAGCTTTTTAGGTTGATGTAGTCCTACTTGTCTATTTTTGTTTTTGTTGCCTGTGCTTTGGTGTCATATCCAAGAAATCACTGCCAAGACCAGTGTCATGAAGCTTTTCCCTTATGTTTTCTTCTAGGAATTTTACAGTTTCAGGTCTTACATTTAAGCCTTTAATCCATCTTGAGTTGATTTTTTCTGTATGGTTTAGCATAAGAACCCAATTTCACCACATAATTCTGTATTGGATGGAGTTTTTTTGAACACTGCAGGGTGGTTAGCACCATCTCTGGTCTTTACCCATTAGTACCAGTGGCACCCCCTTCCCCAAAGCTACAACCAAATATGCCTCCAGATAATGCCAAATGCCCCCCTGGGGGGGGGGGTGTCTAATCATCCCCTGCTGAGAACCATGGCTTGAGGGTTTCTGGTCTAGATGGCCCATGGATTGGTATATCATTCACTGAGCAGGCTTAAGTTGTGGATTATACGGTCAGTTTTAGAGCCTGTTGAATTCAGTCAGCTTCTAGGGTACCATGAATGCCTACTGATATGGATTTGTGATTCATCAGCATATAGTTAAAACCATGAAGAATGGATAAAGTAAATGATGAACCAAGAGAGGAACAATGGGCAGAAAACAACCTTTGGGAACACCACCAACTCTTTAAGAGGTGAGTGAAGGAAGAGAGGTGCCCATAAGAAGAAATAATCATGGATGTAGGAGAAGGATAACGAGAAAGAAAGTGTTTCAGAAAACACTAGAAGAAGAGTTGGCAAGGAGTAAAAAGAGATGATAGAAGACAGATTCACTAATACCATGTCTGAAAAGGGTTCATGGGATATATCTACCAGATTTCATCTTCAATATGGTGGCCACACTGCGGCTGACTACATGTGGCTCCTGAGCAGTGGAAATGTGGCTCGACTGAGCTGAGATATGCTATAAATATAAAATTCATATTGGATTTCAGATTTGCTATGAGAAAGAAAGAACATAAAATATCTCATTAATCATTTTTATGGTGATTGCACATTGAAATGATAATATTTTGGATATATTGGGTTGAATAAGATACATGATTAAAATTGATTACACCTGTTTGTGCAATACAATGTAAAATTACATATGTGGCTGGCATTATGTTTTCCTTGTCATCTTAGGGTAAGAGGCAGAGTAAAATAAACAAAGTTTATTTTTAGGAAGGGAGATTTGGGCGTGTTTGAGGCCAAGGGTAAAAGAGTCAATAGAGAAGAAATGATAGGTGAGTTAGGAAGAAAGAATGAAGCAAGACAGGCCTAGAAAGATTGCCACTGGTCAGGTGGGTGGCATGAAAGAGAGAGATCTCATCTCTACCATCAACCCTGTTGAGCCTCATTCTGAAAAATGGGGAGGAGGATCATGTAGTAATAATGCCTCCCTATGGGGTTGTTCTAGGATTTATTATTTTTTTAATTTTAATTATTTATCCATGAGAGACACATCGAGAGAGAGAGAGAGAGAGAGAGAGAGAGGCAGAGATACAGGCAGAGGGAGAAGCAGGCTCCCTGCAAGGAGCCCGATGTGGGTGGGACTTGATCCTGGATCCTGGGATCATGCCCTGAACTGAAGGCAGACGCTCAACCACTGAGCCACCCAGGCATCCCTGTTCTGGGATTTAAATGAGGTGATAGATGAAGATGAACTTTGTAGGGGATGAAACACTTTACGAAAGTAATTCAGCCACAGTCATTAAGTATCTCTCTGACAGTTTGCTACCTCAGCCTCCTCATGCATTCAAAGTTTCTACCCTTTATTGCCGCAGAGCTGCAGGAAGAATTCACTCCATGTTTCACCTCCACTCAACCCAGAATCTGCTGCCGATAATGTGGAACATGAGTGATGCTTGAACAGTGATGGATACAGTGGTTCTCAAAGTGTGGTCCCTAGATAAGCAGCAGCAGCAGCAGCCGAGGACAGGACTAAGAAGTATACCTTCTTGGGCCTACAATGAAGTCCTACTGAGGCAGAAACTTCGGGAGTAGGGCCTGTCAGCCTGTGTTTTCACAAGCCTTTTGGGTGATTTTGGTTCAATATAAACATTTAGAACCATGTCCTTGTGAAATCAGTTCGGTACTCTTTTAGTGCAAAGAATCTCAACCATGAAAAACTAGGTAAATACAGATCCTGGTCCTATGTGACTACATATTTAAATTGTCCCACAGTTACTCTCTTGAGCCACCATAATATATTGTAAAGCAGAGGTCCACACATGTGTTCTGTAAAGGGTCAGACAGTAATTATTCCAGGCTTGGCAGACAAAGAGGCCACATGCTCTGCTGCTGTAGCAGAAAACAGTTAAAGACAGTGTGTTACAGAGTGAGCATGGCTGTGTTTTGGGGCCGTAGAAAACAGGCTGCATGCTAGATTTGGCCTTTGGGCGACAGATTGTCAACTCCTGCTTTAGAATCTAAGTGTCATCCCTGGGTGTGATCCCGGTTTGCTCATCTTCCCATCAGTGATTCTCTATCCATCCATCCATCCATCCATCCATCCATCCATCCATCCATCCTTCTTTAATTCAACACTTTTTATTAGGTCTCAACCATGTGCCTGACACTGAACTGGGCACACAGGGAGAATGACTGCTGATTCCTGGGGAGGTCCTTGCTCTTATGGGGCTTGTGGTCTCATCCAGTGTATGTGTGTGTGTGTGTGTGTGTGTGTGTGTGTGTGTGTAGATAGTTGAACAGTGTTGAAATCTATTGCAATGGCTCATCGTAATGTGGGGGAGAGAGTTTACTAGCTACCCAAAGAGCATCTATTCTGTAGCTCTGCCCAATATACTTGCACTCAATTTTCCAGTTTCCTAACTGCCCAACTTTTAAAGAGATTGAGGCAGTTTAGGGGAGCATTCTCAGTTCCACCCCACCAGTTGCTGGGGGTTCTTTGCAAATGGCTCACAGAGCTCTCGTCACCCACCACCAGGCCATCATCATTTATGAGTCAGATAAGACCAGCTGGTTGATCCAGCATAGGGAGTTAGGAGAGGAATCTGTTCTTGCTGTTGGTATGGAAATGCTGAAACACCATCAGTGTTTGTTCTGCCAGCATATGAGCATGCAATGGGGAGTATCGAGTGAGAAAGTCTTTACTTTATTAGGAACTTTGTCCAAATGGAAATTCCAGATTTGTACATCCTTTGGAGCCATTTATTAAGACCTGAGCATGCCCAGGATTTACAACTAGTTTGGTTCAGGTTTGTATGCCTACTGGCCCCAAGTGGCTCGGGCATTTCCTTCTCATACTTCTTTGAATCTGGCGTCATAATAACAAGAGTGATATCATAACAACTAAGCATTCTCCAGCAACTGCTGTAAGCCAGCCATTGTGCTAAGTAGTGTTGTATACCGTAGGCACAATGGCTCCCCAAAGCTGTCCATGTCCTCATCTCCACAATTTGTGAATTCTTTATGTTACATGACATAAAGGGACTTTGCAGTTGTGACTCTCGTGGAGATGGAGAGATTACTGTGGATTATCCAGATGGGCCTCATTTAATCATATGAATCTTTAAAAGCAGAAGACCTTTCTAGGCTGTGATCAGAGAAAAGTGTGGTAGCAGAAGAAAGGTCAGAGAGATGTTGCACAACTGGCTCTGAAGGTGGAGGAAGGAGCCATGAGCTAAGGAATACAGTGCCTCTAGAAACCGGAAGGGAGGGGAGTGGAGTCTACTCTAGGGCCTCCGGAAAGGAATACAACCCTGCCAACACTTTGATTTTAGCTCAGAGAGACCCTCTTTGGACTCTGACCACCAGAACTGTAACAAACAAACTTGTACTGTTTAAGCCATCAAGGCACCTTGTTATAGCAGCAAGAGGACACTAATACACCATGGTTGATCTCAATAAATCCTCAAAAACCTCAAAAGTACTCAAAACTACTAATATTAGTCACGTTTTTGGGAAGAGGAATCCAAGGCTGAGTAAACACCCAATGTTACATGTTTATCGAGTTGTAGAACCAGGATTGGATTCTTGGTCCCAGAGCCACACATGCACAGAGATGTCATGTTGGTGCCACAGTATCAAACTCCATGTGGATCCCTGAGCATCCATTCCCCACCATTTCAGCTGTGCTTTTGAATTCACGCCATTGAGAATAGTCCTGTCTCCTCTAAAGATCCACTGGAAGCTCCACTACAGCCCTCCACTCAGGCTATGTTGTGTCTCCAAAGTTGCGGCCAGGCCACAGGACCCATTTTTCCTGTGTATCAGTAGCATCAAAGAGGTCCACATGCCCTATCACAGCACCTTCCACACAGTACAGTATTGCCTGTGTCTGTCTTCCCACCAGACGGAGCTCTCCCAGTTTGTGGATCACACTGCCTCTCTTTACCAGGACGTAGCACTAGATCTGCCTCGCCCATCATTGCTGTGTGCCAGTGCCTAGAACAGTGCCTGGAGCATAGTAGGTACATAATAAATGTCTGTTGAATGGATGACCTAGTGAGTAGCACATTTTTAGTACATATACAGAGAATGGATGTTGGTAAGCCTGTAGTAATTGTTGAAAAGTGTTTTATTTATTTTTTCAATGATAATTTATGGAGGTATAATTTATATATAGTATAATATACAAATCTGAAGTGTACAACTCACTGGATTTTTACATGTGTATACAGCCATGACATCACCACCCAGATCAAGATACTCAACATTTCCAGTGCCCCAGAAAGTTCTCTTTTACTCCCTTCCCATCAAACCCAAGAGCACTACTCCTCTGAAATCAATCACCATAAATTAGTTTTGACTGTTCTTGAGCTTTATATAAAATTTTTGTCCTGTTCTGTTATAAATGACCTGTATAGTATACATTCTTTTTGTGGCAGGCTTCTCTTATGTAGTGTAATGTTTTTGAGGTTCATCCATAATGTTGCATGCAGAAAGCTCTTTTATTTCTGCATTCGGCCAGTGATCCCCTTTCTCTTAGATGAGCTCCCAGACTAGAGGATGAGCCTTTCATTGCATTATGGCTCCTTCTAGACATCTGAATGGTACGTGGTCATTCAAGCTCAGAGTGTCTGGCTCATGGGTGACAGCTTCAATGGTAAAGTGGCTGCTGGTACATATTGAGACTTAATGAAGGGCCATTAAATAAATGAGTACATGAGCAAGCACTAACATCTATTGGGGGTTTATCATATACCAGACACTGTAGTGCTGAGCAGTTTACATTCATTGTCTCATGTAAATGAAAACAACAGCTCACTTGAATGGTAGATGGTAGATGTTATTATCCTTAGTATATAAGTCAGGAAATTGAGACCAATAAAGTGGCAGGTTTGACCCATATCCTATGCTAAAGAGTGATAGACTGGTTGATTGCAATGAATATGTTCTCCTCACTAGTCAGGGCTGTCTATTTTATTTTGATTTTTAAAAAGATCTATCTATCTATCTATCTATCTATCTATCTATCTATCTATCTACCTATCTATCTATCTATCTATCATGCATGGAGGGATGGGGAGAAGGAGACAGAGTATCTCAAGCAGACTCCACGCTGAGCAAAGAGCCTCATGAGGGGCTCAATCTCATGACTGATCACAACCTGAGCTGAAATCAAGAGTCAGATGCTTAACTGACTGAGCCACCAAGGTACCCCTGGGCTGTCTCTTTTTAAAGTAAATTGATTTCTCCTTTGTAAAGCAAACAGGGTAATTATTAGAAAATTTGAGAAATACAGAAAAGCAGGAGGAAGAAAACATAGAATGGATGTTGGTAATCCATTGTTGGTAATCCATGTTGGCATCTCTGTGCCACCACCCGGGACCATCACTATTAATATTTTCGGGTATGTTACATCTTTTATTATTTCCTATGTACAGCATAGTACTTGTTTTTAAAATATAGTTATGGTCATGGTGCACCTGTAAAATTTTTATCTTACTTTTTTTTAAAGCTTGAAAAAGTTTGTATTTATTTTTTTTCTGTTGCTTTTTATATTTTTCTTAATTTTACTTCAAATATAATTAACACAGTGTTGTATTATTTTCAGGTGTACAATAGTGATTCAACCATTCCATATATGACTCCATGTTCATGATGATAATTGTACTTTTCATCGTCTTCATCTATTTCACCCATCCTCCCACCCTCCTCCCCTTTGGTAACCATCCGTTTGTTCTCTATAGCTAAGATCTGTGTTTATTTTGTCTCTTTTCTTTGTTTTGTTTCTTAAATTCCACAGTAAATGAATGACATTATATGGTATTCATCTTTCTCTGAGTGACTTCTTTCACTTAGCATAATACTCTCTAGGTCCATTCATGTTGCAAATGGCAAGATCTAATTCTTTTTTATGGCTGAGTCATATTCATTATATATATATATATATATATATATATATATATATATATATATATATATCTCACATCTTCTTTATCCATTCATCTGCCAAGGGACACTTGGGTTGCTCCCATAATTTGACTATTGTAACTAATGCTGCTATAAACATAAGGGGGCATATATCTTTTTGAATTTAGTGTTTTCATATTCTTTGGGTAAATACCCAATAGTGGAATTACTGGATTATATGGTAATTCTGATTTTGATTTTTTTGAGGAACCTCCATGCTCTGTTCCACAGTGGCTGTACCAGTTTGTATTCCCACCAGCCATGCATGAAGATTCCTTTTTTCCATATCCTTACGAACACTTGTTTCTTTTTTTTTGTTTTTTTTTAAATTTTAGCCATTCTGACAGGTGTGAAGTGATATCCTATTGCAGTTTTGATTTGCATTTCCTTGATGATTAGTGATGTTGAGTAAATTTTATGTGTTTGTTGTTTTATCTGTTTGCCTTCTTTGGAAAAAAGTCTGTTTTTGTCTTCTCATTTTTAATTGGGTTGTTTTTTTGGTGTTGCGTTTTATAAGTTCATTATATATTTTGGATACGAGTCCCTTATCAGATATATCATTTGCGAATATATTCTCCCATTCAGTAGTGGTCTTTTTGTTTTGTTGATTGTTTTCTTTGCTGTGCAGAAACTTTTTATTTTGATGTAGTCCCAGTGGTTTATTTTTGCTTTTGTTTCCTTTTACTGTAGGTGATATAGCTAGAAAATTTTGTTATGGCCAATGTCAGAAAAATTACTGCCTTTGTTCTCTTCCAGGATTTTTATGGTTTCAGGTCTCACATTTAGGTCTTTAATGCACTTTGAATTTATTTTTGTGTATGGTGTAAGAAAGTGGTCCAGTTTCATTCTTTTACATGTAGCTGTCCAGTTCTCATTTGTTGAAGAGACTGTTTCCCATTGCATATTTTTGCCTCCTTTATCTAAGACTAGTTGACCATGTAATTGTGAGTTTTTTCCTGAGCTCTCTATTCTGTTCTGTTGACCTATGTGTCTGTTTTTGTCCCAGTACTATACTGTCTTGATTATTACAGCCTTGTTATGTATCATGAAATTTGGGATTTTGGTATCTCCAGTTTTGTTCTTTTTCAAGACTGCTTTGGTTTTTCAGGTTTTTTTTTTTTTTTTTTTTCTTTTTGTGATTCCATACAAATTTCAGGATTATTTGTTCTAGTTCTGTGAAAAAAATGCTGTTGGCGTGTTGATAGGGATAGCATTAAATCTGTAGATTGCTTTGAGTAGTATAGACATTTTAACAATATTCCTTCTCCCAATCCATGAACGTAGGATATATTTCCATTTGTTTGTGTCATCTCAATTTCTTTGATCAAAGTTTTATAGTTTTTAGAGTACAGGTCTTTCACCTCCTTGGATAAGTTCATTCCTAGGTAATTTATTATTTTTGCCACAATTATATATGGGATTATTTTCTTAATTTGCCTTTCTGCCACTTCATTATTAGTGTATAGAAATGCAATGATTTCTGTGTATTGATTTTGTATCCTGCAATCTTACCGAATTCATTTACTAGTTGTAGTAGCTTTTTGGTGGCTTCTGTAGGGTTTTCTACATATGCTATGATACTGTCAGGAAACAGCGAAAGTTTGACTTCCTCTTTCCTTTCATGTTCATATTCCTTAAAAGGAATAGAAATTCCTTTTATTTCTTTTTATTGTCTGATTGCTATGGCTAAGATTTCCAGTACTATGTTGAATAAAAGTGGTGAGAGTGGACATCCTGGTCTTGTTCCTCATTTTAGAGGAAAAGCTCAGTTTTTCACCACTGAGGATGTTAGCTGTGGGAATTTCATAGTTGAGATGTGTTCCCTCTAAACCTACTTATTGAGGGTATTTATCATGAGTGTATGTTGTACTTTGTCAAACACTTTTTCTGGTTTTTATCCTTTCTGTTGTTGATGTGATGTGTGTAACATTGATTGATTTTGTGAATGTTGAGTCCCCATTGTATCCCAGGAATAAATCCCACTTGATTGCAATGAATGATTTTTTAAATGTATTATTGGATTTGGTTTGCTAATATTTTTGTGGAGATTTTTGTATCCATGTTGATCAGAGATATTGGCCTGGAGTTCTCTTTTTTTTGTAGTGTCTTTATCTGATTTTGATATCAGGGCAATGCTGGCCTCATAGAATGAATTTGGAAGCTTTCTTGCCACTTCTATTTTTTGGATAGTTTGAGAAGAATAGGCATTAATTCTTCTTTAAATGTTTGGTAGAATTCATCTGGGAAGCCATCTGGTCCTGGGCTTTTGTCTTTTGGGAGTTTTTTGATGACTGGTTCAATTTCATTGCTGGTTATGGGGCAGTTCAAATTTTCTATTTCTTTCTGATTCAGTTTTGGGAGGTTATATGTTTCTAGGAACTTATCAATTTCTTCTAGTTTGTTCAATTTGTTGACATATAACTTTTCATAATATTCTCTTATAATCCTTTGTATTTCTGTGGTGTCAGTTGTTATTTCTCTTCTTTCATTTCTGAGTTTATTAATTTGAGCACTTTTTTTTTTTTTTGAGGAGTCTGGATAAAGGTTTATCAATTTTGTTGTTCTTTTCAAAGTACCAGCTCCTGATTTCATTGAACTGTTCTTTTGTGTGTGGTTTTTTTAGTTCTATTTCATATATTTCTGCTCTCATCTTTATTATTTTACCTTACTTTTTCATGTAACGTTTTCCTGGATTGTTATAAACTCAGTGGCTATGGTGAATTTCTTTTTTTTTCTTTAAAGATTTTATTTATTTATTCATGAGAGATACATGGAGAGAGGCAGAGACATAGGCAGAGGGAGAAGCAGGTTCCCTGCGGAAAGCCTGATGTAGGACTCCATCCCAGGACACTGGAATTATGACCTAGGCCAAAGGCAGACTCCCAACCAACTGAGCCACCCAGATTCCCCGTGAATTTCATTCAGTACTCATCTAACTGATATATATGGATTATTTCTGTGCAACATTATTTATTGAGCCCTCCTGTGTGCAGAATACAATGCAAAACTCATATTCTTTACTATTAGGCTCTACTGTCCCCTACTGGAGTCAGTGTAGCTAGATCCCAACCAGGAAGCCATACCATCTCCTGCTTAGAGTGTTGGCATTCCTGGATTATGTGCCTTTAATGAATTCCTAGTTTTGCTGCTTTGTGCTATTTTTTTTAATTAATAAAAGAAGAAAAACCACAAGAACACCATCAACAATTCCCCACATATCCCTTGGGGTCTGTGCTTTGTTCACCAGGAATCCTGTGTAACAAATTGGAGCAGGGACTCTGGAATATATCATTGCAGGTGAGGAGTTCAGATATCACATACCGGGAGCTCGGGTTGCATATTTAAATACTAACAAGGCTTGCTCTGCAAATAGATTGAAGGGATTCCAAATCCCTAGTGCCATAACTTGATTTTCAGAATCAGGTGTCATCTGCAGGCCTATTATGAGCTCTTTTTGTGGAACGTGCAAGGCATGAGAAATTGAGATAGGAGGAGACAAATGTCAGGTAATTTCCCCTGAGGTTCAGAGATGAGAGCTGGTGGGTGGGTCAGGGATGGGCCACTGAAGCTAGACTTTGTATCCCGTAGGGGGTTGAAGAAGATCTTTTCAAGAGGGTTGTGAATCCTGTGAGACAGATTTCTGGGCATTGCAGCAGATGAATGCAAATCCAGCCTATTTCTCTGGTCTGGATGGCAACTCAACCTTGTGACACTCAAGACCAAACATGTGAATGGAAACAGGTACTCATGAGGCTGTCTGGAGGCTTGATGGCTGTAAAAATGTGTGCCAAGGGGAATATTTGAGCATTTTTTCTATACCAATATAAATTGATGCTGATTCTTTGCATTGTCTTTTCTATACCAGTTCCACTATATTCATCTGCTAATTAATTCATTCAGTAAAATGTGAACACCTCCTGTGTGCCCACATAGCCAGTACAGCTACAAACAGCTTTGTAGTCTGCTCGGGTAGAACCATGGTCTAAATAAATACTTTAGATATTTATTGAGCACCTGTTCTCTGAGGCTCAGGGGGAGGTAGAAGTATGAAGCTCTTCAATGCCAATTTCTGCCCTCAAGTACTTTGCAATCTGGATGAAAGTTAAAATGTGCAACACATACTTAACATGAAGCAAATACTCTTTTCCCAACTGACTATACATTTTGGCAAGAATGCTTCTATCCCACGGGGTTGGTCCTAGGGCCAATCTGAGGGCCAGAGGACTCAGAATCTGCTTTTAATAAAGATTCCTGTGCCACACCTCAGGCTACTGATACCAAATAAAATATATGGGAATAGGGCCATAGGGAATCATGGATAAAAATATGGAGAGCATACTGAACTGTGTGCGTGTGTGTGTATGGTCCTTGATACATTTGAGGAGTACCCAATAGTAAGTTTGGCAGCTTACAATCTGGTTTGCCAGCAAAGATGGCTTTAGAGACCCAACACTGTCCACTTCAGCAAGGGGAACCATGGTCCTGTGGCCAGTAAGCATTCAAGGAGGATGGACTTGTAGGAAGCTCAAGGAATGCTGGATTATATATAATGGCAGTTATAGTAATAGCTAAGTGTATTTGGAGTTCATTGCATGCCAGGTGCTTTTACATCATTGCCTCTTCTCATAGTCTCTTATGCATAATGTACAATTGTTATGTCCACGGACAGAGGAGGAAACCAAGGCACAGAGAGATTGAACAAATAGCCTTAAGTTGCCCAGCGTGAAGATGACAGAGTTGGAATCCTAATGCAGTTTCTCAATATCCTTCCTTCCAGTATAAGTGAGAGAAAAGATAAGAGAAACATGTACCATAAAATGTGAATACCAAGCCAGCCTGTCCTTTGAGGAGGACTTTTATCTCACTGGCAGATTTGCTCATGAGGGTGACCCGTGTCACACTCTGGAACCCTGAGTGTGGTTGCTAGAAACCTCCAGGAAGAGGTCCAGGCAACGTTCTCCTGCCTAGATCTATAGAACAGTTCTTGGGTAAGGTACAGAGAGATTCAGGGAATACCTTTCTGAGCCACCTAGACCTTCATAGTCATCTTTGATCATCTTGGTGTTGTCAGACTCTAATCAAAGAAGACTTGACATTGCCCCCTCCCTTGCAGCCTTTCCCATGGCTGGGGATTCTCACCCCGTCTCTGGGCACAATGTAATTGCATTGTTCTAGTGATCTCCTTTCCTCTAGGAATTGCCCCTCGAGGTTTCTATTTGCCTCATTTCTGCTACTCTGGTTGCCCAGTGTAATCAGAGAAAAACTGTGGATTGCAGTTTTGTTCCTGATAACATCTTACAAGGTAAATTGGAGTTTCACAAGGGGAGGCATGAAAAAAAAAAGGTTCCTTAAAGGAAACCACAGTCTTGCATCCAAATGCCGAGGAGTCTTTTGGAAGTGAAAGACCGTGCCCCTCCTTGGATGGCCCATGGGGCAAGTTGTGGCTGTGTCATGCAGCCCAAGCAGCTCTGGATTTGTTTGTAGGGCCAGCCTGGAACCATCATTGGTGAGCTGACCTGGGGTAGGTCCTTTAACTCATCTTCCCCATGAGTAAAACTAGGGCCTGGTGCCAGGTACTCCTGACACTCCTAGCTGAAAACTGGCTGAGGGCAGGGCCAGAGTGACAAGCCAATGGAGTTCCCATGGTAGAGAAAGTTAAGAGCATTTTGTGATCACAGAGAAGCAGAGTGCTAATAAGGTAATTAGCACCTTTTCTCTGATTAGCAGCCAGGGAATTATTGAAAGAGAATTAAATAGAAACTGTGAAAAGATCCCTGGGTAACTGAGAAGTGAGAGAAAGGTAATAGCCTGTATTCTGTATATAAAGGGATAAAATTATATTTTATAAGTGGAGAACAGCTCTCTCCCACCCTTGCCCCAATGGCTTCCTTTCAGACCCTCCTACTTGCTTGAAATCACAGGGCCTTTGCATGTGATGATGTTTCTTCTCTTCTTTGTCAACATCATTCCTACTCCTTCCTCAAGGGTATCTCTGACTACCTAGATTGTTCAGTTTCCTTCACTGTGGGTTCTTAAAACACCATAGAGCTTTCCTTCAAAATACAAATGTTAGTACCAATTTCACATTCATGTGACTGTTTGATTAATCTTTGTCTTTCCCTTTGAGACCATAAACTCTGTGGGTACAGATTCCATGGCTGTTTTTTCACCACTGGATTTCCAGCCTTCAGCATGGTGCCTGGTATAGAGATGAATAAATAAATGGAAGTAATTGATTAATTAACTAACTAAAGAAAGATACTATACTGTTCAGTGATAACTTGACATCTGGACCTTGGTGCAGTTCTAGGAAGTTGGTAAAGCCTGTGCTATTTGTCATGCCCATGAAGAAACTGAAGCTCTGGGATCAGTGACATGAATCAAATTTCCCCAAACACACACCTCATAAACTGGAAGGTGTATGGAACCCTGGAGTATCTGAGATTTTGTTCTAGTGGGCATCAGGTCGCTTATTAGTAAAAGTAGAAGCTTAAAATTTTAGCTTAAAACAAGCATACAACAACAAAAACAAGAATTGAAAGAGACAACAAAGCACACAGGACAATGGATTTGGATGGAGCTCTTTACTTCTGGGTCAACTAACTGTTGCCTTTAATTTGCCTGGGACAAACCTTCGTGTTCACCTGGCAGCAGGCTTGGGCAGGGGCTGACTCCAGCCCCAGGAATGGTTCTGTATCTCTGTCTTCTGTACCTTGCCACCAGCTTGAGGCAGGAACACCTTCTGATCATGACACAAGCAACTTTAAGGAACAATGTGGAAAATAATGGAATGATGGTAGGAGCCAGCACCCAATGCCTGGCTGAGATTTGTCAGCATGACGATGTGTATGTGAGCCACTGGGCATTTCTGCCCAAAGGTTGTGCAGCCGGCTGAGCTTCTTGGCTTATTGAAGTTGGATGTGGAGAGAGAGAGCCTGAATTAAGTGTCTTCCTTGGTGCTGTGTGACTAGAAGACTTAATTCACGCTGACACACTTGGGCAGGACTCCTAGCCTCATTCAAAACAAACCAGTCAACCAAAACAAAAGCAAAAATTGGATCAGACCCCTCTGTGCGCTGGATACAGTAATTAGTAAAACGAAGTTGAACAAACAAAATAAAACATCACACACGGTACCTGCCTCTGTACAGTCGATGTATATTCCAGGGGGGACGCACACACACACAAGAGGAAGCCCATAAATAAATGTCAATTATCAGCCATATTAAGTGCTATGAAAATACAAGGAAGGGCAGTAGAAGGGAGGAAGTTTACCTAATCAAGGAGGGCAGGAGAAGCATACCTTACAAACTGGTGATTCAGCAGTGAAAGGAAGGATGAGGAAGAAGGTGTGACCAGAACCAGGGATCGCCTCTTGCTGCTGTAGGGCTGAGAGACACAATTGAGCCAAACACTGGGGAGAGAAAGGGGTTTACTTGCAATAGCTGGGAGACCACCGATGATTTTTCCCAAAATCAGTTGTCCCCACCGAACAATAAAATTGGGGAAGTTTTGTTTTGTTTTGTTTTGTTTTGTTTTTAAATTGGGGAAGTTTTAAGCTAAAGGTGCATGCGTATTCATGATGGGCTTGGCAAAGGAGGTCTAGAATCAGGCAGAAGTCATCCAGTAAGTTGACAGAGTCCAGGTCCTGGTGGGCTGAAGCCCCGGGGTCCTGGTGGGCCGAAGCCCTGAGGTCCTGGTGGGCCGAAGCCCAGGGTCCTGGTGGGCCAAAGCCCTGGGAGGCAGGCAAGAGTTGACCGCATGAATTTTCCGGCTCCATTTAGTCCAGCAGTAAGTGCTCAAAGGGGCTTAAATCCTGCAAAAATGACTCAAAATTGTGTGTTAGGTCAATCTTTACTTTCGAAACATCACTGGGCATTTTGCCACTGATTTATCATCTCTGATACAGTTAGGGTATTTCCTGGCCTGGTAGTCCTGTTTGTTTTTGCATTTTTTGTTGTTGTTGTTCCCTTAAAATCATTAACTACTGAGGTCTGTTTTTCTGCAATTCTGACACAGCCCAGGAAGTTCTGCAAGAAACGGGCTTGGGCAAGTAGTGCCAGTCAGGCATCAAGCACAAAACGGCTGGGGGCCTAAAATGATTTCTCTCATGTTAAGGAAGCTACGTCTTGTCTTTCTTTCTCTGGGAACCCTGACGCCCAACCTGCCTACAGGGGGAGCTTTCCAAGAGAAATGGAACAGTACAAGCAAAGGCCCTGTGGCAGACATGAGGGCATGAGAGATTACTGCAGTGGGAGGGGAGAAACTGAGGCAGTGTGTGGTGTGAGACGAGCCTCTAAGGTAACAGGGTTCAGACACCGCTGGCCTCTACAGGCCACACTGTGGTTTTTTTATTTTTTTATTTTTATTTTTTATTTTTAGGAACTAATTTTTTAACAAGGTAAATGGTAACAGTTGTAGCCTTACATCAGCATTGGTTATATGTATTTCTTTGTTGTTCTTTGTTTTGGCTTCATCATATCACAAAAGTCCCGATTCACAGTATTGTTACGCTCATCTGAGTACTCTACTGAAAGTGGACTTGGGCAGGCCAGTCTGAATTGAAGCCAACAGCTCCATACCAAACTATACTTTCCTAAATTGTACTATCATAAGAATCTGGAGTGTATGCAGAAATGATCAAACAAAAAAAAAGTTTACTCCAAAGTCTGTGTCTATTGTCCCTCCCCATCTCTCTCAATCTCTCTCTTAATCTTTATCCATTGACACCCAAACTAATACATTGATGATCTTCCATTTTGTATAAACATGTCATATATAGGATCTCAGTTTGTATTTTTTTAATAATAAATTTATTTTGTATTGGTGTTCAATTTGCCAACATACAGAATAACACCCAGTGCTCATCCCGTCAAGTGCCCCCCTCAGTGCCCGTCACCCATTCACCCTCACCCCCCGCCCTCCTCCCCTTCCACCACCCCTAGTTCGTTTCCCAGAGTTAGGAGTCTTTATGTTCTGTCTCCCTTTCTGATATTTCCTACCCATTTCTTCTCCCTTCCTTTCTATTCCCTTTCACTATTATTTATATTCCCCAAATGAATGAGAACATATAATGTTTGTCCTTCTCCGATTGACTTATAAAGATAAACTCAAAATGGATGAAAGATCTAAATGTGAGACAAGATTCCATCAAAATCCTAGAGGAGAACACAGGCAACACCCTTTTTGAACTCGGCCACAGTAACGTCTTGCAAGATACATCCACGAAGGCAAAAGAAACAAAAGCAAAAATGAACTATTGGGACTTCATCAAGATAAGAAGCTTTTGCACAGCAAAGGATACAGTCAACAAAACTAAAAGACAACCTACAGAATGGGAGAAGATATTTGCAAATGACCTATCAGATAAAGGGCTAGTTTCCAAGATCTATAAAGAACTTCTTAAACTCAACACCAAAGAAACAAACAATCCAATCATGAAATGGGCAAAAGACATGAACAGAAATCTCACAGAGGAGGACATAGACATGGCCAACATGCACATGAGAAAATGCTCTGCATCCCTTGCCATCAGGGAAATACAAATCAAAACCACAATGAGATACCACCTCACACCAGTGAGAATGGGGAAAATTAACAAGGCAGGAAACCACAAATGTTGGAGAGGATGCGGAGAAAAGGGAACCCTCTTACACTGTTGGTGGGAAATGTGAACTGGTGCAGCCACTCTGGAAAACTGTGTGGAGGTTCCTCAAAGAGTTAAAAATATACCTGCCCTACGACCCAGCAATTGCACTGTTGGGGATTTACCCCAAAGATACAGATGCAATGAAACGCCGGGACCCCTGCACCCCGATGTTTCTAGCAACAATGTCCACAATAGCCAAACAGTGGAAGGAGCCTTGGAGTCCATTGAAAGATGAATGGATAAAGAAGATGTGGTTTATGTATACAATGGAATATTCCTCAGCCATTAGAAATGACAAATACCCACCATTTGCTTCAACGTGGATGGAACTGGAGGGTATTATGCACACTGTGGTTTGTGATATTTGTCCCAAAAGCCAGTTGACACTGAGGGGTCAGTGCCAAGATGGAGGTAAACTCATGGTATCAAGAGGGTGAAACCGTTTCCTGATTCAGGCAATTGGCTATAGGGACTTGAGCGTCTGGGAGCCGAGCACGGCCAGGTTGTCTGTTTGTCCGGCAAGGACAGAGAGAGGCCCAGAGCGAAGATCTGAGGAATGCCAGCCTTCAGCGTTGGATGCTGTGTGTTGCGAGCATGCATTTGAGAATCAAACAGAACAACAGTCAGCCCGGGGTCCTTCGGTGCGGAGGGCGTTACTTTAGAACTTCTCGTGTTTTCCTGCCTGCGTGTCTTTGCCCAGCCTGGGAGGAAGGACGTGGAGGACTGGCGGATGGGAAGAGCGACGAAGGCCATGAGATGTGGGATGGCCAGGGGCCTGAACCCCAACTCAGAGAGCGGTCTTCTCTGCCTCCAGATACGGTGCACAGGAAGGCTGGGGCTTCTTCTACCGTCTCCTGCCGTCTGGTCCCCTTCCGTCCCTTGGGTCACTCTGAGCTCTGGCCATCCTTCCAGCAATGATTTGAGCATCTTCAATTCAGCTCCACAGGTATTATCTATTAAGTCCCATCACACGGAAGGCTCTGCGACAAGCGCTTTGGATACATCAACAAACAAACAAAATATTCCCGACCTCATAGAGCTTATATTCTATCGGGGACCATATAGGAAGCAACAAGCCTGATAAGGAAATCGTGTGAATTCCACGGCACATTCAAGGTGTTGTGTGCTTTGACACCAGATTGTGTGGAACTCCGCCTCTGTGCCAGAAGCATAGGTCTCCCCTTGGGCCCACCTCCTCCCCCAGCCTCATGGTTCCCCTGCTCTTGGCTTTTCTGCCTACATTTCTTTGGCAGCAAGCTGCTCGCCGTTCTCAGTGCACACCATGCTCTTCGTACCTCTGCATCTTGGCACAGGATGTTCTCTCCACACCTCTCTGGCCTGTGCCCAGTTGCCTTCCAATCAGAAATAGCTTAGGGGTCACCAGCTCTGGGCCCTTATGCCCCCCACTGGCTGGGTCAGGTGGATTCCCTCTTTCTGAATCCACCCCTGGTTCCGTGTTCATTCCCTGGTCTCGGCTGTCGGCCCTTCTGGACTGTGGGCTCCCTGAGGAGGAGCCGAGCCCTGTGGCTTTCTCTCTGAGTGAGTCTAGGGGGCCACCCAGCCAGCCCCCCGACCCTCCAGTCTCAATATTCTCATGTACAGAATGGGAAGAAGGAGAGCCATCTGCCAATGTCTCAGGGTTGCCACCTGAGGGTGAGGGCCTCACTGGGGCAGGGTCAGAGGGTGATACGTTGGGACACTCCTTGCCTCGGAGACCCCGAGGAAGGGGTCGCTTCTGTGCTCAATGACTCTGCAGCCTGCAGAGCTGGGCAGCTGACTGGGCCCTGGCCTGAAGCCAGCACTGAGCATGGCCGGAACTGGAGGCCCTGGGGCTGAGCAGGAGCACAAATGGACCATCATCGATTATGTGTTTCTCCTTTCCAACAGTCATTTGGAACGCTTTTCAGAGGCTGCACGTCACTTTGAATCCACATTGAATTGACATTCAATTTTCCCTTTTATGCCACTTCTTAGGAAAACACTCAAACCATCAATTTTTCTGTTAAAATCTCTCCCTTCCCACTCCTGTTTACGTTTCCTAATGCCTTTTGTGCTCGGGGTTCAACTGTGATGGCGAACTCTGGTCCCAATTAGTCCATCCTCTTTTTCTGAGCTTCTGGTGGGTCCTGGCTTAGTCCTTGTTGGAGGGAACCAGCAGGTGTAGCTTTTTGCCGTGTGCGTGCGCACAGAGCACAAATGCGCACGTGAGAAACAAGTGTTGCTCTTTTAAAGGAGCCAGTGGTATTTTTTGTTTGGTCCACTAGTCTTCCAAGTGTGAGAGATGAACAAATTTGATGTTCTGAAAATTCCTAGGTCTGCATATGGTATAGGAGGCTCCACATTCCACTAGCTTCATGGAGAAGCAGTTAGGAAGCAGAGTGTTAGGCCCCAGCGACACGGGGCAGATTCGGTTGCTAATCTCTCGGTGTTGGTCCAGGCCTCATTTTTTTTTAAAGATTTTATTTATTTAATCATGAGAGACACACAGAGAGAAGCAGAGACACAAGCAGAGGGAGAAGCAGGCTCCATGCAGGGATCCCGATGCGGGACTCGATCCCAGAACCCTGGGATCACACACTGAGCTGAAGGCAGACGCTCCACCACTGAGCCGCCCAGCCGTCCCTGGGCCTCATTCTAATACCTGAAAGCATCACTTCTAGGAGATGATGACAGGAAGGGATGATCTTCCAGTGGTATCTGAACACATGCAGCAGGAACACGGATCAAGGAAAGGTGGAAGGAAAGGAACCTGGCAGGTTAAAACTGATGAAGAGGAAGGTGCCATTGCTCAGTGGTGGTGAGCAAGTGCTTTGGGATCCAACAAAATCCAACTTAAATTACTTTGACCTGAATACTGCTGACTCCATGTGTTTGTACTCATGATAAAATGAGGTACCGTCATCAACAACGGGGAGACGGTAGCCACGGTGGGTCAGGCCCTGGGCTGCCCGGCTGTGTGTGTGGCTCATCGCCTCCACAAGGTAGGTAGGTGGCGGTTGCTTTTCCTGTCGCATAGGGGAGGAAACAGAGGCTTCACGGCGTTGAGTCAGCTTCTCAAGGCCACAGAGCTGCTATGTGGGAGAACAGAGGTTTGAGCTCAGATATGTCTCATCCCCAGATCCCCGTGCCTTCCACCCCACCAGCTCCCTTCCCACGATGCCGTTGGGTCCGTGCTCATGAAAAGCAAGCATAGCCGCCCTGTTTGAGTGTGTCAAAGAAGGGGACGGGCCGTGTCTGGAGCAGGCTGATGTGAGAGCCTGCTCCTGTTGGGGGGAGCGCGAGGTCGGGGCTGCGTGATGACCGCTGGGCTGCTTGGAAACTTGGCACACTTGGGGACTCAGGCAGGGGGTTGGGGGGTGGGCAGTGTGCTCTCCGCAAGACCCCCAGGAGCTTCCTCCTTCCACCTGGGCCATCTCTGGTCCCTCTCTCCTTCCCAGCCCCTGGCACGCACTGCCACGCTTCCCACCTCTATGATTCACCTGTTGCAGACGTGTCATATAATCGGAGCCTTGCAGTAGACGCAGGTGTTTTGTGTCCAGCCTCCTGTGCTGGGGATACCTCGGGTGAGCCGCTCGGAAGTCGGGTGTGGGCTGGGGAAGCCCTGAGCGGTGTGGACACAGGTTCCATTCCGGGGCGTGGGTAGACAGGGGCTACCATTTCTGTCTGCATCAGTTTGGTTCCCCAGTTCTGGAGAGCCAAGTAGCAAGAGTTGAGACAGTGAGGAAGGCTGGCCCAGTCTCCCCCCGCCCCAAACTGTGCATTTGTTTCCTGCCCGCAGGAGTTTGGGCAGCAAAGGATTCCTGTGTTTCAGACTCTGAGCTCCACCTCCAGCGCCTTCATCTTACGCCCCCAATCGCACAGCACGCAGGCACCCCCGTCCCCAGCTCCATCCGTGCTCCTAACGCAGCCGCAGTTTCTCCACCAAACATTCCTTCTTTCCTCCACTCTCGTTCATTCATGCCTCAGCTTACTCATACCTTCAGCTAACGTGTTCTGAGCTCCATCAGCTACTAGGAGCCGGGCTGGGTACTGTTGCCGCGGGGATGAATTAGTTCGCATGAATCTAGTTGCATGGAGACAGATATTTAAATAGACACTCAAAATACCTGCTGACGAGATCGACAGCACAGGCGTGGACAGTGTGTTCTGGGAGCATCGTGGGGGTGGAGTGGGGGAGGGAGGACAGAAGAGGTGGCAGCCGCTCGACATGCAGTGGGTGAGCTGGCATTTGTCTGTGCTCTGTGGTTCATGGAGCTCTTGTGCGTCGCCAAGCCCTGGGTACCCAGCACCCCTCCAGGTAACTAGAGTCCCGCTAGGTCCACTTTACGGATGAAAAACAGGGAGGTACAGGGAGATTCAGTGACTGGCTCCGGTTTGCAGAAGGGCCTGCATGTGGGAGAGAGGGTGGCATGCCCGGTGGAGTCCTTTCTCATGTGGCACCTGGGAGCGGGCACCATCCGCCTGGTGGCCACCACTTGCCTGGTTCCTGGATGGCTCCGGCTCTCTCCCGGGAGTGGAGCAGTTCACCCCAGGCAGGCCTCTCTGCCTTTGCTCCCCCATAGTACATTCTGCCTCACGGGGTCCCCCATCTTCCCCAAAGTGCTTTGTTGGTTGAGATGAGGGGACTGACAGGCTGTGACATGTGGCTGTCTCAGCTGGGGAGGCTGGATGGAAGCACAAGGAGGTGAGGATGTCAGCAGACACTGTCTGGCATCACTCCCCATTCTTCCCTGAAAGACAGAGGCCTCTGTGGGGTCAGATCTGTAGGTCTGAGCCTCTGCTCTGCCAAATGCTGGGTGGCTGTGGGCATGTGACTGAAAACCTCTGTAGCGCTGCTACTCAAAGCTCGGTCCATGGACCAGCTGTTTCAGTGCCACCTGGAAGCTTGCTGGCAACACTGCAGCCCTTGTGTGCTGAATCCAAATCAGTGGTAGAACTAGATCCCCCAGTGATTCCTGGGCTCATTAAAATAAATAAGGACCTCTCTATAAACCTCAGCTTCCTCACCTGTAAAATGGGATCAGAAATACCTTCCCTGACAGGTTAGTGCATGCAGAGCTCTCTGTATGGCTGCAGTTTTGCCCTGGTTTGCCCAGGGCCAAGGGGCTCCAGGGTGCTGGACTTCAGGTTTTAACCCTGGGACGAGTTGTCCACCTTCTCCCAGCTCATGCCTGGCACACAGTAATAGCTCCCATGGAGTGGAGTGCCATTATTAGGACGTTTAGGAGCCACGTGGGGAGGAACCACAGGAGAACTGTTCACATCTGCACTGACACTGTGCTGGCTGGTTGTACTGTTTTGGGTTTCATCATCACCAACGTGGTTGGTTCTTTTGTGAGGACAACAGCCCTCATAATCGTAGCCCTCATGAATCAATCTCTCGACTGGAGAGAGTGGCACATGCATTATCTCAGTCTCTACAACCTCCTTAAAGTAGGGACTAAATCCCCCTCATCTTACAAATGAGAAAATGGAGCCTTGCAGATACCATGTATTTTGCACAAGCCCTGACTTCAGTAAGAGGAGGTGCTGAGACTGAACCCTCTGTCTGTGTGACGACAGCCTCTGTGCCTTCAATCCCACCGGCATACAGACTCCCAAGGGGAGAAGCCATTACCTCCCGAGGTTCAGCTCTCAGAGCTGTTTGTAGGTGTTTCTTGGAGGACAGAGTCATTTTGAAGAGGACATTTCTACTCTAATGTTTACTGCCAGGACCTGCCCCTCACAGAGGTTATGGGAAAGCCTGAAATTCTCCTCTTTCCAAAAATAAAGCTGCCTCCTTCAGTCCAGCAGTAGCCTCTGTGTGTATGACAGCTAGAGACAAAAACATAATGAACAGGACCTTGTTTGCATTTTCTCCTTGCTGGAACAGCCTAATGACAAGCGATTATTATTGGCGGCAACTTGTCATGTCTTTCGTCTGGGTCATGGCAGTGGTGGCTGTCAGACTCCCAGAGAGGAAACCAATCTCAGTGGCCTATTAAAGAAGAACAAAACAGAAACAAAGGAAGGATGAAGAGCTCATGTGGGGAAGACAGAGCTATGTGGAGGGAGGCAGCTGCCCCTAGGGTAAAAGCATGGATCAGAAAAGGGGAGGATGGTGAATGGAAATACACCACTCCATCATTGTTGAGGTCTTCCAATCTAAGTTCAGAAGATGAGAGCAGAAGGAGTCCTACTGTTCTCCACTTTTTCCCTGAGCCAAAGTGGTGTCCAGAATCTTTGGTTGCTAAGGACAGAAAAGCTGATTCAAATTGTCATAAGCAAAATGAGATGATTAATTGGGACATGGCAGTGACAGGGTAAGATGGCTTCAGGTATGGGTTGAACGAAGTGCTCAACAGAGATATCAGGACTTGGTAACTCTTTATCTTTCAGCTTTGCCTTTGCCTGTGATGGTTTCCTTCTCAGGATGGTACATGGTGGCATCATGGCTGCCAGAAATCCTGGCTGAACATCCTTCCAGGTTCAAGTTTAACAATAAGAGAAACTGTCTTTTCCTAGTCACGTATTCCAGAAACCCTGAGAGTCATTCTGATTGGACCTTTTAGGACACATTCCTACCCTTGAACTGATTGCTGGAATTATGGGGTTTGGATGAGCCAATGGGGTTGGCTGACAGCGGGGAAAGGATGGCTCTCTATGAAAATTCACTATTACCAACAAAGAAAGAAAGGATGCTCAGTGGTTGGAATAACAAATGTCCATGGTGTATCTCAGAGAGGCTTGTGGCTCTCCAAGAAAACAAATCTGAAAAAAATGGCTTCTGGTGCATTGATCAAGGCCAGTAGCTCAATCACAGTTGGGACTGGCAGGGGAAAAAACAAAAAAGATCCCTGTACTTGGGTTTATCAGCAACTCAGAGACCTGACTCAAAGAATTTCCCTTTGGTTTTCTGTGTGGGAATGGCTGGACCTGGCCTCGGTTAATCCATCATCACTAACGACCCTGTTTTGAAGCCTTGAGTCAGACGCTCACCCGCAGGTTGACAGAGCACTGGGTGAAGCCAGCTTGGGACTTCTCTGTCCTTGCATAGATATAAGAGCCTCAGGCTCAGCAGGTGTCTCTTCTTGGTCAGCCTGCTAATGATCTAGAAAGCAGGGCTGGGTCCAAGAGCAGCAATCACCGTGTGGTTTTGATGAATGTAGAGAGCGTTGGGCTGTCTTTAACTAGTTGCAGTGGGACTCAAGGAATACGTCTCTCCATGCGTTTGTGAATTCTTGCCTTCAACATTGCATTACTTGCTAGAGGGAGAGCTTGCATCTGGATGATGAACTAGGTCTGGAATGCTCAGGTAGACATGGGAGTTAAAGCCACACTCTCTGAGATTAGCATACCAGTTGATTGAACAATATAGCAGACATTTATGTGCCTTACTGCGCTTTGAATGCAGGCTCCCCTCTCGGCACAGATCAGAATTCCAAAGGGGAGAATAGAGCTGGTTCACGTAAAGCCCTAACATCCCCAGATGGAAGATGCTACTTGGTGCATTTAGTAGATGAATTATTTGGAATAAGATTGGCCTAGGAATTAAATAAGACCCCTTACCATGATCTTCAGGACACTCCCTGTGGTCTCTGCTTCCTGTCCTAACTCATCTCTCATCTCTCTCTCTTTCTCTCTCTCTCAGTCATTAAACTTCAGCTGTTTTTTTTTTTAAGTTTTTATTTATTTATGATAGTCACAGAGAGAGAGAGAGAGAGAGAGAGAGAGAGAGAGGCAGAGACATAGGCAGAGGGAGAAGTAGGCTCCATGCAACAGGAGCCTGACGTGGGATTCGATCCCGGGTCTCCAGGATCGCGCCCTGGGCCAAAGGCAGGCGCCAAACCGCTGCGCCACCCAGGGATCCCAAACTTCAGCTGTTTTGATGCTCCTCCTGTTCCCTGACCTTGCCAAGCTCCTTCCTACTACATGCTTCTCCTCCTTCTCGGATGGCTCTTCTTACCCTGCCCCATACCTCATCTTTGCCTGGCTGATTTCTTCATATCTTTTTTGAACAGCACTAGGGCAGCAGACCAGCTGATCTAAGGTGGTGCTCTTCTCCGTGCCATTCCCAAACTGTGACATCATCTGATTTCCTTGAAGTTATTCTGTGTGTTGAGTTCATTCTTTTTTGGTCTATCTGCTCCCTTCATAAAAGCAGGGACCTTCACTTCTGGTATCCTCTTTCCCTAGATTCACTCCCCTGGAACAATGCCTGGTACATAGCTGGAGTTTGTTAGATTCATTGAGTGGATGGAAAGCAATCAATAGATGAACATTTCTCAAGCAGTATATGTGGCAGTTCTGCTCAAATACATAAAGTGCTAGTTTCTCTTTCCAGCCAGTGGCATCCTTGCAGACTCAGAATTATGCCCCCAGTTTTATCCCCAAAGCAGTGGCCCAGTGCCATGCAAGGTACTGAGGATGTCTCAGAAGGACACTGTGCCTTGCCCTCAAGAATTCTAGTCTGAGGAGCAGGCAAGATGCATGCCTCTCAGTAACTAAGCAACCGCATACAATTCAGGGCTGAGGAATGAGATAGAAAGGGAGAGGTGCTGGAAATTCAGAAGTGGGAGTACTAGGGAGTCTATGACGGATGTGGGAGCTGGGGCTTGACGGTCAAGGCTACTGTCTATACCACTGTCATCACCAACTCAGCTTGACCGAGCCCGTGTTACATGCCAAGTGCTCTATGTGCATCATCTCTCAATGTATGCATAGAAACCCTCCAAGGTGGTGCCTGCTATTGTCATTTCCATTTATCAGGTAGGGAAACAGAGGCTTAGGTCAAACAACTTCCTTGCAGAAAGAAGCAGATGCTGCTCAGGCTGCCAGCAAAGCCCATGTTCTTCCTACACAGCCCCCATTCCTTGTGGTTTCTCTGTGTAGAAAACGTTTCACACTTGATGGTGTCATGACACATTATTATAGCACTGAATTGGGGGGAGAGACCCTGTCTCTGTTCCTGCGGTCCCCACTGATTATGTGAAATATGGAGTAAGTCATGCAAGATTTTGGAAACTTCATTTCCTCACCTAGCAAATAGATAGAGAAATTGGACTTAGCAGGACTAAGTCTTGCTGAATATCAGCATATTCTGGAGAACACACATATTCTAGAACTCCTAAATAAAGATTCTGGTTCAATGGAGGTGGCTTGGAGCCTGGAAATCTGAGGGTAGGAGAAATCCCTCCCCCCAGGGGAGCACAGCTACAGGGTTGGATACTGAAGACTTAGATTAGCGTTTTCAACCCTGGCTGCACATCACATTCACCTAGGGAATTTTAAAAATCCTGGACCCTATCCCAGACCCAGTCAGTTGGCATCTTTAAGTGTGGGGCCGGTGGGGGTGGGAGAGCATCTGCTTTAAAGTTTAAAGACTGCTGGCTAGTGTTTCTGAGAAACCAAATAATTAATACTCTTAAATTAAGTTTAAATTGTCACATGTGGCCAGTAGGTGCTGTATTGAAGACCCAGGCTAGGATGAAGTGGAAGTCTTGGTCATTGTAAGAGGTTCCATTCCTCATTTCATCTCCAATGATAGAGCTCTTCTTAGGAATTACTTTACATGATATCCATCTTCTCCCACTGAGTCTGAGAGCCTAGCTCACAGACTGAATTAAGACTGGAGTGTCTCTCTTGGTTTCCAACTCAGAACATGACAGCCACCCTAGTTTTTTGGAAACCCACCAGTCACCAGATATTTAAGGTTAAACTTCTCATTTGAACAGAGAGGAGGAGAGAACAAAGAAAGGTTGTGTTAGGTTATTTTAGAAGAATGGTGGTGGATCAGCTCACAGGAGAAGCAAAATGGGGGAGAGTATAAATCATGAAATGGTCCTATGAGTGGAGGTTGCTTAGAGTGGAATTCGGTGTTGGTGAGGGAGGTGATGTGCCTCTTGGGAAATGATGGACAGGAGTAAAATATGAAGACTTTCTTTGGTCTTCCTCCCAGGTATACATCACTTGGCTTCATTAGCTCACTGAGAAATTTGCTTTATTGCATGTATGTGGGGGTACCTGACCTCTCTCAGGTACTGAGATGGGCACTGAGCCCGAAACACTTGAGTCCAGACTGTCATGGGACTGGTGTGTGTTTTAACTTTATCCTGAATGTTGTGAGAACTAATGAAAAAAAAATTTAAGAAGGAGGACATCATGCTCCAGTTTGAACTTTAAAAAAAGTAACTAGAGCAGCAGTGTGGAAGGTGGGTGGGAGAGGGACAGGACTTGGTAGGGACTCCATACAGGAGGTTCTCACTCTTGTTTGAGAGAGAACCACCAAGGGTCTGGAACGTGGGCAGGTACAACAGGGAAAGGAAAAAAGAAATAATGGATAGCCTCTATGTTTGAGTGGTGGTTAAGTGCAGTAGTAAATGTGGGAAGAGATCCTTCCTATCTTGAAAGAAGAAAAATAAGTGATAGAACATAAATTATAAAACAATCAATAAATGGAGGTTGCCTGGAGTGAAATTGCATGTTTGTGGTTGATGGAGCTGATATGTTTTGAGGCAATGGCCCCTGGGTACAATTTCTCCTTATAGCCCCAGTTTTCTGCATCAATTGATTGACAGTTGATGTGAGATCACTGGCATTGGTTTCCTATTTCTGGGCATTTTCTTTTCTAGTTGGATGCCTGAAGAATGACTGGTGGTTATTCAACACACACACACACACACACACACACACACACACACACACCCCTACCTACCTACTTGTTTCCTGTTCTCTGCACCTGGAATCTGTGTTTCCCACTAGCTAAGCATCTAGATTCATTACCTGGTCTTGAATCCTGACCCTACCATGTACCAGCTGTGAATGTTTAGGTAAGTTACCTTCTCTGAGCTGGAGTTTTAGAATCTGTAACATAGGGAAAATAATAAGACCTTTTGCTACATGCTACATTATACCAAATATGCCCAGTAAATGTTAGCTGTGATGATAACCATGGTGACGGTCAAGATCATTCTGATGAGGAGGAAAGGGATGGATGGATGAATGAATGTGATGATGGACAATGATGGTGGATGACGATGATGACAGTGGTGGATGATAGGGAGGAGGTGAAGGAGGAAAATGGATGTGATGATGGATAATGATGATGGTGCTAGTGGATGATGATGATGGTAGATGATGAATGAGGGTAAGTGATGATGGTGGTGGTACATGATGATGGTTGTGGAAAATGATGGTGGTAGACGATATAATGGTAGATAGTAGAGTTGGAGGATTATGATGATGGTGGTGGTGGTGATAGATGATGATGGTTGTGGATAATGATACTGGCAGAGGATATGACAGTAGATGATAATGGAGGTAGTGATGGAAGAGGAGGAGAAGAATGGCTGATGATGGGATAGAGATCCTTCAGTGGGACAGAACCAGCTTATATGTATGTGAGCATGCTATTCTTCTGAATCCTCAGTCTTATCAAGTCTGATGCCTTTATTTTTCCTCTCATCCACGGAAGCAGAAACAAAATATATTTAAAAGCTCAGTTAATACACAATAAGAGTGACATAAAACACACCAAGGCTCACTAGGACAATCCTCTCACAAGAGAAACAAAATTCCCAAGGAGCCCCTCTCGATTTTTGCTAGGTCACCTGCATCATTATCTTTTTTTTTTTTTTTTTTTGGTATCCACCCTGGCAGGCAGAAAGAAAGAGAAGCTATGGACATGGATGCAAGGTTGACAACAGTGACCAATTCTCTCATGCTTCCTAGGGATGAGCTTCCCGCTCATTTATTTCCTCACCAAATATATATTGAGCCCATACTGTGTGTCAGACATTGTGCTAGGCTCTGAAGATACTAACTTAAATAATACTCATGCTGTTGTTGGGGTAAGACTGAGAAAAACGAACAAATCAGCATTGGGGTTCACATACCTAGATCAGGAATTCACCCTCACTTGGACTGGCAGGAAGCACAAGCATGGGCATTTTCTTTCTTTCTTTTCTTTCTTCTTTTTTCTTCTTTTTCTTTTTTTCTTTTTTTTACAGCCCTAAAGTGATTCTCCTGTGCAGGCAGGAACAAGAGCCACTGGTGTGTGCAAGGGAACATTGGATGACATCTTGCATCTTGTAACAAAACTGTTGTCAGCATGGGGCCATGTAGATTTTAGGGAAATCACTTAACCCCTCTTCCTGTGTCTTTATGAGAAATGCCATCCATGGGGGTTATAACTTCTTGCAACACCTCATCCCGTGGGTAGTTACAATCAAAGAGACAATGAGTGTGAGTGTCCTTTATAGCCTTTGTGAATGGGTAAGTGAAATGAAAGTTGGTATTAAACTCTATTAAACATCATGCCTTAATACCCACAGAGTCAGGTCTCACCCTGAACACTCAGCAAGCTCTGGAACATTCTGGAACATTAGATCAGGAATTCTCATGAGACCTCAGTTAGGATAGGACTGAAGCGGAGAGTTGAGAGCAGAATCCCAGAATCCCACACCCCCCTGCCTCCCTCGCTCTGTGTTTAAAACAGTTTGTTCTGTCTTCAGCAGAGCAGCGAGCCTGGGGAGAGAGCTGCTCTTGCTTCAGAAGCAAAGTGGGTGTCTAAAATCTGTTCCTCTCCCCCGGCTGCACACTGCCGAGGAAACCGGTGCCAGAGGTGGTCAGAGACTGGTCTGTGGAATCCGAAAAGGACAGGCTGAGGGATGGCAGGAGGTGGTGAGTGCAGGAGAGACATCCTCGGCTACTAAGGTAGGAAGCGGGAGGAATGTTCAGGGCCTTGAAAACAGGGCCATGTGGCATATCAGATGCCAGGCCCTGGGAGTGTGGCCAAATTCCTCTATCACCTCCTGCCAGTCCATAAAAATACCTTTGAAAAATCCAGAGCTAAACGTGAGCCTCTTCTGTGTCTTGTGGTGCCGTATGTTTTGAAAATAACTTCTCGCTTCCATCCCTCCATAAGGCATACAGTGCCTTGGGTCCATCCTGGGTTTTGAAGATGCGGATGCCAATGGAAATGACAGTGGTGTAGGGTAACTGCGGGAAGTCCATGAAGGACATGAGTGATAGTTTCTCTCCAAAGCGTGATTCATCACTGAGGAGACAGTTCCTTCTCTTCATGCAATCTCCTTGGGCTCAGAGCGAGTAGGCCAGTGTGTGGAGGGGAGGGGCAATGTGACACTTGCATGGCAGTGGATCTGGACATACTGGTTTCTGAAATAGGATCAGGATCCCTTTAGGTTTCAGGGCTCTGTCCATGTTGTCTAGAGGACTGCGGACATGGAGAGGACAGCTCCTAGACTGTTAGGAATCAGGTGTAGGTGATAGATGAGCCTGTCATCCTACCGGTTCAGCCCTTCTTCATGACAGCGCCCCCCCCCCCCCAGGATGGTGCTTTTTATGCCCACATTATAGGCAAAGAAACTCAGATGCAGAGAGTTTCAGAATTTACTAACAGTCACGTGATTAGCAAGTGCTGAGCCAGCACTTCAACTTGAGTCCAATACACCCCAGGGCCCACACTATTTCAACTATAACATGACTAGTGTGCATTAAGGGGGAGGCTGGAGAGTTTATACTTAATGTGATTATCTAGGGGAGCCACAGATGACCATAGTGGAGAAGAGTGGCATGGTTAAAGCAATGTTCAACCAGGAACTTCAATCAGGTAGTCATGAATGGGGTTAATTGTTGGAATGCTCAAGTCCAGAGTGGGAATTGCCTCTTGTGAGGGAGTGGGTACCATGAGCCCCTGATGTGAAACACCAAGAGTCCTCACCCACGGGGAGAATAACAGTGACGTCTATTTGTTGAGTACTTGATATGTGATGGATACTATACTGGCTGCTTTTATACAAGGTCATTTAATCCTCACAGCTCAATGAGGAAGTGCTATCATCACCAACCAGATACTGTAGGGATGAAAAGCTTGGAACCTCCAAAGCAGGCAAACCTGAGTCACTGCCTTGTATGACCCTGAGAGAGGTGTCCTGCCTCTGGGTCTGTTTCTTCATTTGTATGTTGGGGACAATGCTGGTACCAGTTTAGGAAGGTGGTTGGGGGTAGGATTAAATGAGACACTACATTGAAAGCATTGAGCTGCATGACTCTCGTAGGCACATTAACTAGCATAACTGTTGGCATTGCCATTACCCATTGTACAGATGTGGAAACTGAGTCTTGGAAAGGTGAAGTAGTTTTTCACTACTTCAGTCCGCACAATTAGGACTGGTACCTGGATAGCATGACCCCAGAAGCTACAGTGTTGTCCGTCCTGGGGAGAAGGTACTAATGGGGATCAGGAGAGAGTTATAGGAGAGATGCAGCTTGGACAAAGCCCTGCAAGATCGGAGAGCAGGAATGGCACAGGCAAGGAGCTGGAACATATTCTTATACAGATAGCTGTGCCAAGTGAGCTCTTGGCTAATGAACTGCTGTCCCTATAATTATCTTTCTCTTTCACGAAGTTCACAATGCAGCCATGCCCTCCTCCCCACATGGAGAATTAGATAAGGCTGCACTTGCTTACAGCTCTGCTCTGTTGCACAAAGCTGCTCACAGATACAGTAACGTCTGGCTCATAGCACACAGAGCAGGGGTGTTGGAGCATCCCAAACATCACCAACCCCCGCATCTAGCATGCTTCATCCTCACCTCTACACTAATACCGATTATTCCTAAGAAGTGTGTATGTACGGATCATCCCAGAGACCCTTTTAATTGGGTTCTGATCGTGCCCTTAGCATTTGCCCTCCTGACATCTTTCTCCATTCCACGTGTGCTCAGTGCAAGAAGACCCTGATCCCTTTGCCTTTTGCAGTCCTAATGTTGACTCCGGTCACTAGCTTCCTTGCTCCATAGGAATTATTCCATATCCTTTGTAATTAAGTTTGGAACTTCTCAGTCCCATCCCAAGAAGCACCTGACAGCGCATAAGGTTGATGGATAATATAACTGCCTTGAGACTTCTGTGCCTTCTTCTATTGTTGGGTTATTTATGTTGTCGCTGTTTTTTGGTATTTAATGAGGTCCTATGGACAGCTGTTGAGGCTTATAGGACTCCTGTATTCCTCTTCTGATCAATAAAGGTCACCCCTTATTTCAGACATTGGATGGAGGAGTGGTAGGTTGGTGATGTTGAAAGATTTTATTTTCTGGACATGACATTCAAGAGCCATAAAAAATACAATCTCAGACACTGAATTCTACTGTTTTGCTGTTATATTTTTTAAAGCAAGGACATTCCTCTTAGATTTCATTCACACATTCATTTACTCATGCATTCCCTCATGCTGCATTCCCTGATGTGTCATGTGCCAAGCCTTCTGCCAGGTTCTGGGGACAGAGACGAGGACAGCAGAATCTCTGCCCTTGAGCCATTCATGGTCTTGTTGAGGCATGATTTAAAAATGATTAATCAATCCAAGAATATTGGATTTCTCCAAAAGCTACTGTAGGGAAAAAGATAATTATCCAAAGTCTTTAAATCTGTTACCCACTTTAATTGATTTAATTAGATAAAATTCATAAAATTGTATTGTTGGAAGGAGCCCAGAGGCATTTATTCCTGTTGTTGTTTTTTTTCCCTCTCTGCCTTCAGGCCATGCTGCACTTGAATTATCCCCCAAACCTATGCATTTTAGAAAAGGGAAGTATTTCGAAGAACTATAGCTTTTGGCCCATTCGGATAAAACTTTCTATTCAGTGAACACCCATAGGGAAAACTCTGCCCACTTCTTGAAAGGGTTGACATGCACAGCCTTATTGTTTTGAAAGATGAATGGAATCAATCCACTCTTAATACACACAAATACAATGGAATCCCCATATTCCTACTATTGAGGTTAATGCATACGGTAACCACAGAATGCAAAATGAAAGCATGGCTACACTATAATAAGGACTCCTTGAGAATTCTTTTAGGTCCCAGGGAAAGAAAAATAATATCTCAGCACTTGTCAAATTGTGTTTTGCTGTAACACGCAGACATACCTTCTGTTTAGCTGGCATTTTTGTACCATGCCAGTCCGTCAACAGCATGGTTTAAGCATCTGCTATCTGCAGATCTTCAATGATCCCAAGAAAGTTGTGGCTGTGTTTTGGAAAGGGGGCTGGCCATGGAACCAGAACCCAAGTTCATTTTGAGCCTCATTTCCCCCTGCCAACAACGCCACCTTCATAGAGTCATCATGGGAATTTTATGTGTTAAGGGGTGTGAAGGTAGTTTGTAAATTCTACAACTGTATGCGCTGCCTGCCTGCCCTTTCTTTCTTTCTTTTTTATTGTTTCATGAAATTTTTTCCCCAATGTTATATAACCCCCTGATTGTAAGTTCAGGGTGTTGCTGTGGAGCGGTGGTCAAAACATTTTTTTTTAATTGGAGTTCAATTTGCCAACATATAGCATATCCCCCAGTGCTTATCCCATCAAGTGCCCCCCTCAGTGCCTGTCACCCAGTCGCCCCAACCGCCTGCCCACCTCCCTTCCCACCACCCCTTGTTTGTTTCCCAGAGTTAGGAGTCTCTTGTGTTGTGTCTCTCTCTCTGATATTTCCCACTCATTTTCTCTCCTTTCCCCTTTATTCCCTTTCATTATTTTTTATATTCCCCAAATAATGAGACCATATAATGTTTGTCCTTCTCCGATTGACTTACTTCACTCAGCATAATACCCTCCAGTTCCATCCACGTCAAAGCAAATGGTGGGTATTTGTCGTTTCTAATGGCTGAGGAATATTCCATTGTATACATAAACCACATCTTTATCCATTCATCTTTCGATGGACACCGAGGCTCCTTGCACTGTTTGGCTATTGTGGGCATCGCTGCTATAAACATTGGGGTGCAGATGTCTCGGCTTTTCACTGCATCTGTATCTTTGGGGTAAATCCCAGCAGTGCAATTGCTGGGTTGTAGGGCAGATCTATTTTTAACTCTTTGAGGAACCTCCACACAGTTTTCCAGAGTGGCTGCACTGGTTCACATTCCCACCAACAGTACAAGAGGGTTCCCTTTTCTCCGCATCCTCTCCAACATTTGTTGTTTCCTGTCTTGTTAATTTTCCCCATTCTCACTAGTGTGAGGTGGTATCTCATTGTGGTTTTGATTTGTATTTCCCTGATGCTGCCTGCCTCTTCTAAGTGGAATATTGCTGTCATGATCAGATCATGATTTAGGGAGGTGTTAGCACTATTAGAGGCCCTTGGGGAGCCTGGGTGCCTCGGTGGGTTGAGCATCTATCTTCAGCTCAGGTCATGATCCTAGGGTCCTGGGATCAAGCCCCGAGTTGGGCTTCCTGCTCAGCAGGGAGTCTGCTTCTCCTTCTCCCTCTGCCCCTCTCCCTTGCTGGTGCACTTGTTCACTCTCTTTCTCTCTCTCTTCCCCCACCCCCTCTCTCTCTCTGTCTCTCTCAAATAAAATCTTAAAAAGAAAAGAACTGATAGAGGCCCTTTAACCCAACACAAGTTGCCATGCCACTTTCCAGAGTAAGAGCATTCAGCAGCTCCCCCTTATGCTTGAATAAGCTCTAAGCCTCTGAACAAATCCCTGAGGCCATACATGATAGGGTTCCTGCCAAGCTCTTCAACATCATCACATCCCCCCAACTTCATGAGCCATATGCATTTGTTTCCAGCTCCTAAAAATAGTCAAGATTGTATCTACAGAACTCCTCTGACTATAATGTCCTCCCATTTCCCTTCCTCCTGACCCGGATACTCCTTCAGCATCCCCTTATACTTCTCTCAGCCTCTAGTCCCTGGAAATTGCTCTTCCTCAAATTCCTACCAGATCTATGAAGGAAGGCAGAGACCATGTCTGTGTCTGTCTTATCTATCATTGTTTCCCCAAGTTCTAAAATAGCATTTCTGCATAATTAGATGTTCAACAAATACTCATTTATTTAGATAGATGTTGAGACAGGTGTCCAGCTAGCCTTTATTATACTTCATATTACACAGGAGTCTAGAGTCCAAGTGACAGAAATCCTACCCAAACTGGCTCCTGTGATCATAGGAACTTATTGGCTTCTCTAACCAACAGATCCAGAGTAAATGGTAGAGTCTGGGTGCTCCAAGTGTGTCATCATTTGGATGCCTCTATGTCCTGATGTTGTCTCTCTTGGCTTACATTTTTCAGTCCTGAGCCAGGGGCCAGATAGAGTTTGTTGTGTTGAAACTATATGGGGCTTGAAACCACATGGGTCTAAAGGGCAGGAGGAATGGGATAAACCAGAGGCAAAAAGAACAGGTGTCCTTCATGCATGAGGCTGCAGACTCCAAGTTCAGGATCTCTCTCCTCTGTATTTCCAGTGTCTGTTCCAAAGTGTGGCATATAGTAGGTGCTCAGGAATGTTTGCAAATGGATAGGTGTGTGATGTATTTTCCCTCCCTTCTCAGGAGGCGCTTTTTAAGCCTATAAAGACAGATGGTTCTATATAAACCGCCTTCTGCCTCATCCTCTGTTTTGCTTTTTTTTTTTTTTTTTTTTTTTTTTTTTTACACCTGTTGTTGGCAGGATCCGACATCAACCTTCTTCCAGTTTGGAGCGTCCATCCAGCAACAAGCTACGGTCATGTTGAAGATCATGCAGGATTACGACTGGCATGTCTTCTCCCTAGTGACCACCATCTTCCCTGGTTACAGGGACTTCATCAGCTTCATCAAGACCACAGTGGACAACAGCTTTGTGGGCTGGGACATGCAGAATGTGATCACCTTGGACACTTCCTTTGAGGATGCAAAGACGCAAGTCCAGTTGAAGAAGATCCACTCTTCCGTCATCTTGCTGTACTGTTCCAAAGATGAGGCTGTCCTCATCCTGAGTGAGGCTCGCTCCCTGGGCCTCACCGGATATGATTTCTTCTGGATTGTTCCCAGCTTGGTTTCTGGGAACACAGAACTCATCCCTAAGGAGTTTCCATCAGGACTCATTTCAGTCTCCTACGATGATTGGGACTACAGCCTGGAGGCGAGAGTGAGGGATGGCCTGGGCATCCTAACCACTGCCGCATATTCCATGTTGGAGAAGTTCTCCTACATCCCTGAGGCCAAGGCCAGCTGCTACGGACAGACGGAGAAGCCAGAGACCCCACTGCACACTCTGCACCAGTAAGAGGGCGATCTTTGCTTGTCTCCCAATTGGGACTGGAGTTTTGTTGTTTGTGTGCTTGTTTGTGTGTGTGAATAGTCAGAGCAATTCGTACATAATTCCTACTGGAAATGTGCGCTACAAGTAGACAATGTTGCATGTGTGCTTATGGGATTCTTTTTGTTTACTCTCTTCTTCTCTCTTCCTGTTGACTCCTCTTTTGTTTATAACTTACATCATACTTTGTTTTCTGTAACTTTTTTCTTTTACTCAACAATCTACCTTGGAAACCTATGCCCAAGACCTGTCTATGTATCCAACTATGTATCTCTCTATCCATTTTCTATCTATAGCTATATATCACGTGTGCCTGTGGATGTGTGTGTATATATAGATATAGATGGATTTTTATATGCAGACACACATGTATGGATTATACGTAATATTCACATGTATGAAGGTATATAGATAGATATGTATGTGTAGATATACGTGTGTGTGTGTATCTGTCGCAACCTATGCATTGCATTTCTCAACAGGGATATACCATGATTTATTTATCCAGTCTCCATAATGATAAAAAATTTAGGTGTTTTCTGATTTTTTTCCATTAGAAACTAAGCTGCAGTGCTCATCATCCCACATCTCTGTGCACATGTGCAAATTGTTTCTTCAGGGTGAATCCTAAGAGGTAGAATCTTGGGGTCACAGAGTACCTGCATTTAAAAATTGAAGTGTCTGTCACCAAATTGTCCTACAAAGGAACTCTACCAATTTATATTCACACAAGCAGTTTGTGAAGTCACTAGATTTCCCACATCCTCACCAACATGTTACACTTCAGGAAGACTGCCCATGTTGGGGCTTCTATCCTCTGAGTTTGCATCTGACTTTCTTCCCTTTTTATGTCCTGTTTTTGTAGGTCATTGAGAATCTTGGCAAATACCACTTTTAAAGCTGCATATATTTCATCCTATGGGTACATTCTAATTTATTTAACTACTCCCATCTTGGTAGACATTTCAATTTTATATTTCTGAGAAATGTCATTGTTCTTTGTGGCCCATCATTATGGCTCAGCTGTTGAGATTTAGGATGATCATTCCTGTATCCATTTTGCATGCCTTTGCCTGTTGTTTGGTGATTGAATCCACACTCCTTCTTCAGATAATGAGCAGTGTAGTTCTGTGATGAGGGGACTGGGATCTGGAGGTGGATTTGTTAGAGTTCAAATCTTGTCTACTTCCTATGTGCCTCAGGACAATCATTTTACCTTTTTAGGGTTCAGTTGCTCATTGCAAAGTGATGATAATAGCACTACTTCCTAGGTGGCGCTTCTCAAACTTCCGTATGTATCAGAATCACCAGGAGGATTTGCTAAACCATGGAATGCTGGGTTTCACAGTCTGTAATTTAGTAGCCCTGGGGTGGGTAGGCCCCCAGAACTCGCAATTCCAGCAGGTTCCTGAGTGATTCAATATTGCTGGTCTAAGGATCATGCATTGAGAACCAATATTCTATAGATAGGCCTAAGTGATGCATGAAAAGTACTGCTTAGCACCGTGCCTGGCACCCAGTGATTATCAAATAACTGTAGAATGACCAGTGAAGTTGCTTTTGGTCAACAGAAATTACAGTCATCAGACTGGGCTGATTGATTATCAGCAGAGTAACACGTCACTCTCAAATGTCTCTGGGAGGTTTTATGACTTTGAATTTGCTACAGTTCAGGCATTATCTCTGAGCGGAGTCTGGAGACATGTGTGTGTATGTGTGTGTATAACAAGATAGAGAGATTATACTTCTTTAAAATTGGTTTACACCTAAAAAATGAACTATTGAATTAAGAACCTGTGGTCCTTTGAAATGTTCCCCTCCCATCTCCTCATTTGCTCTCTAGGGATCCTCTTTCTACATTACCACTTCCAGCATTTTAAATAATTGTCTAAATATCAGGAAGGAACTCAGATCAATCAGTATGAGGCATGGAAGCCTCTTATGGAGGCAGGATTCCTGCCAGCCCAAAGACAAGGGCTGGGCTAATGAATGCTTCCTTCCCATAAGAAGTGCCCTACAGCTGGAATATGCAGAAATGTATAATTCTGATGAAAACGTAACTCAATTTTAGGGCAATTGAAATATAATATATACAGGAAAAGGAATTTGAGAAGGGTAATCGTCAAGGCATGCAAAGCTCCTTCCAGTGAGCACCCTGAATTCCATTTCTAAAAAAAAAAAAAAAAATCCTACTGCTGTGAAATGCTGTCATGCTATTTCTAGGAGTTATGTTTGAATGCAGCAATTTTGTAGATGGTGTTTCAGCCCCAGAGTAGCAATGCATCAAGTGTGGTAAGCCGTCACCCACTGCCTGGTGTTTAATGAAACATCTCTCCATCCATGGGGCACTGACAGTGCTCACCCCACATATGAGGCTGGAATGCAGCATAGGCAGTGGCTCCTTCCCACACTTGCCCACTGTCATGGTGTTTCTTAAACTCACCCAGGGAATCAGAGAAGCTTGCCAGGCAAGGAAGGGACTGGGAGCTGGAGGAAGCTTCCCCACCGCCCCCCCAAAACAGCAGTTTTTCAGAAGAGCCTTCAGGGCACTATTCTCTCCTACATTGGTCATTCTTCCCATCAAATGGACCCCGTGCTGGTCCCTGAAATACAGACAGGAATGAAGATACAACTTCTTTTCTCAAAGAATGCACAATCTGGTGAAGATAGACGAAATTTGTCTCACGACAAACTCGGGTAGCAAGGACTTTCTTCAAAAATATTAGGGTGAGAGAAAAAAAAAAGAATAGTACAGAGTCTGATAAAACACCCACCCCAACACTCATCACAGAGAACAAAGGTGAATGTGTCACATTTGTTTCAAAATTCTAAAAAATAAAACATGACTGATGATGTAACAGTCCTGATTCTCTCTCTCTCTCCTGAGTCCCACTTTCTTCCCTTCCTCTCCTTGGGAGGGAAAAACACTGTCCTGAATTTGGTAGGGATCCAAACCTGTGTGCCTGTTTTGTACTTCTAGTATAGATGTCTTTATACGCACAGTTCTTTTTAATGCACCTGAGTGGTATCTGATACCTTCAAGTTTCCTTTACCTCAGCCTTGTGGTTCAAGATGAATCTATGAGGACCCATGTCATTCTAGTACATTCATCATGGTTGCTGTTTGTGTTCTGTTGTATAACTGTTGCATTGTTTGTTTGATCATCCCCCTCTGATGGACTTTTATGTTGTCACTGGTAAGGGATCTTTAGTATCTGTAGACTGCGTCGGATTCATCCGCTTATTCAGCAGAAGCCCAGGACTCTGGAGTTGAGGGTTCTCCAAAGCATCCAATAGCCAAGCAGCTCCCATTACTCCCCCTGTGTAGTAAGGAGGATGCTCAAAGCTTCAGAAGGAGCTCTGATGAATTCATGCTAATGGGTATCCTGGTGCACTGGTGCGGGGGTCTGGGGTGCAGCTTTGACTGGTTGAGTGCACCATCTTGGAATCAGTTACACATGTCCCTCTGTGGTCGTCAGGGACATGGCTTGTAATCTACCCAGAGCTTGTGTACTTAGGACACTGTAACCATGACTTACTGCTTATGATGTGGGACCTAGTAGAAAAGACTACTTGCCGAGGATGACGTGGATCTGTTTCTGTCCCTGGGATTTCAGGGGGGAAAAAGGTGGGGGAAAGGGGAAAATGTTCTTTATGTTTAATATTTCTGGTTTTACAGAAGGCACTTTGAAAAGAGCAGTCAGCATTTTATAAAGTTCAAAAATAGCTCAGCCGTGTTATGTAACCTCCTCCTTGCTACTGCAAAGTTATTAAACATCTGTCCCTTCCCAGGCTCAGGGCAGATCACTGGTAACTCCTGGAATCGTGACGGTAGATCATTACCTGTTCTGCTGGCGTGGAACCAAAGCTGTTCTGTCCGGTCCTGTCCCGAGAGTGCCTCTGGGCCGCAGGTGGACAGGGCCCCCTGGGAGGCAGTGTGACATCAGAGTGGAGCATCTGGCACTGAAGCCAACCTCCCTGGGTTTAAATCCTGGGTCAGAACTCTTCTAGATCTAAGGCTTTGGGCAAGTCCCTTAATTCCTCCAAGTCTGCCTCCTGAGATGTAAATGGGAACAAGAAAAGTGTTTACTTCTTGTCCCAGAGCCTGGCACATGGAAAGCAATCTATCAATCGTTATTATTATGATAAAACTTGCAGGTATAAAGTTGTGAATGAGCCCAATGTATCTGCACACCATAGTTCACAACATTGCCAATTATTCATTCCCCAAAAAGGTATTTAGTACCCTCCCTACATGAGACACCAACCCTCCAGAGATGGTGAGACAGAGGAAACCCCCATGTGAATATTAGGCGAGACAGAGTCACCATTTGTGTCTTGTTGTCTCTGAGGCCTGTGGGTCAGTGGACCTGTCCCATAGCAGAGGTTCATATCAGTAGGTTGGAGGAAAGGGTATTATGTCCCTCTGGGGAAACAGAACACCTCAGGAGTTGGGAGGACTCGATGCTCTGCTAATATTTCCCAGACTTCTTCCTGGTGGCCTTTATTCCTTCTTCTGATACCACAGCTCTAGTAATACTTGGTAAGACTCACTCTGTCTCTTGGCTCAAGCTTGTAGACCAGAAGAAGTCCGTGTCACATTTTAGGACTGCAGTTCTGTAGGACACAAAACATTAAATTTGTGTTGTGAGCGGTGTGTGCATGTGTGTATGTGTTCCTACGTGTTACCTCTTCCACATGTCAGGGGACACATTGCCACTCACTGAGGAGGGAGGAGGTCATAGAAGGGAGAAGGTGGATGTTTTTAAGGCCTAAACCCTTTGACTAAAGGATTGCCCTGGGAGGAGAACAGCCCATGTGAAGAAGAAGGTAGTGTGATAGAAAAGTCCACATGGCCAGGCTTGGAATTAGCCACATATGGCTTACCAAGTGTAAGTTACTAACCATCCTAAACCCAGAATTTTTCTAAAGTGCACTTATGTCTGTGTGTGTGTATGTGTGTTGTAATCATCTTGTTGTATCAGAATTAGGTGAAATCACATACGCAAAACACCATTGTGCCTGGCATATAGTAGACATTTCACAAATAATGGTCATGTCATTATTGTCTTATTATTATTGTGGTAGTGATCATTGTTATTATTTATTTAATTTATACTCATTGTACTGCGGGGTATTCACAGGGAAGTGAGAAATAGATTTCTACCTTGTTTTTTAACTGTGGAATTATGACTTGTGTGTCCTATGGCGGCTCCTATTTTGGTTAAGGGAGTAGGACGTGGAGAGGTGAGTGCATTGGAAGTCAGAGGTGTTCAAGGAGATCTATAGCACAAATGAGGGAGGAAAAGAACATCTTCTCCCGAGAGAGTTATGGATTCATGTTGAAGAGAAGTTATTTGGCTTTAATTGATGATACCTGGCTTGACCACTTACGTACTTTACATTAACTCCTTGATTTATGAAGTCAGGCTTCTGCATTAAGAAGCAACAACACTGTAAATTATTACCCTGACAGAAGAGGAAATGGAAGGAAGATATATACCTGAATGTGCGTTTAATTCATATCCAAGTTACCTTGATACTTTTTTCAATCTTCATTTCTAAAATAACCACAGGAAAAGTTCCTGGCTTAATGACCCATTAAGAGACTGCACTAACCTGGGTTGGCATAGTTTTATTTGATAGTCAAAATTATCACTGTTGGTTTCTTTTTTTAATGCCAATAAAAGAGCCTACTCAGTTAAATCTCAGAGCTTGACCAGAGTGAAAACTTCCCTGGGTGAACGTGATAACTCTTTGCAAATATTTATCTGTGGGATCACCATATGCACCACAAGCTTTCTGGCAATGGCACCGCTTACCCAGGAGACCAAGCCATTCTGTGGGTTTGTGCTGTAAATGTGAGACTTTGGACTCAGCAATCGGGTGGTGGGGGAAGGCTGAGCCTCAAAGTAAATTAGCAAGAGGTATGTAGAAATGAGATATGAGAGGATCCAGGGGCATGTGCCAAATTGAGAACCCAAAGCACATTCCACCAGGCTCTGTGACTTTGTGGAATGTGGGCTTGGATGGTGCCATGTCACACCCTCTCACTGCGGTTATCTTGGGCAAGTTACTGAACTTCTCTGAGCCTCCACTTCTTTGATTGCAAACAGAGATCATTCCAACCCTAGAGAACCATGGTGACACTTAAATACATGTTATATACTCAGCCAAGCATCTACGTTATAGTTGGCACCCTACAGATGTTAATTGTCCTTCTTCCCTGGGCCAGATGCACAGCTTGATCTGCCCTCGCCTATGTCTTGATGGACCCAGGAGAGGTGGACTGTGCTCTGTGGGTGTCCAGCCTGACAGCTAAGTCAACAGCCTCTCTTCAGCATCATCTCTGTTTGTGGCCTCTCTCCTGGAACACAGACATCTCTTTTTTTGGCTGGAAGTCAAAAGTACCGTATGCCAACCCTGCAATGCAAGTCAATCATTTCCAACTGGCATCCAATGAATAGCTCGACAAATGGTGGAAACCTGATGCTGGCAAGTTGAAAGGACCAGAAATTGGCCATGCCTTTGCCTTGAGGGAAAGGTGGTTTGGGTTGTTTTGGGGTCATACATAAAGCACACAAATTGTTCGCATTTGCCTCAGTCAGATGCAAGTCTTTGGATTTGGGGACCAGCATGCCTAACAAAAAGATCTATTGATCTGTTTCCTCCAGGGCTGAACAGGAGGACACTTTTCATTTTCAGACTTGTTAATTCGGTGACCTATACTAATAATTTGCTGCAATTCTCTTCTGTGAAAAGATAAAGCAAAGAAAAACAGCATCTTCCCTACCCTGGTACCTGCTGACAGAGAGTATATTGGGAACAGATGGTCTTAATGTGTAAGCGCAGAGACCAGTTAGGAGACCGTGGCATAGTCTAGGAGAGAGCAGGCGGTGACTTGGGTGAGAGTAATAGCCGGGTATTCAGAGAGAAGTGGGTGAGTTTCATGCATGTTTTGGAGTAAAATGAGTAAGACCCGACAGATGAATGAATATGAAGTGTTAAAAGAGATAAAACAACTAATAATTTTTCACTCGGATGGCTGAATAGATGATGGTGCCTTTTACAAAACTAGAGAAAAAGCAGATTGGGGGAGGAGGAGGTCAGGAGAAACACCCAGTTTCAAACACGCTCAGGGGAACACACTCTGGACATTCAAGTGGAAATCTCAAGTAGGCAATTGAAGAGGAGAGTCTGAGTTCAGACTGCAAATTGCAAGGCACAGGTTGTGAGCTTGTTGATGGTGTTTAAAGCCCCAGGACCGGGTAACATCACCGAGAGGGGAAATAAAAAATCAGAAGAGGGACTGGACTCAAACCCCGAGGAACTTCACATTCATTGGCAAATAACCCCCGAGGGAAAGAAGAATCCTAGGGAGAGAGGGTCAGACTGGGAACTCCAGCCGCCTTTTTTTCCCATGGAGACCGTCTGTCCCCCCACTTTTGTTATGGAGCTTGATGGGTGTCTGTAGAGTGTCTGCCATACGCTAGACATCGTGGCAGGTACGGTGAGCCTTACAAAGATCTATAATCTATGGCCACTGCTAATATACCTGGATTTAGTGCAGCCCAAGAGATTTAAATAATCCTACGAGCAGTTTTAATCAATACATGGAGAAAGTAAAACTTATCACATGATGAAGTGCCAGGCAGGTCATCAGAGCAGCCAATTCTTGGAGTTCTAGGAAACCAGTACCATATACTTGGCTGGAGCCAGGGATTGGATGGCAAGCTGAGCTTCAGATTAGGAGGGATGAGGAGATGACACTTCAAGAAAGGGGAAGGAAAAAATTCTCTGCTTTTGCTACCTTCTTCGCATGAACTGAAAAACATCCAAAGTCACACAAAGCAACAAATCAAAAATTTTCTCCAGCACAAGGGAGGCCCAGTGGTCCAGTGTGAAGGGCTGGTTTATTTACAAGCTGTCTTTTGTTTGCTCTTCTGGAAGAGCATTTGCCTGTGCACCTCCTCACATGTGGGACAGAAGCCCTCCCTGTCATCCCTTCCAGATGGGAGCTAGACAGCCAGAACGAGCCTTTCCACCCATTCTCTGCTTTTGTCCCCTTGCTTCTCAGCTTCTGCCCTTCTCTTGCCTTCACATGGATACTGCCTGCCTACAGATGTGACTGAGCCCCCATGCAGCCTCCTGGTACCTCAGTACCTGTTCTGGATCCCAGGGATGGAGGAGCCACTGTTAGGTTGGTGATACTAGCTAGGTTTGGAACGGGCATGGGAGGCCAACCACATTTTTATCCAGGCCCCACAGTTTGGGGATTGAACTGGCTGACCTGCTGATGCCTGGTGTACTCTTGTCCAAATCCCCACAGCCAGTTCCTTAGGATTTGCTTCATTTGGTTAAGTCCTGTCCAAACACAAGGAATAAATACACACACCACTCCATTTCCTGTGTGATGGAGAACAGTTCTGCTGAGACATGGACTGATTTCCTTTTTGTTTCCATCACTGTTAGTAAAAGGAAGTTTTAACAGTTTGATTAATACATCATTATGTGTGTGTGGGAGGGGCAGAGAAACTTCAAGTTTTATAAGTTACATAATGTTACAGAAGCATATATATTTTAAAGTATGATATAATGGAAAATTTAAAGAACCTTAATGATACAACGTTCATGTATTATGTGCTAGTCACTTTAAATACATTCTCTTTAATTCTTCAGATATGAATTAGGATATTTTTGCTGCAGGTAACAGTTAAATTCAGTTATATGATTGAATTACTTGATTGGAATTCCATAGGTAGCACAGACTTCAGATGCAGTGTGATCAAGATTCTGGCTCTTTTCCCTATGATCTCTTGACTCTGTGCTTTGGAAATTATAGTTTTTGTTATCAAATATCTTCCTCTGTGACCTTAAGTTGGCAGTCAGCAACACCTGGGATGACTTATTTTGTTCATGGCCAAATTAGGTCATATGCCTATCGTTGAGCCAATAAGAGCCATTTTAAAACCGCCCTGTACTGACTGGCTTAATTCTGGACTTCTAGTCCAATCACTGAAAAGGCAAATAGGATTACATTAAGCCAAACTAGATATACTCTAAGAAAGAACTGAGGATTGGGTGAGCTCCCTCCAGAGCCTATCGAATCTTACAGGAAGCATAAAGTTTCAACAAATGTGAATTCTGTTAACTCCAGCCACCTTTTTTGAGGAAGGAAAGAGGAAAGGAAAATGGATGCTGAATAGACTACCAGAAGGTCAAATCATAAATCCTAACAACTTATATTAAGATGAGGAAGTTCTACAACTTGACAAAATCCACACAACTAATATAACATGGAGCTAGAATTCAAATCCAGTTTTGTGTAGATCTAAATCCCATTATACTCCTTCCTGTGGTTGCAAATTGACCTGAAGTTGTGGTATTTTCCTATTCTGTTTGTTTGACTCACAGGATGTTTTCAAAAGTTGAATAACTCTCAACGTCTAAAAATGGAAAGATATCACCAAAAATTAGATTTTCAGCTAATCTTGAAAAATACAAAAAAAATGATAATTCCACATTCCTCTTTCAAAGTCTTCAAAGTTGGAGCTCCAGGTATTGAGGTCCAAACCCTTCCCTCCTCAAGGAGAAGCTGGGAGTTGTGAGTCACATCCTAACTATATGTTGTTGTGCAGGTGGTAGGGTTTATGGAAAGAGCATCTTGGCCTTTCCTACCCATTCTGATATGGGCATTTTCTTGTTCACTTGACGTCTAGGAGTCATGGAGCTAGTTTGTGAATTTCTTTCAGAGGTAATTGCTGCATATGTAATTCTAGATTTGATGTATATGGGAAGAGGTGAGTTCAGGAGTCTTCTATGCTGCCATCTTGGACCAGAACCTTCCTCCTATCTGGAGGCAGTCAACTGGGTGTTGTCAAGAAGCCCTTCCCAGTTCATCTTAGTCCTCACCTGGACCATTTATTCATATTACATCTATGGCCTCTTTAAGCATTCTACTTTGTAACAAGGTATCTTATATTGTTTTATTGCTTTGTTGTAATCATCATCCTTAATAATCATCACCAAAACAAGAACTTGATGGACCTTCAGGCTGGTAGATATTTAGAATGAGTGATAACAGGAAGTTTTGGTATCTCACCTCCAGAGATCTTTAGACTTGGGTCTGTACAACTAGGTCTATGGAAAGCATGAGTCTCTCTCATTCTGTATGCTTTCAGCATTACTGGACAGACATTCTGGTGAAATCACATAAAAAACTGTTCGTGTGTGATTCTCTGTGATGAGAGGCCCCACAATATTGGGGAGGTGCCTCTAATCTCTCACTCACGTTTTCTCAAAACATAACAGGCTTTTAAAGTTCCAGCTGGGGGTGCCTAGAACATAGTCATCAGGGACTAAGTAGTCATTCTCTGTGGCCCTAGTTCATAAACCTACTTTTCTGTTCAACTTACATATGGGAATTTGAATTGTTTGTGCTTATAGTGACTTTGCCGAAAGACAAGAACTTACTAAATTACCCAAAGGGAGTTCCCACCCATCAGTTCAGATTAAGTTGTAGATGTTCTTGTGAAGCTGGAAGAAAATACTTTTTCTGGGTGGTAGTGAGGCAAAGGGATGGGTTCCAGCTTTTTGCAGTATCCTGAAATCTGTCAAATAAATGGCAAACAAGGGACTCTGGTGGAACCTATATACCACGTGTCAAGGGTCACTGCTGACAAGGCCACTTTATCATTTAAACCTTGTAAAATATGTGTTTCTAAGCTGATTTTTCTTCTTTATGGCTCAAAATCCACAAAATATATTATTAATTGTTACAAATTATTCTCAACTAGTTTTATAACATTGAAATTGTCCATTACTTCTCTGTGCTTTATTACAGGTGAGGAATTTGGGGCCTGAAAGATACAGGGCTCAGTTTTCACTGATGGGAGACTGGTTAATGGCAGAGGCATATGAAACACAGGTTCCCTTCCTCCCAGACTTAAGTGGGTTGCTTCCACTGCACCTGTGTCCTCTTTCGTTCTAGATCCTTTGTGAAATAATAATAATAATAATAATGTGGTATTGGTGGTGATGGTGATGATGATGATGATGATGATGAAGAACAACTCCAGGGACTTTGTCCATGTTATCTGTGTATACCACTACCTAGCATAGTGTAGACACTTAAACGCATGTCAGTAGGTGCATAATGATAGCTGCTAATGCAGCACTGGCTCTTATTGGGATGCTACATTAAGGATGTTTACAAGCATTATTTTATTTTATCCTCACAACTCCATGAAACTTGTGCTACCGTTATTCCCATTTTTGCATGAGAAAAAAAAATCTCATAAAAATGACTTTCCCAGGTTATTTAATGGTAGAGCCAGGACCAAGATTGCCTTTCTGGTTTTAGCACCTGTTCCTCTGACCCTCTGGCACCCCAGGAAAGAGACCTTCAAGATGTGTTTTCAGGAGGCCCTAGGGAGTCTTCCAGTGCAACAAGGCAGGTACGGAGATCCGCCCATTGTGGGCAGGAGTCACTTGAGTGTCTTGCAAGTTAACTTTTCACAGAAATGCAATGCATGGGACTTCATTTTATAAATCACAAAACTTTCCTAAAAATGTTAATATCCTTATCATCAACATCAATTATTATTATTGCCATTAGCATAGAGATGAGCGTTGGCGTTGTTGAAAATAAAAAGAGTGGAGAACAAAGCGGGGAAGTTGACCTTTCCTGGGAGAATTTTTATGAGAATAGTCAAAGGCTCAATTGCAGAGTCATCAGCTCCCTTTAAATTAGTTCTAGAATGAGTCCCTTCAGACTTTGTGCATCTCTGAGGAGTGCCAATAAATATTAACTGGATGCAAAGAATTGAGCGAAAAAACATCAACAAGGGAGCCTCAGTAATTCTGGCTTAGGCAGAGGGAAGAAAATAAAAGGCAGAAAGGAAGAGAAAACCCATATTCAATTTTGACACTGGGTGTGTGACAGGTCATAATGGGGGTGATCTGCCTTGATTTTTTAAAGTGTTCACATGCGTGCAGGGAGGCCAAACCACCGGCTCACAGCTTCCACTCAGTATAGGAGATGGGGGAAGAAGCTATCGTGCCTGCCTCTAAGCCATTTAGAGAGCTTGAGTTGAAGAAATCTTCCACTTTCAAAACAGAGCCTTTCTTAAATAGATTCTGAGCTCTGAACACAGGACTGGGAGAAAGTGTTTGTCTTCAGCTGAAAACACAACACAACAAAAACAATCAGAACAAAAGTGGCCCCCTGGCATCTATTATCCATGCTCATCTACTGGCTGCCTGCATCTCATTCTTTCATTTGTCCATTCATTCATTCCTGCATGCTTGCATTTGTTTCTGTGCATGGACCCACTCATGTAGTCAACCCTATAGTAGGTATGAGACACAGGCAGCCACAAGCACAACAGACAAAGGCTCCCCACCTAAAGCTCCCATTCTGGTGGGGAGACCACAAATAGATGATTGTACATATAATGTCAAGTTGGGATGGACATGGGATAGGAAGAAAAATAGGGCAGGGTAAGGGGATAGAGAATGAAAGGGGCCCTTTTATTTTTTATTTATTTTTCCAATATTGATTTTTTTATTTAAATTCAGTTAGGTCAACATATAGTATAATATTAGTTTCAGGGATAGAATTTAGTGATTTGTCAGTTGCATATAACACCCAGTACTAATTTATCAAGTGCCCTCATCATGTCCATCATGAAAAGGGTTATTTTAGATTCAGTGGTTGGGGAGGTGACGTTTTGGCTGATACCCGAATGAAGTAAATAAGAAAGCTAGGGAAAGAATATTCTGGGTGAGAGACCAGCACGGGCACGGACCAGAGCTGGAAAACTGCCTGGATGGTTTGAGGAACAGCAGGAAGGTCCAAGTGGCAGAAGCGGGATGGGTGAGTAGAACATGCCTGTGGAGAGATAGACCAAGTTATAGGGTCTTGGAGGCGACGGGTAAGGTGTCAGGCTTTGTTTCAAGTGTCATGGGAAGGTGCTGGAGAGTTTTAGCAGGGTTGTGAGGTAAGCTTCCACAGTGAATCCTGAGCCTCATTTGTCTTTTTCTTCCCCTGTGCCATTTCTTTTCCTGTTAGCAACAAGTGTTACTTACTGTGGAGTATAAGGCACTTGCTTCTTCATTCTTCCCCACCTGCATTATGCAGCCTGTGCTGTGGGCAGCTCCTATTTGGCCACAGCTAATAAAGAAATACCCCATCCATCTCACTGTGCCAGTTGGTTGAAGAGCAGACATGAGATCTGAGTTGGTCTACTAGGTCATATATCCTATCCATTTGATATATGGGAAATGTGCAGAGGAGAGGCATGGAATTTTTGCTGCCATTTTTCCTCCATGAAAAAATATCAATCAAGCTGAGGATAGAGGTGACTCACACATGAGACAGAACAAAAAGAAGAATCCAGAGACAAGATCAAACTGCACCTGAAGTTCACCCTAACACTGATCCTTTCAGATATTAACCACCAGATTCCTTGTTGGTTTAAGTTGGTTCAAGTTTCTTTCCTGCTACTTGCAACCAAAAGAATTTTGATGGATGTGCGTATTTGGCAGCTCATCTGGAGTAGTATGCTAATTAATTCATGTATTATACTCCTTAAATGAATGTGGTTGCTTTGGGTAAAGCTGAATTTGACCAACAGAGGGATATTATAACTAAAAATTTTAGAAAGATTATTTTATACAAGACAAGTATAGCTCTATAATTGCAGACAGAAAACTCCTTGATGGACAAAATTTGTGCTCAATACATGTTTTGTAGCCTCTGGAGGATACCAGCCTATAAATCCACAGCCTTTGGAAGCAGATCCTAACTTTTTCGGCCACATATTAGCTGTGGGATCTTGAGGAAGTAATTAAATACATCTGGACCTCATTTTTGTCATCTGTACAACAGAGATTGTGCTGGTCCTCACTCATGGTGGGGAGTCTATGAGAATCTAGTAAAGCATGAAAAGCATTTAGCTCGATGCCTGGCACATGCTCCATGATGCTATGAATGTTAGTTCTTTCATAAGAAGAAAAATTCTCTGGACAACGAGGGAAAGTGGGACGAAAAATACCACCTACATGGCAGGACTGTTCTGCATAGCTTAATTAAGTGTGTTTCATTATTCTAACTCCCTGGGGCTTTTGAAGGAAAAATAGATTTTAAAAATTTGGGAAAGTCGTCTCATTAACTAAGAGAGTAGGAGAGGAGACTGGACTTACAGGGGAAATTAGAGGGAGGCAATGGTGAAATTGTGGAGTTGAATGCATTCGTGTTGATATTAACTTCCTTCTTAAATGAGAAATAGCTGTTGCCTGGAACCACAGCACCACGGCTTTCCAGAGGACCTTCATTAAGTGCAACGAGAATGTGGGTCCTGCCTAAGAGTGAGATGTTACTCTATTGAATATAATCTAAGACCCAAGCTATTATAAAATGATCTTTATCTCAAAAAGGTTAACATGCAGGGTGCCTGGGTGGCTCAGTTGGTTGAGCATTAGACTCTTGATTTTGGCTCAGGTCGTAATCTCAGCGCCACTCTGAGATGGAGCCCCGCACTGAATTCTGTGCTCAGAGTGGAGTCTGCTTAAGATTCTTTCTCCCTCTCCCTGCTCTTCCCACTTTTGCTCTCTCTCAAATAAATAAATAAATCTTTTTTTTAAAGGGTTAGCATGCAGGAGATGGGCATCTTAAAATTGGGTCACTAGAGTAACAGTGACTACCATGTCCAGTGCTCTAATGGCCTATAGACTGGTGATCCCCTTGTATTACAGATGAAAAAATCAAGGTTCAGGAAAGTTCAGTGACTTTTTCAAGATCATATCATTGGTGGGCAAGAGTCACAATTGCATTCGTCCATTTGTTTGAAGAACTTAACTCCTGTTCACTGTCCTCAAGGGAAGGGGATCGTTGACGGAAGAACAAGAGTATAGTTCTTATCTTCATGAGAGTATGGCCTCATAGGGAATTCTAAGGAAGATGAGAAGGGAATCAAATAAATAAAATAACTGTCCTTCATTATGTCAGCTGAGAAGGAAGGATATGGGGTCCTGAAATGAGGAACATCAAGGATGGGAGGAGCACTTCTTTCTTAGGTGAAGAAAAAGCAAAGCCAGAGAAAGTCCTTCCAGGCAAGGGGAACAGAGTTTGCAAAGTCTCTGAGCTGAGAAAGACTTCGGTGTGTATAAGGAAATGAAAAAAAATGTGAGGATGGTAGACTCCCTTCCAGATCTTTCTGACCATGAGGCCACCCTGCCTCTGCAGAAGGAGCTTTTGAGTGAAAGGCACAAAGGACCATGGAGCAGTGGTTGTCAGAGGGATGTCCATCATCTCACATCAAGAACTTACTCCTCCAGAGGATAATTCCTTTCGGACCAGCTCCCAGCCCCCTGCTGGAACATGAGACGTCTCTGTTAATCCACTAACTGGAAGGCACATTGCCCCTGTGGCTCTTAAAGTTGTGCCTTTTAGCTCCAGAATGGTTTCCTCCAGCATCTTTCGCTCCCAACAGGAGGACCACAGAGTGAGAGGACCCAGCCATTTACAAATAGGCCACAGATTCAGGGTATAGGGAAAGCTCTCATTCTCAATCCCTTCGACCCCTTGAAAGGTTGGGTGGCACTTTAATGTCACTTTCCTTTTTCCTTCTCCCAAGGACTCACATCCTGAAGCTTTGCATTATGTGGGAGGATCTATGACTAACACGACCATCATTTTGCCTGATTCTGCTTCTGCATAGACACGGTTAACAACAGTCACAATAGTATTAGTTAGAGCTTGTGAGATTCAAATACAAAGGTCCTTTTCTCCTTGTAACAATTCTATAAGTCACACGTTATATATTCCCACATAACAAGTGAAGGTAATAAAGTTCACAGAGGTGACATGTCTTCAAGATCACACAAAGACAATGACCCAACTCTCTGCCTCCAAATCCAGAAGATAAAGGGTGCAAAGCAGTGGAAGTGGGATGTGGTCCCACCTCTCTCAACAATCCGGGGTGGGGGGTAGTAAAGATGCCTATGAATAACATGAACTAACAGAATTACTTCTTCTGCAACATTGGGCATTGGTTGAGTGCCTAGAGTGTGCCTGGCACACCGTGCTACATTCTTTCTATTGATTAACCAACTCAGTCCTCATAACACCACCATGAAGTACGTGTTATTATGTCCATTTAACAGATGAAAGTTGAGGCTCAAAGAGGTAAAGGAAACACCCCCAGTTTGTATAATCGTCACATTGCAGAGATAGTTCCCAGACCCCAACGGTTTAACGGTATCATTATCACCTCTTACATTGCTTCCACTGAGGGCATGCTTTTGGCTTATGGGAATCACACCAGTTCATTGCATTAAGCATATTCCTGGTTGTGAATTTTTTTGCTCACTCTTGATTAAAAAAAGGAAGAAGAAGAAGAAGAAAGTTTTAGGAATAGGATGCCATTATGTTCTTTCCATGTAAACAAATAGAAACGAGTAATAGAAGCAATCACCATGATAAATAATCGGATTGTGGAGCTGCCATCATAGAAAAAATTGCTCCTCAATGTATCTTCTACCAGAATCAGAATGTTTGGGTAGTTGCATAGATCCCCGCCCTTCTTCCTAAGGAAGGCGGCTGCTGTTGTTAAGGATAGCAGGCCTCAGTTCCAGCCTTCCTGGTTTTGATGTGTTCCTTAACCAGTTGATTCCTATTTTCTTGCCTTGTATTTTGCTGTCAGCTTCTGCTCCTTCCGCTTGCCTTATTAAGAATTCTGCATAGTCAATAGGATGCAAATAAATGGAAACATATGCACCTCCCTGCATGTGGGAAATGTCGCTGTTGGCTGTTCTGCTGCTTAGCTGCCTTTGCAAGGGTGAAGCTTCAGCTTCCAATTGAGGCTCTTCATCTCCGGGGGCTGGTCTGACTGCTGCTTTCATATCCAGGTGAGGGAGCTAACGTGGCATTCACAGCAAGTTCGGGTCACCGACTTCTCGCTCCGCCTTGGGTCTGAAAGCCCCTTAGTACTTTTCACTCTGGGGCCCTTTGTACATCTTTGATAAACCTAACTTCTGTGCCAGAGCATATCACACGCACTGAGCTAGTTCTCGAATTTGTACACTGGGAAATTTTGTGCTGTGTTTTACCATGGTGAGAAGAACCAGAATAGACCGTGCTGTTCAGAAGCCAGTTCTGACGCTGCAAGCAGGTGCAGACCTGTCAGCCACACAGCTGGTTGAGTTAACTCTATTAGACTGTGTTGGACAATTTTGTTGTCTGAAATAGAAACCAGTATGGTGGTAGGCCGTCCACTTGCCAAATGATGCCCCTGCTCGGCTGGTTAGGTCTGCCTTTCTTGTTGTACATCTGCTGGGTTTGGCTGCCAGCATGTTGGAAATTGACAGTTCTGTAAAGTTTTATTGTCTTTCTAGGTGTTTCCGTCAGAGAGATGCGAAGATTTGCCCTTTTTTTTTTTCTTTTTAATGATGACTTGGCATTTTTGACTCCCTAGCTCCATTTCACCTAGAAGGAATTCGTCTCTGATTTCATGTTAATATTGCAAGTGCCTTATCTTTTTGACCAAGAATGATTTTCTATTTCTCTTTAAATCATAGGTTTTCAAGAGCCTCTTCTAAATTGTTTTCTCACACTCGATTTTAATGTCCTCGCATAATAGATTTTTGTATTTTTTTCTTCTTCCTTTCTTTTTTTCTTTTCAACATCAGCAACAAGTAGAAAGAACCCCTGTGGCTAAAATAACAATATCCCTCCCAAAGAAGAGATGGGGAAGAAAATGTTTTCCCCCACCTTCAAGTCCTCACCAATGTGATCTGCCTTCTACATTTTTAAGCAGGCTGAGAGCCTTTGAGGACTGAGTCAGAGAACACAAAACGTGACCTCTTAGTTAAAGCCAAAAGCTAAAAAAGAGGGACCTTGTACATCAAATGGCTCTTACCAAAGGGTGTTTTTATGAGTGAAGTGCAAATGAAGCACAGAATAGAGCTCCTTTCCAGGATCCAAGACCCAATTTCCAAAACACGTGAACACTCTCGATTGTATTTGCTGCTTATTAGCTTATGGAGCTATTGGAATCTGAAGTGGGACGACTTATGTTAAGCACTCAGCACGGAGCCCAGCACATGTTCGACCCTCAATTTAACATTACTGTTAATCCTACATAGAGGTGAAATATAAAGCAACTCATTTCAACTACTTCTTTGGCCAGAAATACAAGAATATGTAGCTCTTTGCAGTGAATGCCTAGAAATCTTTACCAAAAGGCCCCTAGGATAGGATCTCATTCTGAAAATGTTCTGAGAATTTTAGATCCTGTCGAGACAAAAGGGAGAAGAATCCACAAGTGTGTTTTTGGGACAGGAAGCAGCACCGTGTCTAATATATATCTGTGTGAGGAATGGGTGAAAGATTCCACAGAAGGGGCCTCTGAGGGGTGACGCAAGTCATCTTCAGCATCTTGAGGGTTTGTCATAAGTTTTCTTCACTGATAACAGAGAACTAGAGCCAGTGGTTGAATTCCTGAGGAAATAATTCTGGCTCAGTGGAAGGAAGTCTTTGCTAAACACTTTGAGCTGTCAGTGAAAGGGACCCTCCTCAGAAGTGGGGGGATATCACGCAGACAATGATTGCTTCTCAACAGGGGTTGTACAATGTGTGGAGGAGAGGTAGTTCCTCAGTTTAGATAAATAACCCTATAACCCTTCTGCTTTGGACTCTTCCCATCCACTTTTGCTCAACAGCGCAGCTCTTACTGCTCCTTCGATAGGAAATTCATAGCATTTGTTTCCTGGCCCAGATCACTTCAGCTTCGATTATGCCCATTGATACCAGTGTAACTTAACATTTATTCTTCAGTTACGATGTTCCAGGATTGGCACAAGGTGCTTTGTGTACCTTCCTCTTCTAATGCTTACAGCAGCCCCATAAGTATTTATTTTTATTCGAAGAATAATTAACATATTGTGATGATTCTATTTATTATATAATATATATTTGTATATACATATATGTCTAGTTAATCTGCTACCATTCATAGTTAAAATTTTTTTTCTTGTGATAACAGCTTTTTAGATTTACTCTCCTGGCAACTTTCAAATATGCAGTAAGGTGTTATTAACTACAGTCATCATGGTACACCATGCCACAGCATTACATCCCCGGGACTTTTTTGTTTTATAACTGGAAATTTCTACCCTTACCCTCCTTCACCCATTTTGCTACCTCTTACCTCTACCCCTTGCCTCTGGCAACTACCAGCCTGTTCTCTGTATCTATAAGTTTGGTTTGTATTGTTTTGTTTCCTAGATTCCACATGTGAGATCATGATATTTGTCTGATTGATTTCACTTAGCATAGTGCCCTCAAAGTATATCTATGTTGTCACAAATGGAAGAATTTCATTCCTTTTTTGTGGCTGAAAGTTATTTGTGTGTGTGTGTGTGTGTGTGTGTGTGTGTGTGTGTCTCACATCTTCTCTATCTGTTCATCTGCAGTTGACGCTTAGGTTGTTTCCCTGTCTTGGCTCTTGTGGGTAAAGCTGCAACGAACATGGGAGTATAGTATCTCTTTGAGATTCTCTTTTCATTTGCTTCAGATGTATTCCCAGAAGTGGGAGAGTTGTACCAATTACGTTTCCACCAGCAGTGCACCAGGGTTCCCTTTTTTCCCCACATTCTTGCCAACACATATCGCTTATCTTTTTGATGACAGCCATTCTGACAGGTGTGAGGGGCTATCTCACTGTGGCTTTGATTTGCATTTCCCTGATGATGAGGAATGTTCATCTTTTCCTGAGCCATTTTTATGTCTCCTTTGAAAAAAATGACTATTCTCATTGTTAAGTTGGAGTATTACTATTTTTGCTATTGAGTCATGTAAGTTTCTTATATGTTTTGGGTATTAACCCCTTATATGTGGGTTGCAAAGACTTTTCTCCCATTTCGTAGATTGCCTCTTCATTTTGTTGACTGTTTTACAGAAGCTTTTTAGTTTGATGTGGTTCCACTTGCTTTTTATTTTCTCTTGTTGCTTGTGCTTTTGGTGTCCAGGCTCATGTTTCTGTTGGAGGTATTGTAGAAATGACTGTTGGGTAGAATGCTGAATCTAAATAACTTGGAACTCTGATTAACCTTACATCCCAATTTAGACTATTTATTGTATCATTCAAATTAGCTCAGTCTCTATTCAGCCTCTACTAACTGTCTTCATTGCTTTTTTAAAAATAATTTTTCACTGTGGCAAAATACATATAAAAATTTCCATTTTGTACATGAATGTTTATATCAGCACTATTCACAGTAACCCAAAGGTATAAACAACTCCAATGTCTATTGGCAGATGAATGGATAAGCTTAATGTGTATCCATGCAGTGGAAGATTATTCAGCCCTAAAGGGATGAAATGTTCATACCTGCCCTGACATGGATGAATCTTGAAGATATAGTATGCTCAGTGAAGTCAGTCAGACACAAAAGGCCACATATTGTGATTCCACTTATATGAAATATGTTTATTACTTTTTTTCATCTCTGTAAACAAACCCTCTGCAATATTTTTCACATAGTTCTTTTTATTTACATTGATTTACTTTTTTTAGAGATATAAAATTTCACTGTAATTTCTTCCTAAGTAATGAAATCTATGAAACAGTGGGTTTGATATATTGGTTCCATATAAGAATATACATTAATTAAAACAAATTTAATTCTAAAAATAAAGCTAGCCCATGTACTATCTAAATGTACCCATCAGTATACCACCTGAATCACACCGATGACATCTAGGAAAACAACCTTTTGGTTTCTCTTGGCCGTCAATTCCTTCTTGAATTTGATCCACATGGCTCCTTTCCCTAGATTTAAGTTGTCTAATATGGCAGCCACTAGCCATGTGACTATTTAGATCTAAATTAATTAGAATGAAATAAGATTTAAAATTCAGTTCCTCAGTCATACTGTTCATATTTCAAGTGCGATAGCCACAGGTGACAAGTGGTACCATCTCTGACATCAAAAATATATGACTTTTCCATCCTTGGGGAAAGGTCAGTTGGCCAGTATTTTCTAGAGTTGGCTTTTGTTCTTCTTATAGTAGGGAAGCACCCTATCTCCAGATCCCATGCTTAGGTCAATCTCTCACTCAACATCCGCACTTCTTATCACTTGTTCCTGGCTGACCATTCATCCCCCAGCCAGCTCTCAAACTGACCTACTTTCCCAATGTCACCAGGGAGGGCTTGGTGCCAAACCACAGCGTGGGACCTCCTCTCGCCGCTCCCCTTCCTGCTTGCTGCTCGGCCAGCTCTGGCCTCACTCCATCTTGCCACTCTCTCTCCCTCTTGTGCTATTGATGCGAGGATCTCCTCCCACATAGCACTTTCCAGATTTCCTGAAGGGCCCTGCTCTGCTTCACATTCCATGTTGTTTTGTTATCCAAGTGTAAGAAGACATGGCCCCTCCTTTATCCCGCTTCTCTCTACTGTCTTGTCTGTCTTGCTCTCTCTTTCTGTAGCTTTTCCTTCTTAGTAACTTCTCTTCCTCCTTTTGTCCTTTTACTCTTCTTTCTGTTCTCCCCACAATTACTTCCCTGTAGTTGTAAAATTAACCCTTAACTATTTGGAAAAAAAGTAGGAGGAAGAGTGATACAAGAAACAAGAAAAACTGTATTCTTTCTATGACTTATACAGAAAGAAAAAAGTTGCCAAGTCCCTGCTTGGTCTAGCCATTCTTCTTTGCTCTTTAGGAGGCAAATGCATCATTTTCTTCCCCAACAGGGAAGTAGCCTAGCAGTTATGGGCGAAGATAGGAATTTCAGGGCAGTGGCTGGGATTGCAAAGCTGAGTCTTCTGGGGGACACATTTCCACACCAGAAATCCGTGGCAGGATGTGAGACATTATTATTGCTGAATTTACACAGGGCTGTCAAGTTTCATTATGAGACTGGGCAGCATTTAGACTGCTATTTAGGCCAGGACATATTTAACTCTGTCCTGATGGTTCTGAGGTGTCATCCAGCACAACGGGACATTCTTCATGCTGCTGAGGACTCCAGCACTGGCCAGATGAAAATCTGCTCCTGTTCATTCAGCAAATGGTCATTGATCCCCTACCATATGCTGGACGCTGTGCTCAGGGTGTGGGGTATACAGCAAAAATCAGACATGGTCTCTCTGTTCCCCCGGAGTTTAGCCTCCCGCAAAGGACATTGTATGTGTGCGTGTGTGTGTACATGTGTGTGAAAAACTATAATAACAAGGTGGAAAGGGAGATGCAGAGAATGTGATGAGAATTCTCAGGATGGAGTGGAGGCTGGAATCTCAGTGAACCTTTTGGGAAGAGGTAAACTCAGTTTTAGATGGTCTGAACATGTGAATATTTAGGGTATAAAAATCTTTGTATTAGGTGAGACTTTTGTGATTTTAAGTGATAGAAAATCAACTCTCATTGACAGCAAAAGCAAAAGAAAAACAAAACCAGAAGGATTTATCCGCCCATTCAACTGGAATGGATGGAGTGTGCTTGTTATCTAGCATATCTAGATCCAGGTTCAAATGATGTTTTCAGACCTCTCTCTCTCTCTCTCTCTCTCTCTCTCTCTCTCTCTCTCTCTCTATCTATCTCTTTTGTGTTTCTGTCTGTTATGGTTCACTGTTTCCCAACATGAGTTGGGGAAGAACATCATCTAGGTGTGGATTCACATACTTTTATTACCACATCTCCTTCAGTCAAGAGAGATAATTATCCTCTCTAGCTGCAACTAGTCCCAGAGAAGGAATCTGATTGGATGAGGTTGAGTCAAGTATCCACCCCTGAACCAATCATCATGGTCAGAGATACTCCTCTTGGCTGGGTAGGGGAAGATATAAGGAAATGGAAGTAGCCAGAAACAACAAGGTATTACTGCTTTCCCAATGGAAGGAAGTGTAGGAGCAGAAGCCAAGAAGTGGGAAATCACAAGGACATCATGAGTTGTTTGGGTTTGCTCCAATGCAGGATATGTAAAGAACAGTTTTAGGAAGTAAGGTTGGAAGTTAAATTTGGCTAAGGAGCATGAATTTTATTTCTGGACAATAGGGAACCATTTTAGGCTTTTGAGCAGAGTTTTACATAATCAGGACCAAACCTTAGGAACATTTATCTGGCAGGTAGACTTATTTTGAGTGTGGGGATGATAACACAGGGAATCTGGGGGCCAGGTAAGATGTTATAAAGGTCTGGCTTGGAGCAGAGTGAGTACTGCTTTGGGTGTTCTGGTGGTAAGCAACAGAAGTGAACTCTGACTCCCTTAATTTAATCAATAGTAGGCAATAAAGAAGGAATAATAGAAAACATGTTGGGGCTTGACTGGGATATCTTAACAAATCAAAGTAAAAGTTGAGCTAGAATTTGTTCAAATACATATTCTGGCCCTCTGTCCCTTTCGGCGCCCTCGGGAACCCCAATTAAACGTAGGTTTTTCTTTCTCAGGCTGTCGTTTATTTCCCTTAATCTATCTTCATGGTCTTTTAATTGTTTGTCTCTTTTTTCCTCAGTTTCCCTCTTTGCTATCAACTTGTCTTCTATGTCACTCACTCGTTCTTCCACCTCGTTAACCCTCGTCGTTAGGACTTCTAGTTTGGGTTATACTGTATGTTAGTAAATTGAACACCAATAAAAAATAAATTAAAAAAAAAAAAAAAGTAAAAGTTGAGCGGCCCAGCTTTGGAAAGGTCAGAAGGTGAGGCACAGTCATTGATGGAGGAAAGTTACTATTGTCCTAAGTCTGATGAATAATTCCCAGTCTCTCTCTTACCTGTCAGTCTTCAAGTTCTTAGGAGAGAGAGTGTGGTGGATCCAGCTTGGGAAGGGGCACCCCCTTCTCCCACCAGACCTATTTTTAATATCTGAAGGACGTATAAACATTCAGGTTTATATAGAGGAGGCCTTTCCCAAAGAAGAGGACTTATTGCATACCAATAAGCCACCATAGGAGAAGAGCCCGGGTTTTGCTAGGGGAAGGAACATGAAAATTCTTAAGTTTGAAACTAGAACAGAGTTCAAATGAATGGTCCACAGATGTGTTTTATTTCACTTAAAATACTGTTTTTAAACGAATTTGGTTACCTCTAGCTGGGATTTTCACTGCTCTCAATAGATAATCTTGTACCTGGCCCATTTTACTCATGGATTTTTACCTGCCCTATCCTAGAAAGCATGAGGGTTTGTGTTTCCTTCTGAGAACTCAACTTGTTGTTTGCCCTGGGGAAAAAAAAAAGTAGAAATGGGATAATGGAAGACTAACCAGTATTCTGACAATTAGATCTTCCACTAATACTGCTATGGCATCAGGGACATCAGCTACAAATATATTAACACTTGTTGTAATTATTTATGTTGGTATAATTACTTCCTGATAATGATTATTTGTTTTTCCCTAAACTCTAAGTGACTTTGGTGAAAGAACCACAAGTTTTTTACTTATCATCTTATCTCCTGCATGTTGCTGGCATATAGTAGGTACTTAACCAATCAACCAATAGTAGGTACTCAAGCAATATTTATTTGAACTGATGGTTCAACAAATGTGTTGGCTAAGAAAATGGATTTGAAGCATTTCAATAGGTGTGCTTTTGAGATATTGCTCTGAATTCATGGTCTGTAACTTATGGTCCAAGTTTTAACACTGAATGTGCCATGCCCCAGGAAACCCCTCTGTGCTGGGAAAAGTGAGATAATTGTTCACATTACTTATGGAAGTCAGTCAAGAAATGTGTTCATGTTAGGCCCTCATTGCACTCTTCATAGTCCTGCCCTGAAAGTTCTCAGTTACACTGTGTGGGTGCTATGCTCTGCATGTTTGTGTCCTCCCAAAAATCATATGTCAAAACCCTAATCCCTAATGTGATGTGATTCAGAGGTGAGTTGGAGGGGAAGTCTTAGAGTCATACCTCTCCTGATGGAATAAGTGATCTTAGAAGAAGAGACAGAGAGACCAGAGTATGCTGTCCCTCACTGACACATGAGGACATGATGAGAAGATGGCCATTCATAAACAGGAAGCAGGCTTTCACCAGATTCCAAATCTACCAGGGTTCCATCTTGGATTTCCAGCCTTCAGAGCTGTGAGAAACAAAGTCTCATCGTTTAAGCCACTCAATTTATGGTAGTTTGTTATAGCAGGAACAGCAGGCTAAGACAGTGGTGTTACCCCCCATCTGACATGGGACTGAGCTGAATCTCAAAGGCCTTGCTTGTGGGGACAGTGCCAGTAATGGTAGATTTAAAACTCAACCCCAGTTCATCTCCTACACCTGCTCTTCTGTCTTCTACCTGACAATGTTCTAAGAGTTCAGAGTCCTGGGTTATGAACTCTTGTCTTCAATAAGGTTCTAGTCTAGCATAGGTGGTGAAGTCATGCAGGTTATGATTAACACCAGCCTGGGAATTTCCCTTCACATCACATTCATCAGAGATTTTCTTCTATTTTTCTAGAAGATGGTAGTATAGGGTTGTATTAGCCAGGGTCCTCCAGAGAAACAAAACCAAGAAGCTATAAAGTAAGAGGTTTATTACGATGGACTAATTCACATGAATATGGAGCTGAGGGGTTCCATGATCTGCTGTCTGCAAGCTAGAGGCTCAGGAAAGCCAGTGGTGTGGTTTGTGGTGCCAGTTCATCTCCAAATGTCTGAGAAGCAGGCATGTAGATCCATGAAGGCAGGTGAAAATGCACGTCCAAGCTCAAGCAAAGACAACAGATTCCCCATCCTCTGCTTTTTTATTCAATTCACACTCTCTCGATGGATTGGATGGTGCCCACCACACTGGTGAGGGCAGTCTTATTTATTTACTCTACCAACTTGAATGCTAACCTCTTCCAGAGACATCCTTACTGCCACATTCAAAAGTATTGTTTTACGTGCTCTCTGGGCATCCCTTAGCCCAGTCACATAAAATTAACCCTCACAAAGATCTTCTGAAATAGATGTCTTTAAAAAAGTCATTCCAAGTGGTTGGGATGACACATAAATAATGGAGGTCCTCAAAGAGGGGAGCATACTACTTGATACAGCTGAGAGCTGAGAGAGGGTGTATCTGATTTGGAGGTGTCAGGGAAGACTTTGTCGAGGAGATGTTATTTGAGTTGGTCTTGAAGGGTGGCCAGTATACATGGTCGGGGGGGGGGTAGATGAGAAGGAATTATAGCCACCGAATATTGTGTGGACAAAGACATATGGCCTGGCTTATTGTCACCATTCAGTCCTGGATTTGGTGTTAAGTGGGGAAAACGTGATCCTGGGGTGAAGATTAATACACTGCTTTGTGAATAAAGTCAATAACTATTGAGTATGCTGTGCCCGACAGCATGGCGCTAGATAAACATGAATGACTGAAGCCAAGACCTGCTCTCTGCTTTTGTTGAGACCAAATGTATGAGTGTGAATTTTTTAGGGAACAGTCAGGGTTGATGTATTGCTAAGGGCTATAACAGGAGGTGTGGATTAAAATGAACTAAGGGGGGATCCCTGGGTGACTCAGTGATTTGACGCCTGCCTTTGGCCCAGGGCGCGATCCTGGAGTCCTGGGATTGAGTCCCGCGTCAGGCTCCCGGCATGGAGCCTGCTTCTCCCTCCTCCTGTGTCTCTGCCTCTTTGTCTCTCTCTGTGTCTATCATAAATAAAAATAAATAAATCTTTTTAAAAAATGAACTAAGGAAGGAAAGATTATCAGGAAAGACCAATGGGAGAAATAGAGCTTGATACTTAGCTTTACCCTGCCCCAGGAAGTCTTGTGTTTAGTTTAAAGATAGTGGAGGGGAAAGACATTTTGAGCAAGAGGAACAGCATATACTGCAAGAGGGGAGTAGGCCCAAATGCATTGTGTACTGGGAGGGGAATCAGGAGAGAGGATCAAATACTGTGAAGCTAGGAAGGAAACAAAGAAATATATAGTACTATGCCCATTCTTTTGAGAGAAGGTTAACTGAGATGCAGAGAGGCCAACTAGGAACTGGTGAAGCTTAATTCAAAGGATTTGGACTCTATTTTGGTTCAGATAGTCACTATACCACCTAAACCAGTCAGGATCAATTTTGTTTTCAAGTGACAGAAAGCCCAAAACATAAAAGTGGCTTCAATGGGATAGGCATTGAATGAATTGCCTCTCTTGTAAATGAAGTCCAGAGGTATCCCTAGCACATTTCCTTCCCCAAGGAACATCTCTCCCTCTCATCCCAATACTTGTAGGCATCGAAACTATCAGCCTATTTATTCAACCCATAGCCCTGGCCGTACGACTAACAGCCAACATCACTGCAGGCCACCTATTAATTCACCTTATTGGAGGAGCTACTCACACCTTAATAAATATTAGCACTACCACAACTCTTATTACCTTTATTATTTTAATCCTATTAACCATTCTTGAATTCACTGTAGTCTTAATTCAAGCCTACATCTTCACCCTACTAGTAAGTTTATATCTACATGATAACACCTAATGACCCACCAAACTCGTGCATATCATATAGTTAATCCAAGTCCATGAGCACTGACAGGAGCTCTCTCAGCCCTTCTTATAACATCATAAACCTAATCATATGATTTCACTTCAACTCAATAACCCGACTAGCACTAGGACTAACAATCAACACGCTAACTATATATCAATGATGACGAGATGTCATCCAAAAAAATACATTTCAAGGACATCATACTCCCATTGTCCAAAGAGGACTGTGTTACAGAATTTTATTTATTGTATCAGAAGCATTCTTCTTTGTAGGATTCTTCTGATTTTTTTACCACTCCAGTTTAGCTCCAACCCCTGAACTCAGGGGTTGTGGGCCACTTATAGGCATTATCCCCAGGACTTGCCTGGTGTTGCATTATGTCAGGGACCCAGGCTTCTCTGCCTTGTGGCTTTGCCATGGCTAACCAGTGGCTTCCACCTCACAGTCCAAACTGGCTGCTAGTGCTCCTGCCATCATGTCTGCATTGCAACCAGCAGGAAGGAAGAAGGAGCAAAGAAGGGTTCATTCCCTCCGTATACGTTTTAAATATCATGCTTTCCTCCTTGCCTTTGGCCAGAACATAACCACATGATCATGCTTAGCTACATGGAGGGCTAGAAAATGTAAACTTTATTATAGAAGACTATGTGCACAGCTAAAAATGGGGGTTTCTGATTACTAAAGTGGGAGAGAAGCAAGGATATTTTTTTTGAGAAGCAGGGATATTGAAGAACAACCAGAAAGTCTGACACCCTGCGTGGCCTTTGGCACCATCATAGAATCCTCCGAGCCTCTGTTCTTTCTCAGTAAAATGGAATAATGCACATTTAGTTCTTCAGGTAAAAATTCAGGTAGCATATGGAAAGTATCTGGTCTAGCATTTAATACCTATTCGGTGCTAAATATGTTTTCATCCCCCCCCCCCCACTTTTAAAGGTCATTGTTATTACATATCCGGGGAGGTAGAACAAGAGCTTCTGCTGAATTGAAGACCAGGGTCTTCGTGTGCTACAGTGTGGAGGAACAGTTTCTTAAGTGTTTTCTGGCTTGTTGGTTTAATTGATTGATATGAGTGGTAGAATTTTTTTCCCAATAATAATTTATAAGGAAGTGCAGTGTATGGGTGATTCAGGCAGAGGTGGGAATCCTAGAAGCCCACTGGCTTCCCCCACCCCCAGTCTTTCTCCTCTGTCTTTGAGTTCCCTCATCCATCGGATCCCCAGGTAGACGCCCACTGGACAGACAGATAAAGTAGGGCTCATTGTCAGAGAGTGAGAAAATAGGACAGAACCCAGACCTTTCGTTCCCTCAGTAGGCAGGTAATGAGCATCTGCTTTATGCCAGGAACAGTTCCCAGTTCTGGAATGGGGTGCAGCTGAGAACAAGAGACAAATGCCTTGTCCTTATGGGGCCTATATTCCAGAGTTGGGGGTATCCAGAAATTCTTGGGTAAAATCGCACTTTGAATTGATTCGCATCATCTCATTCTACATATTACGTTTGGGGGTTGGGGGTGGTGAGGAGGCAACTCCCATGTATACTGCCTGTTTGAGATCCTGAATAGTGTGACTGCATAGACACAGGTGATCGAATGAGCTCATGGAAACTGCTTGTTGCATTACCTGTTGTTTATTTCCTTTGGTTATCTTGGAATAGATGCTTGTGACATGAGATGGCTCCATTAACCCTGTGCCAGCCAGTTCCAAATGGTTAGGCGAGGCAGAGCCATTAGAAGTTAATGGTGATATATTTGGTGCTATGTCGGTGGTGGTGTATGATACTATTCAGGGGCAGCCCCGGGTGGCTCAGTGATTTAGCACTGCCTTCAGCCCAGGGCCTGATTCTGGAGGCCAGGGTTTGAGTCCCACATTGGGCTCCCTACATGGAGCCTGCTTCTCCCTCTGCCTGTGTCTCTGCCCACCGCCCCCCCCCCCCGTGTGTGTGTGTCTGTCTCATGAATAAATAAATAAAATCTTAAAAAAAAAATACTATTCAGGATTTCAGAAACTTCCAGAACCCCACCAGGTTCGTGAGAGAAGTACACATATAAGGAACAAAAGCACATGTGGGATTCTGAGAATCACTCTATTAGTGGACGCTTGGGCTTCCAAAAACTCCTGATAAAGTATAATTAGGGCATGCCTCTTAGATCCTACTCTCTATTTCCTGCTCCCAGTGTAATCCTTGGCAAGATGATTCAAGTATGCTGTCTGGCGATGAGGACAGAGGGAATGGTCATATTCACAGAAAAAGCTTTGCCCTCACTTACTACCAGTTTTAGACTTAGAGGTTGTGTTACAAAAGACAGCATGTGGGACATGTCCCCAAAAAGCCACCTTTGGTTCCGACGTGCTCACCAAAGAGAGATGGGGAGCCCAGGTGGTGTGAAGGGAAGGCTGGCAGCTGGGTCACTGTCCTTGCCCCATAACCTGGCCCAGGGGTACTGTGGCCGCTGAGCCATTGGACTAGCTTCTCCTCTTTCCTGAGGTGTAAGGGCCCACGGGAGCACATCACTTCCCTTGGACAATTGGGATTAGCAACCAAAATAGTCCTCCAGCATCTAAAAGATGAAAGCTGTTTAATCTCAAATTTTCAGAGGAAAAAAGATAAATTTGTGAAACTGTGACAACTCCTATTACCCCTGCCACCATCACTTATTACGTGCCAAACACTCTGCTGCCCATGGCACTCATTTACCCCGATACATTCCATCTAAGTTTACCTCTATAATTACACAGTGGCGTGGCTATTACAACCTTGTTCTTACAAAGGAGGAGACAGATGCTCTGAGAATTTAGGATACTTACCTGTGATTGAAAGCAACAGCAGAGCATTCTAACCCAGGCTGATTCCAGACTAAACAGTTGCCTCACAGACTCGCCCTGGTCAGGCTGTTGCATAGGACATAAGCCTTAAATGCACAAGGTCTTGGATGCCTGTGTCTGCCATTCATTCATTTCTTTATGCCTGCTTTTCAGTTCATGCTGCAAACCATACTTCTCTAGGTGTCTTAGAAAAGCAGTGATCAAGACAAAGATCCCTGCCTTTATGGAACTTACCATCTCCTGTTCTAATTCTTAAAAATTCAGTATTGCTCAGTCAAGGCAAGTGACATTATTATTTTTGTAAAGGGCCACAATAGAATTTGAGTTGAAAAAGTAAATACTTCCCTCTTTTTTTTTTTAAATCCAGATTTTTTTTCCTCCTTGTTTTTCTAAGCCCGTTCTAGATGCTACTGGCCTAGAATATATGGTGATCTGTGTGTTGGAGTGATTACATTTCTTTCTGTCCTGACAATTAAGTTGTAGCTCTGCCGTCATGCCTTTGGTATTTGTTCAGGGAAAGTGGGAAAGCATCGATGAGCCTGGAAATCGAGCACCAGGGCAAAGAGGGAAATACGGTCATCTGGAGGCTTACTGGAAAGAAGTGGTGCACACGTGTGTGCAGGGAAGGGCCAGTGCATGGGTGGGAGCTGGTGAAAGCTCCCTGCGTCTGGCCTGTAATGGAGAAAGGGTTAATGGAAGATGGGGGAGCCCTCAGACGCTGCATCAGAGTTGATGGGATTCCAAACCACACACTGCGAGGATGCTGCAGAGAGCAAAAAACATTTGCAAAGGATGGGAGTGTCCTGAGGAGTGAAAAGAGGTTCCAGAGAACAGTGACTCTGTTTTCAGAAACATGTAAATTACATGACAGATGAAGAAGGGTGACACCCAAAGCAGTTCCAGGAGGCACTTCAGGCAGCGCGTGACTTGGGGAAAATAACAAAAAACAAAACCCAGGGGGAATGTAGGAAATGGCAAAGCAGATGGGAAATTAACCAAAAATTGAGAAACACTAAGTGGGTTACAGTGGCATTTGTGAGACAGTAAGAGAATTAGAGTCTGAAGGGAAATAGTGAATAATAAATATGTCTCGAGAACATTTCAAATAATCAGATTTTGGAAGTTAAGGGAGACTTATGACCGTAAAGGCAAAAGAGAGAAAATAGAAATCAGAGGGAATGAGACATTTTAAGTGAGAGTTCAAGGCACTTCGGCAGCCTGTATATGGTTGACTTTTGATGGGAGGACAGAGGGACCCTGGAAAGGAGCGCACGAGTAGCCACAATAAGCATGGCCTTAAAAAGACCAGGTTGCATCTGGGATGGGGTATTAGAAAATATGACAGGCTGGAAAAGTAGTAAAGAAACAACAACAAAAATGCTAGGAAATGCCTGTAAATCTTAGCTACTGTTTATTAGGTGACAGCCATAAACCAGGCATGGTGCCAGGCATTTTTAGTGTACCATCCCTCGTGCTACCCCTAAACCCAGGAGTTAGGTAACAGTTAGCTGAAACCACATGAGACTGTCTTGGTTACTTCATACGGTTTAACCTGATCCATTTTTTAAAAGGGAAGAAATGAAGGCTCAGAGAATTTTGAATATACTGCCCAAAGTGACACAGACGGGAGCATGGAGCCAGGCTTTGATCCCTGTTCTGTTTTCCACGGCGTGGAAATTGCAATTCATTCTTTTATTCATCAGCACCAGCTGTGTGCCAGGCACTCTCTTTGACACTGGAAATATGATACTAAACATGGAAGAGGTCCCTGCCTTCATGATGCGTACTGTCTACTGGTTAAAAAAAAAAAAAAAAAAAAAAAAAAAAAAAACCCAAGCCAACGACAGTCAGGAGCAGCTGTCCAACAGGAGTAGAATGCAAGCCTCGTGTCATCTTAAACTTTCTGGCATCACATTAAACAAATAAAAAGAAATAGATGAAATTAATTTTAATAATATGTCTTATTTCACCCAAGATGTCTAAAATATTTCAACGTGAAGTCAATATAAAATGATTTATGAGATTTTTTACGTGATTTTTTTTATATGGAGTCTCCAAATCTAGTGTGTATTATGCCCAGGTGACACATCTCCATTCAGACTAACCAGGTGCTCAATAGCCACATGTAGTTGGCGGCTGCTAGATTAGATTAGACAGTACAGGTCTGGAGAGAACTTGATAATTCAGGCCTAATTTCTTTTGCAGTCATAATTTAGGAAAAATGGCCTGTTCTTCAGTGTTATTTCTGATCCCCTCACATCAGCCATTCACGGGGCACAGAATACAAATAATAGACAAGTGTTTCTTTCACCTGAACTTAGCTTCATACACCTAAGTAGATACCAAAGGAGTCTTGTACGTGTGTATGTCATGTAGTTTACATATTTTCTAGTTTAACGTGATGTACGTCATTGACAATTAAAAAAAAAAAAACAACTACGTGGCTTTACTATCAATGGTTGATAATAACACAGGAGAAAATCCTCTGCAAACCCCTGGAGCCTCCATCCTGCCACATTTTGCCAGCATGCTTTCCTGTATTTATTGCTCCTAATGGAAATATTGAAGATGTAATTTGAAGCTTAGCAGCCACCAGAATTTCTAATATTTCATCTGGTCACTAAAAGTTTATAATCCATTTTTGAGAGATAAACAAAACAGTGATAAGATTTTACTGTTTAATACAAGTACCCAGCAGGTGTTAATGGGGACCAAGCAATGGGGTGTGTAATGGGATTTCCCTAGGTAAAGAATTTTGCTCTGGAGCTAGTTTAAATGGGAGGAATGTCTGAGAAAATATGGATTGTCATTCCTAGAAATTGGATGGGGGAATTAAGGTAATAGGTGCTTGCATCCTGACAACTTCACAATGAAATTACTGTTCAGCAAAAAATTCTGTTAGAGCCCCCCCCCCCCAAATACACACAAGGGGCTGAAGACTGTCACTAAAAAAAACAAGAAAGGAGAAACAAAAAATAATATTAATGTGGAGTATACAGACCTATCGGTCCAGGATATTGAATCTTAAAGGAACACAGACAATGAAGGAGCACATCCATATAGTGGTTTCCATACTATCTGAAGAGGAGTGATCACATCTAAATAGTCACCTTGCTCATTCCATCTGATTTCACCACAAGATGGGATTGAGTAGAGAAAGTAAAGATGGGGAATTAAAGAAAGGGAGGTTTGAGTAAATTCAACTGGCAAATCAAAAGATCTGGATGCCCAGTGGTACATGCTAGCTCCTTGATTAAAAAGATGACTGTGATGTTCAGGTCACACGACATGTAACCCTGCAGATGGCTCTTGCCAGGGCCACATGTCTATGTCAAAACCAAAGCATTTGCTCTCTGGTCTGCCTTTTCCAAAAAGATAACAAACTGGGTGTTTTTGAACCTTTTGAGAATTGACTGACAATTTGAGTTCATTCGCCTTTGGGTCATTGGGTAGATCCAACCTGAACTCAATCCATCCCAAAGTGTTGGACAGATCAAAACCTGGCTTGATAGCTAACTTGATTCAACAACAACAAGAATAATAAATTAAAAACCTCAGCAAATTGGCTGACCTAACTCCGAGTTTGGGGTAGCAGATACAGAGACTTGATCACTGATTGCCTATGAGCTCACGTAAAGACTACTTGCTTTGTCTGCAGTGTTTACGTTGAGATTCCGTGAACAGTATTCCATCCTCTTCCATTGTTCTATGCCTTTGGCGTTTCGGTTTCCTCCCTGCAGTGCCTCACCACCCCTTATCCCTGGCCATTCACCCGGCCAGCCCATGCTCTTCCACTTTGTTTCCTTTTGCCAGCTCTGCCTCTGCAATAGAATTGGCCACTCTATTCTTTTTTTTTTTTTTAAAGTTGATGAAGCATTTTTTTTTAATTTTTTTTTAATTTTTATTTATTTATGATAGGCACACAGTGAGAGAGAGAGAGGCAGAGACACAGGCAGAGGGAGAAGCAGGCTCCATGCACTGGGAGCCTGACGTGGGATTTGATCCTGGGTCTCCAGGATCGCGCCCTGGGCCAAAGGCAGGCGCTAAACCGCTGCGCCACCCAGGGATCCCTGGCCACTCTATTCTTAATGCTCTTCACCAGCCTACTTAATACATATCTCTACTTTTACACCTACTGTTTTTTTTAATATTTTATTTATCTCTTCTTGAGAGACACAGAGAGAGAGGCAGAGACATAGGCAGAGGGAAAAGCAGGCTTCACGCAGGAAGCCCGATGTGGGACTCGATCCTAGGACTCTGGGATCATGCCCTGAGTCAAAGGCAGACACTCAACCATTGAGCTACCCAGGTGTCCCTACACCTACTGTTCTGTACTGCAGTTATTGATTGCAGAAATATATTTGTTTATTTTTGTATCATTTTTCCTATCACAGTTCTTTGCACAGGTCATGACACATAGTAGGTGTATGCAAGTATTTCTATTGGATGGATAGATGGATGAACATATTGATGGATGGATGGATGGATAGATTGATGGATTGGCAGATGGATGGATAGATGGACATAGGGACAAGATGGATGGGCTCTTGGTTGTAGACGTGGATGGTTGGCACTTCTGGTGATCTATCAACACACTCAACCACCAGACATGAACTCCAGCCTTACAGTGTACCAGACAATGTAACAAGCCTAAAAATAATCATGGGGAACAAAACAAAAAGTCAACTGGGAAAATATCAATAGCCTAATTTAGCCCCCCCCATTAATGAAAGGTTAGCAACCATAAACATAAATGTTGGAAGTTGTCCTCTGATGCAGAGATAGAAGCGTTTTTACTTCTGCCTCTCTTGTCAGCAAATCTATGCATCACTCCTTTATTTAAAATCTTTCATGGATCCCTCTGACCTTCTGAACAAAATCCAAACCCTTTAGGATGGCATCCAAGTTCCTTTAGGATCTGGCTTCAGGAATCCTCTCCAGACAAATCCCACTGCGCCTCAGCTTACTAAAGCTATTCCCTGCTTTGCCCAGCATGTGTCATGCTGCCGACCTTTGCTGACTCTTCTTTACTCAAGGTGATTCCTTTGCTCAGAGTTCTTTTCTCCTCCTCCTTCATCTTTTTTCTTTTTTAAAGATTTTACTTTTATTTATTCATGAAAGACAGAGAGAGAGGCAGAGACACAGGCAGAGGGAGAAGCAGACTCCCTGTGGGGAGCCCAATGTGGGACTCGATTCCAGGACCCCTGGATCACACTCTGAGCCAAACGCAGATGCCCAACCACTGAGCCACCCAGGTGCCCCATCTTCTTTTTTTTTTTTTTAAGTAGGCTTCATGCTCAGCCCTGAGCCCAGTGGAGGGCTTGAGCTCATGACCCTGAAATCAAGACCTGAGCTTAGACCAAGAGTTGGACCCTTAGCTGACTGAGTCACCCACGTGCCCATCTCCCACCTCTTCTTAATACTTTCATTTTTCAAGATTCCCCAGGAAGCCCCCCCACCCCAAATCCCTTAGGTTGAGTGAGGGGCCTTCTCTGCACTCACTTCTTCCACTTACTGTGTATCTCTGCACCAGCAGCATTCTGTGTGCTGTCATTGTTTATATGCCTGTGTCACTGAGTGATGAAGATGTGGGTAGGAGGGCGGACAGGCACTGGGGTTTTTATTTCTGTATCTATAGGACTCCCCATAGGGCCTGACACATAATAGACATGCAGCAAATAGTTGTTGAATCAACAAAATATCCTCCTAGGAAATGATCACAGATACCGCACATGTACCAAATAGAAGAGTGATTACTCTCTGCTCCTAGAATTGCAGTGGGTTTTTTTTTTTTTTCTGTTTCTTAAACAAACACTTTGCAGAAAACCTGGAGAAAACAAAGATACACAAAAGAGAATAAAAGGTACCTTAATCCTTTTATGCGTAGCAAACCCTATTTTTATCCTCTTCTGCTTGTTTAACATCAGTGAGCATTTTCTCCTAGCCATTAACTTGTCATCAAAGACATGATTTTTAAAAACTCAAATAGTTCATTGAATGGATACGCATTATTTGTTCTTTGCCTTTTTCCCTGATTTCTTTAACTTCTCCTGGGAGACCTGACTCTCCATCCACAAGACACAGCCTGCACTCTGGCAGTCCAGGGGCACACAGTGACCGGTTAGGTCCATATCTCCTTTTTGAAATTGTTTATAGTCTATTTCTCCTCCTTAATATTTTACTTCTTCAGCTGCTTTTGGTGTTAAAGGAGCACAAAGCAGAAAATGCCACGGTTTTGAGATACCCTGTCTCTCTGGGGGATCTCCGAATATTTCAATGCACCGTACTGCATTAATTGAGTACCTGTTAAGTGGTGTATTCCCTTGGAAGTCTCCAACAATATCACCTTTTTCTCAAGCTACAAGGAGATGTGGACTCCCGGGGACCCTCCCTCCCAAATCCTGGGAAGCGAGCTATGCCTTACCTCCCTCCCCATCTGCGTCCAGCCCGCCTCCAGGCAAGGTGGCTTGGAGGAGTGGTGGAGGCAAGAATACCATAAGGCAGGTAAATGTCATGTGCACTGATGTACTAGGCCGATGGTTGACCTTGCGGATGTTATATAAGACAGATGCTGAGGCATTGTCCTTGTTGCTTCTCTCTCCCCAACCTTCACATCACTACATACCTGCTAAATATTCTCTACTTGGTCCTATTCATGACGACTTGTACTCTTCCCTTCTCCCCCTCCTCTTTTGGGGCCACAACAGAGCCAAAACCAACATCAGCTCTGACCTGGATAATAAACATCCCATAACTTACCCCCGCCTGTATCCACGCTGGTCCCCTCCAACCAATTCTCTACACAGCCTTCAGGGCATATTATACAAGAAAAGAAAAGTCTGATTGTATTGCTTCCTTAATTAAAACCTTCAGTGTGCTCCTACCGTTTTAAAACAAAGACAAAACTCTTTAACATGGCCTGAGAAGCTTTGCACTATCTCCCCTATTCACTTTCTTAGCCACACAACATCCCACATTCTTCTGTCTCTCTCTGCTTTGGTCTCACTGGCTTGCAGTCAGTCCTTTGTGTGCATTGCCACAGGGCCTTTGCACATGCTGCCTGCTTTGCCTGGAATCTGCTCATGTCTCTTTTTCTAACCCAGCTAATGCTAACTCATCCTTCGGGCGAAGTTGCACTTCCCTGCAGAAGCCTTGCCTGACCCCTCTTTTACTTCCAAATAGCACATCCACCTCATTATTACAACACTTGTCATAGATCTGTAATTAATGCCTGTCCTCTCCTTTAGACTCTAAGCTTCATGAGGAGAGGGATCATATCTGTTTCCTTATTCATCCTCAGCCAAGTTGCTGAGTCCTGGCATGTAGCAAGTGTTTAATAAGCATTAGTGGAATGACTAGTGGCATACCATTTCTTTGAAGTTGCATACCATATGGTTAATGAGCCATCAGCTTCCTTTAGGGAAACTTGTTTAAACTTAACAGAACATGGTTTAAGATCCTCCTGTAGTATCATTTGGACAGAGGTCTATGGATGTGGCAGGACAGAAAGTTTCCATCCCATGTGCTAACTACAGTCAATTGATAACATCTGTGCAGGATGGGAGATTCTGAGGGTGAGCATAGGCCCATGGAAATGAGTGCCTGCCTGGGTACTAATACCCACACAGGTATAGGCCACTTGTCATGAGTGATGATGGCCATGTGAGGCTTCACTTTCTGAGTGTTACACAGATGGTGCCATCCACTCGTCTGACCTCTTTCCTTCTTTCCTAAAATCTTGTCTTTCTCTCTTCCCCTCTCTAGATTTATGGTCAATGTGACATGGGATGGCAAAGACTTGTCCTTCACTGAGGAAGGCTACCAGGTGCACCCCAGGCTGGTAGTGATCGTGCTGAACAAGGACCGAGAATGGGAAAAGGTGAGCATCCTTCTGCATGTATGAAGATGCCGGGGAGGGATGAAAGCATGGGCAACAGAGGTGGCCAACTTACTCCTTTTCCCAATACATTTCCTGCTGAACTGCTCCAGATCCCATCCCATGACCAGAAGCAGATCATTCTTGGAACGAGATAGACCAAATATCGTAAGGTGTAGCTGGAATGCTTTTTCTGGGTAAACTGTGGTAACTGTGTGCTGATCCTCATGCTGGCTTTTCTAATTTCATTAGGAAGGGTCCTTTAAGGACTTAGAATAAATAATTTAAAGACTACAGTTTGGTTCACATTGTTGTAATAGCAAATGTTCACTATATAGCAGTGATCACACCAGTTTTCCTAAACCCCATATTAGGTACCCTATTTACACATTTGGCCATAGAGATGAACCCCTGTATTTTCATTTACATAGTCATTTATTTAAAGTCAAATAATTTCCAGGACATAAGTGTATCACTTCTGTAAATCAAAGGTTGGAGAGGGAGGTTCTGTTGTTTGTGAAGTACACTGTCTAGCTACATGTGTATTAACTATTAAAGATATAAAACAAAAAAAAATAAAAAATATAAAAATATAAAACAAAGCTCTGCAGGAAAAAAATCATCACACGTCCCACCCAAGCCGTGTCCTGAGTCAGACAGGGGAGACGTCACAGGGGATTTACAGATGACCCCACATGAAGGATGACAACATCTGCCCCACTTGCCCTCTCTCCCACCAAATCCCAAGTTAGTCACCACACTATCACATACAGAGCAGAATAAAAGATATCAAAAGGAAGCCTGGGTCGCTATCTTGTCTTTTTTGACAAGCAAGGCATGACTTCTAAACTGCTTCAAGCAGCTTGAGATTTCTCTTCACTTTGCACATCAGATGGAGGCTTGAGAGATCCTAGGGGTAGGAAGATGCAGGATGTGGTGTGGGAGCCATACTATAATTAACTAGGATCAGAAGAAAATACTGTGCAAACAGAAGCATTGACTTTGGGGGATCAGTGATAGATTCCTAGAAGGGAAGATGAAGAGAAAGCTTTGGATAAATTTTTGCCCACTACACCCAACAGCTACAAAAGAAACTTTCCTTCAAGCGTACTTAGAAAAGTCACCAAAGTCGACTGTGTTCTGGAGAATAAAACAAGTCTCGATGTATTTAAAAGGACTGAAATAATACAGAATGCATTCTTTGACCACATATTGTTAAAATAAGAGTTAATAATAAAAATAAATCCAGAGAATCCCCAGATGTTTGGAAATTAGTTAAAACTTCTCAAAAAAGATTTTACTTATTTATTTATTCATGAGAGACATGGGAGAGAGGCAGAGACAGAGGCAGAGGGAGAAGCAGGCTCCCCATGGGAAGCCCAATGCAGAACTCCATTCCAGGATCATGATTTGAGCCAAAGGCAGACGCTCAACCACTGAGCCACCCAGGTCCCCAAGATAAAACTTCTGAATAGCCCGTGGGTCAAAGAAGAAGTCAAAAGATATTAGCAACTATTTTGAATGAAATGACAATGAAAACACAACATACCAGATTTGAAGAATGAAGTGGAAGATGTACTACAGGGGATGTTTATAGCTTTAAATGCTTATAATTAAACAGGAAAAGTGTAAAGTCAGTAATTTAAACTTCTACATTAAGAAGCTAGAAAAAGAAGAGCAAATTAAACCCAAATGAAATAGAAGGAAGAAAATAATAAACATAAGAGTAAAAATCAAAGTAGAACACAAAATATAGAGAAAATCAACAAAGCCAAAAGATAGTTTCTTTGAAAAGATTAAATTTGTAATTTCTAGCAAGAGTGATCACAGAGAAAGCACAAATACTACTAAAAAATACTAAAAAGTAAGAGGGAATATCACTACAGACATTACAGATACTACAGACAATAAAATGGTAAAAAACATTATGAATAATGTATGCCAACAAATTCTACAATGTAGATAAAATGGGTATAGTTTTTGAAAAAAAAAAAAACCTAAAAATTTCCAAAAGACCTAAAAATGAAATAGTCTGGAGTCTCTTTCTAAGCTCGCTAAGAAGTTGAATTCATAACTAAAATCTTTCCCATTTCGTAAACAAGAAAAACTCCTGACCTAGATGGCCTTGATGTGAATTCCATCAGACATTTTAAAAAGAAATAACACCAATCTACATAGTGTTTCAATATATTAGTAATCATAATCCAGCAATATATTAAAAAATAATACATCATGGATAAATGGTACTTATTTTGGGAACACAAGATTTGTTTAACATTCAAAAAATAAATCAATGTAACTTACCATATTAATATAATAAAGGATAAAATTGTATGGTCATGTCATTAGATGCAGAAAAAGCATTTGACAAAATCCAATATATCCATTCATGATAAAGGAGGAAGAATTCTCAATCTGATAAAGGTTATCTATGAAAACCCTATAACTGACATCTCATATAGTGATGAAATGATGAAAATAAATCCACAAACATGCATTCAATTGCTTTTTGATGAATAATTATGACAATGGGGGAAAGGAAAGAAAATTTAAGATTTTATTTATTTATTCATGAGAAACACAGGAAGAGAGAGAGGCAGACACACAGGCAGAGGGAGAAGCAGACTCCCTGTGGGGAGCCTGATGTGGGACTTGATCCCAGGACCCCAGGGTCATGACCTGAGCCGACGGCAGACGCTCAACTACTGAACCACCCAGGTGCCCCAAAAAGATTTACTTATTTATTTTAGAGAGACAGAGAGAGCTTGGGAATGAGCTGTAGGGGAGGGACAGAAGAATAAGGAGAGGCAGAAAGTCTCAAGCAAACACCACAGTAAGCATGGAGCCCTACACGGGGCTCAATCTCATGACCTTGACATCATGACCTGAGCCAAAACCAAGAGTGAGACACTTAGCTGACTAAGCTATACAGGTACCCTGAAAGTAAATCTTTTTAATAAATGGTGCTATATCAACCAGATATCTATGTAGAAAAAAAATACCTATGTCCATAGCTTACATTACACACAAAAATTACTTAAAATAAATTTAGGACCTAAATGTAAAAGCTAAAATTGTAAAATTTCTGGGAGAAAATTTAGGAGGATATTACTGTGATCTGAGAAAGCAGAAGGCAAAAGGCATTCAGTGTATAGTAAAAATAATAGACTCCATCAAAATTTAAAAATTGTTAAATTTTGCTCATGTACTGACAGTTGGAAGAGGAAAAGGCAAGCCGTAGATTGGGGAAAAAAATATTAACTCTCTGTATATATCCCAAAGGGCTCATATCAAGAATATATAAAGAACTATAGAACAATAAAAAGTAAAACAACATAAAAACAGAAAATTAAGTTAGACACTCAAATGTGCTTACCATCATTGACCTTCAGAGACATGCAAACTAAAGCCAGAATGATGTATCATTTCACACCTGCTGAATGGCTAAAAATGAAAAAGACTGACAATACAAGTGTTGGTAAGGATATGGAGCAACCGAATCACTTCTGTATGGCTGGTGGAAATGTAAAATTATAACCATTACGTAAAAGTGTTTGGCAGTTTCTCACAAAGTGAAAAACTTACACAAACCTTTCAACCCAGCAATTACATTCCTAGGTATTTACTATAAAGAAATGTAAACATATGCCCCAAAAGTAATATTTGTATAAAAATGTTCACTGCAACTTTATTCATCACAGCAAAACATCAGAAGGAATGCCAATGTCCATCAACAAGGAATGGATAAATAAATTATGGTATATTCATAAAATGGAATGCTGCTCATTAAATGAAGTGGTAATACCTAGAACATGGATGAGTTGCCAAAACGTTATGTTGAACAAAAGAAGCCAGGCATTGAGGAATATAGTGTATAATTCCATTTATGTGAAGTTCAAGAAGAGGCAAAGCCAGTCTATGGGATTAGATACAAGAATAATGACTGCTTTTGTGGAGGAGGGCAATCAACAGAAAGGGGGCACAGGGAGCTTTCTAGAGTTATGGTAATATTTCCTATCATGAACATTTGTCAAAGTTCATCAAATTATCACTCAAGATCTGTTTATTTTATTGCATGTCATTACATCTTAATTAAAAACAATTTTGAAACCCTTCAAATTGAGATACCCAGCACGATTAACTACCAGTGTTTACTGAGTTTTTGCATTTAACTTCTGGACACGAATACTAGTTATTGAACACTTACTCTAGTTCTTCTCTAGGTAATATACCCCAGCACTGAATTATACTTCATTCATTCATTCAACAAATATTTATTCAGTGCCTACTGTATGCCAGGCACTATTCTTGATGCTTGGAATCCATCAGTGAACAAAAAAATAATTTCTGTACTCATGAAACTTAGATTCTAGTCTGTATGTACAGGAGGGGGGCGGTAGGAGTCTGTGCCTTGAGTGATGCTTGAGGAAAGCTTTGGGTTCTACTTAACTGGCATCTGATATACCCTGTGGCCCACCTCCCCATCACAGAGCTGGGCTCCTTTGTGCATCTGGGACACTGAACATGCTGGTTTTGTTTTGTTTTGTTTAATGTGTAATGTTTTCCTGTACCCGCACCTTCTTTTATCCATCCTTCAACTTCTGGATTTTCTTTCTTACAAAGGCAAAGCCAAATGCAAATTACTTTTTTCCTGTTCTTAATAGGAGGTAGGGAATGTGGGCCTTTTCTGCCTTATGGTGTTGCCTTTTGAGGTTATTTTTCAGCTGTTTGAAGTTATACAACCTGAGGATCACTTGTGGAGCTGTGAAATTGTTCTCCTTGGCTGGATTTCACCAGTCCTGGGTCAGACTTGGCTCACACCTGTGAATTGTCAGTGCTGCCTTTGGATCTAGCTCATTTGCCAGGGAGCCTGTCTATAGGGAGACCACTGCCTCGCAGGTGATAACATTGCACAAAAGAAAGCTGCCCCTGACATCCTCCGCTTCCAGAAACAGAAAATGGCCTTTTAATATTTTGTGTGTCCTCCTTCAAATTCTTGTTGAAATACAACAATTTCTCAAATAGGCAGCTCAGGGAATTACTGCCGAATTGAGCTTAGAATGTACAAATGCTTCCTGTAGTTGGGCTATTCTCTTGGCACTCAGGGGATCAGGTGCTTCAGAAAAAAACTCCTTGTGCTTCTGTCTTAAAGAAAGAGGAAGGCAGTGGAGCAGGTAAATACCAGTCATGTTATCCTTAAGCCTGCCTGCCAGCAGCATCCGAGGTTCAGCAGGTCATCAGAGGGGATGGCCTACGGAAGGAGGGAGCTGTTATCCTGGGGCTCAGCTGCCACTTCTTTTTATCTCTGAGGTCATCTCTGGCCTCATTGGAAGCAGCAGCATGTAATGAGGGTGTCTTGGAAATTATGACAAGCTCTTGGAGGGGCATTTGCTTTCTGCTGGGCCCTTGTGTATGGCTGGTGTGGATTACTCCAGGGCCAAGACCAATGCATGCTTGTGTCCAGCAGACATAGAATTCAGTGCTAAGAAGGCTTCCTCTTATAAATCAGGGTTTCCATGTTCTTTGCCTCTCCTTTTCTCTAGTGGTTTTGCTCTGCCTTGGAGCTTGGTGGGCCCAAGGCTTCCCAGAGATGTTTGCAAACAGTACCATGGAAGCAAGGCAATTGACAGCCCAGGCCAGTACAACCAGTACTCCCTGGGCACCAACTCTGTGGCCATCATTCTATCAGGCACTAGGACTTATCCAAGGGTGAGTAGGAACCATCCTTCTCTTCAAGTGGCTCATAACCAAGCCTTCACTGGGGTGAGAAGGTTGAACCTGACTCAGCCCATTGGGGTAGTCTCCAAGAGGGTAAGGCCTTCGGGGCTAGGGTTTGAGCATAGACAGGATTTCTCCAAATTGAATAATATTCTTATTAATGACCTGAAAAAATGCTTTGGGAATAATTCTACTCATCATATTCAGGTTATACTGCTTTAAAATGAAAATATGTATGTGTATATGCACACACATATATACACGTATGTACAGACTAGCTTTAAAATGGAGATAGATTTAGAAAGAGAGACAGGGAGAGAGAGATTCACAGAAAGATTTTGAAAGCAGTTTTGAATTTTTGACCTCAAGCATAAAGAGAACCAAACCCATATATATATTAAAGTTAAATAATCCTTTTGTTTTCTAGAGATGCAGTAATTAAGGATGGTAGCAATGCCCCAGAAGACATGAGAGAGACCCATCATGTCTTCCCAAACCAAAAGTCCTGCTCCCATGCTCTGATGCATCTGCCTCCCCTTCCTCCTCCTCCCTGTTTGCATTCTCTTTGATGTCCTTGGTGCCAGCTGCCTTCCACATGGGATGACTCCCAGATCCCTTGCACCAGCCCAGACCTCCGATCTCCACTCTTGCTTGCACAACACCCCCATTCAGAGAGCCCACAGATCTCCACCTTCCTCTTGTCTAAGGTATGGTCATTCTCCTGTGTCCCAGCACAGGCATCTTCACTCTTACCCTCCCAGTACCAAACCCCCTGCCCCCCCTCCCCTCGCCGCATGCCCTCATATTCGGTTGTCATGGGCTTATGCTGTGCTCCCTGATGTCCTTGATCCTTTGAATGTTTTTCTCATTTTGCCAAGGACAACCTTCCTGGATAATCTCAAGTGGGTGGGGCCCTTTCCACTTCATTTCTACAGACCTGTGTACTAACTCCTAAGAGTGTCACTTTGCATTGTCATTGTTTGCTTGCATATTTATCTCCGATTAGACCACCAGCCCCACCTGAGAAAAGGTCTGTTCCTTCCATGTTTCTTTAGCCTTGCCATAGGGCTTTGTTTCTAGCATCCAGAAGGGTCTCTGTACAATCTGTTGGTAATGAGGACTTCAGATTACAGTTACCATTCATTAGGGCTACTCTGCACCAAGAACTATGTGAGAATTTCACATGCATGATCTCATTTAGTGGTTCCCACAACTCATCTCAAGGAGGCATTTCTTATTCCTGCCTCACAAACAGAAATTCATGTTAGCATGACTGGTTTCAGATTCCCCCAGCCTAGTATGTAATAGAGGCAGAGTATGAGGGGATCCCTAGGTGGCTCAGCAGTTTAACACCTGCTTTCAGCCCAGGGAGTGATCCTGGAGACCTGGGATCAAGTCCCACATCAGGCTCCCTGCATGGAGCCTGCTTCTCCCTCTGCCTCTGTCTCTCTCTCTCTCTCTCTCTCTCTCTCTCTGTGTGTGTGTGTGTGTGTGTATCTTTCATGAGTAAATAAATAAAATCTTAAAAAAAAAAAAAGAGTATGAGTGGAGGTTGGCCTGACCCCAAAGACTGCATTCCTAATCATATCTTAAGGAAAGACTGGCAGTGGCACAGGGATATTTTAGAGGAGAAATTGAGAGTTCTTCCCTCTACCCCCCACCTTAGAGTGACATCCACTTCCTTTTTCTCATGAGATGCAGCAGATTCCACTCAAAGCCAACTCACTGGAACTTGGGGGATAAATATTTATCATACTTCACAGGCCATGGTTTATTCTGGTCTATAGCAGTTCCATCTTCCAGGATCATACCCTGTCCCTTGTTTTTTGTGCATAATGAAGGAGATGCCTCTTAAAGAATTCCTGGTGCATATATGATACAGGAGGTCTTTGAAAAAGCTTAGACTGAAGTCTGGAATGTCTAGTTCTGACATGGCATGTCAGTGGGTGATGAGATCTAGGGAGGCTTTCACCAACAGTGGTGTATGCATGGGGTACAATTGTGACAGGATGTGATTCCTAATTGCAGATTGCTGTAACTCCCTCTCTTCTAGATCACTGTGTTTCAACTACCCCACTGTCAGTTACCCACCATGTTTAGCCCAGAATGACTCAGTGAGTAGTCTCAAGAACTCATGAGAATGTGCAGAAGATTTCTAGTATGTGTTTGCTTGTGTGTGTGTATTTGCATGTAATATCAATAATCTGCAAACAGGTTCATCCTGCTAAAGGAGTGAAGTATTTATGCAAACATTGTACTTGGCTTCTGCACACACATATTCCAGTGATTATGTGAATGAAGTCTTGGAAGAAAATTAAAATTGAGACACCACTAGTAAATGACTAATCGATAGAACAATTGTGTGCATTGCTGAAAGTGAAGAGCATGGTTTACACATACTACAAGGAGGGAGAAGGACATTCTGGCTTCTTCTATGTGCTCACTTTGCTTGGAAGACAGTGGCAGCCCATTGATGAAGCCATGCACTCTGGCCATGACTAGCCCTGAGAGAGCACTGTTCTCAGATTTTCACTGTTCTCTTACCATTTGATTTTTGGTGCTTAAATGCTGAGACTCAGTATTTGTAGAATGGATGTAAGAATGGATGGAAAGATTGGTTTTCATGAACTTTCCCATACGAGGAGCATTTTTCAGTGTTGGTTGGTCATTCAGGTATAGTTCATGGGGCTCCCTGTATCAGAATCACTGTGGGAAAGATGTGGAGGTCTTATCCCTACTTCAAACCTACAGAATGATCATTTCCGATTCTGCTTTTTTCACAAGCTCTCCTCATGATTCTCATGCCCCTGAAAGACCTAGAAGCACAGCTTTAGGGCATAGATCTACTCTTTGTGACCCTGAAAAAATGGTTTTATCTATGTCATCCTAGTTATTAGGACTCTCTGCTTCTTAGTCTTTGCACTTCTTTCTTCCTTTGGAATACAATATTTAGTGGCAAAGCCTAAGAGAAAAGGAAATAAGGAGATTTTTTGTTGCACCTTGAGTAATCTCTGATGAGACTGTACCAATGTCAAAGAAAATGTTGTTTAATAATGTAGATCAGTTCCTGTCACCTGGTATATTCTCCATAACTGTTGTTATTAAATGATTTATTTTTCTGTTAAATCTGTCCTGCATAAACAGAGGTGGTTGGATTTGGGGTGCATAACGCTTATTCATTCATACATGTACTCCATCAAACAAGATGTTCAAAATAGCTACTGTGTGCAGGTCATTGTGGAGAGTTGTGGTTAACACATGGACCAGTCTTCAAGATACATAGAGTCTAGTAGGGCACTAGGGATTACTCATAACCACAAGACAGTGTGATATGTGCCACAAAAGATGTTTTGATAAAACTCTATCATATTTAGAGAAGATATGCATTATGTATAGGCAGAAAGATTGAGGGCATCTGTACAGAGGACTTCTCATTTGAACAAGTGTCAGAGAATAAGCATGATCTGGACTTCTGAATATATGTAGGAGGCCATTCCATGTAGAAGGAACATTATAAATGCAAGCCCAGTATCAAGGAGTTCAATGTGTTTGAAATAGCTTGTGTGGTAGGCAACATTCTAAGGTAAGGAACATTCTAATGTTCCAACATTCAACATTCTAATGTGTTTGAAATAGCTTGCGTGGTAGGGGGCAATGCCCCTTGCCCCCTGTAATCTTTCCCTCCTGGAGGGTGTGTGGATATGATGAGATAGGTCTTCCATCATTGTTATGTTAGGGAGCCAAAGGGGTTGTCAGCTGATTTTGAGTTCATCAAGAGAGAGATTATCAGGCTGGGCCTAATGTCATCACATGAGACTTTTAAAAGTAGAGACTTTTCTGCAACAGCAGAAGAGGCCAGACAGATTCTAGCACAGGAAGGATTTGACTGCTAGGCTTGAGGACTGAGGGGCCACGTGACAAAGCCTGTCGGGGGTCACTGGGAGCTGAGTTTTGTCCCTGGCCAGCAGCCAGCAAGGAAGCAAGGTCTTCAGTCCCACAGCCCTCAAAGAGCTGGACTAGGCCAATGACCTAAATGGGTTTGGAAGTGGATTCTTCCCAGATCCTCCAGCCATGTGTCCAGACTGGTTGACACCTTGATTTTGGCCTTGTGAGACCCCAAGCAGAGAGTTCGGTCAAGCCCCACTGGACTTTGGGCCTGCAGAACAGTGTTGGAGGCCGTTTTTTACGCGACAACAGAAAATGAATATGTATTGTTGGGAAGAAACGATGAGAAGGAAGCACCGTGCTGGAATGTGAATTCTAGGCTGCAGGACTTTATTCAGTAATTGTTGGAGCGCTATTGAAGGAGAAGAAAACAGAAAAATAATGATTAGTAATATCTAACATTTGTTTAGCATTGACGAGGCACCATGCAGGGCGCTAAGCATTCAAATATATAAACTCATCTTGTCCTCACATGGACACTGGAATACAGATGTTGTTACCCTCTTTTATAAATTAGGGAATGAAGCCCAGACAAATTCAATAACTAGCACAGGGTTGCAGAGCCACAGCCTGTTCTCTTAGATGTGAACTCGTGAACTCTGTTGCTGCTTTAAAAATGAAGTGGTGATTGGTAGGGATCTTTGGAATAAATTCTCAGGGGCTGTTTAAATAGCTTGGTTTAAAGGAAGTGTAGGTATGAAGAGGACAGTGTCAGTGGGAATCTGAAAGGAACCTCAGAAGGGTATTGGAAGCACATAGCATTCACTGGATGATTGGCTGAGAGATTCATAACAGAGCAGAATCAGTCAGATATATATATTTTTTTAATTTTTAGGCTCGGGTCTGTCCTTAGGCATTTCTGGGTTGAGTATTTCTGGAAGAAATCTGTCATGCCCATTAATGACATTGTTTGTCTTCCTTCTTTCCTTATTCCCCCTTGACCCCTGCTTCCTTTTCTCTCTTTCTTTCCTTTTTACTCCTTTAAAAAAAAAGATATTTATTTATCCATAAGAGACAGAGAGAGAAGCAAAGACACAGGCAGAGAAAGAAGTAGGCTCTATTTAGGGAGCCCAATGTGGAACTCCATCCCGGGACTCCAGGATCATGCCTTGGGCCGAAGGCAGGCGCTCAACTGCTGAGCTGCCTAGGCGTCCCTTTCCTTTTTCCTCCTAAGCCACATCTAAAGTCAAGAGCCCATTTGTAAAATGGGTTTGGTGATTCCACTGCCTTAGCAGAATCTGTGTGAAATTTGACTTGTTTCCTTATGTAATGATCATTAAGTTTTTCAAATGATGCGAGCCCTAGAGAGGGAAAGTAAAGCCATCACAGAAGATTTAAAATGATCATCTGACTTCCCTAGAGTCATGCATTGTGGCTATTTTAAATACCTACACAGTACAATATGTTAGGTCACAGTGGGGAAAAGATAGTAGGTCTCTAGCAAATTAACACTTGAAACTGAGGTAAGTGGTACGGTCTCCCTCTGTGTGTGTGTGTGTGTGTGTATGCATGTGTGTGTGTTTCTGTTTCTGTCTTGCATTGGTTCTCTCTTTCTCTCTTTGCATTTGTATCATCAAAACAATTCCCAAAAGAATAGCAGTTAAATCAGTGCTCTCCTGCAAGGCAACATTCTGCTAAAAATTTTCTCGATTTCAGAAGTTAGGGGAAAAAAGCAGTTTACAGACAAGATATCTCTGTGGGAACATGCGTTGATGGGAATGTTAATAATAAGGATGTTTGGTGGTGATGATGGTAGTGGTGTTGGTTGATGTGAGGGTCATGATAGTAACAGGTGCCAATAGTTGAGTTCCTATTATATGATGCAGTTAAATGTTTTCAGGGCATTATCTTGTTTAAATATCACAACATTCTCTGCATTTTATTATATCTAAAAGGGAGCTAATAATAGTACATACCTCATAGGTTGTTGGGAAATTTTAAAAATATGTTTATCTAGTGCCTATAATACTGACTGGCACAAAGTAGATGGTCAGTAAATGCCAGCTTCAATTATAATTGGAGTTCCATATCATAGGAGAGAAATCAGAAGCTGCATAGGATAAATGACTTGCCCAAGGAGACAGTGGCAAGGGTAGAATTGGAACCCCAGCAGTATCTCTCTCAAGAGAGCCAGAGTCAACCATGATGTCATCTGGAGAATCCATGTCTATGGAACCCATAAACCCAACTTGATAAGGAAGCTATCTGAGGGTGATGGGGGCATGATCAAGCTGATAGATGGTATAAATGTAAGGCAAAGGCTGTACCCTTGATAGTGTGCCATTGCCATCAATTATGAAAATGAGTGAATAGATTATTTAAATGATCTCAGATGAGTGAATTATTCAGAGAGCCTCTCAGTCAGAAGTATTTCTAGAAACTCCTAAAGAGACAGATGAAAACCATTTTTATTTTCTGACAGGGTCATCACCTCCTCTTTGCATAGATGAATGCAAAGCCCTGTGCTCCTCTGACAGAAGGGGGAAGAGAAGGAGAGGGAGGATAAGTAGAACAGCAGGGTTTCAGCCCAACACTGCAGAACATAGAATGAGACTTCCCTGCATCATATAGGGGAGAGCTTTTTCCTGCGTTCTCCGGGATGCCAGATTCTTCCAGAGTGCCACAGTGGTCTCTGAATGGATAGGGGTTAATGAGACAGGATCCAGCTTTAACCAGAGATGGTAATGCTCTGTCTGATTGGTATATTGGTATTCCAAGTGAGCTCTCATTTGGGGAAAAGATAGAATATTTCTAAAACAAATTTGAAAATGAGTAGACAAAGGAGATCAACTTTAATGGCCCTCTGAATATAATGCAAATCTTCTATGCCAAACCTTACAATGTTGGCTTTCATATTTACAATTTAATTTTAGCTGCGTGATAATCTTGTGAAGTGGCTGGTACTCTCGGATTTTTGAGTAGGGAATACTTGGAGATATTCAGTGACATTTTTTATCAATAGCTGATAAAAGATTCAAATGTAGGTCTTAGGAGTTTCCACATCTGGTGCTTGTTCCATCATGTTGTACAGTTTCTAGGATGAATGATGCCAATTTTCATAAAGGGCCTAGAGATTCTTGTGGCTTATATCTGCCTTGAAAGTTGAGTGGAGGGGGCTAGGAGGCTAGTGTAATACCTAGCCTATTACATAGATTCAAATCTTACTCTTTGGGGTAAAGTAACTACTAACTATGAGTGTGTGATACGATTGAACTATTCACCCACCCATCCAGTTATTCACCCATTCATCCATCTAGTCATCCAATGTTCAGTAATAAACCATCTGTCTGTCCATCCATCCATCAACTCATCTGACAAACCATCTCTCATCCATCCATGTTGGTCATCCACTCTTGAACCTACCAAGTTACCCCTACTGATCTTTTGCTGGGTATTTATCGATTACCGACCTGTGCCAAGACTGTGGTAATTATGGGTGAAGCAGAGATGAATAATACAATGTCCCTGACCTCAGGAAGCTCACAGTCTAGTGGGAGACATGGAGAAATGAACTTTGTTTGAGAGAGAAAGAGAGTGGAGCGGGGAGTGGCAGAGGGAGGAGAGAGAAAATCTTAAGTAGATTCCATGCCCAGCACAGAGCCTGACACAGGGCTTTATCCTGACCTGAGCTGAAATCAAGAGGCAGACACTTAATCCATTGAGCCACCCAGGAGCCCTGAAACGAACTTTCTATTACGGCATACTCATAGTAAGATGAGTGCTAATAGTAGAGGCAAGCCTCGGGCACTGCCCAATGTCTACCCACCCTGGCTGTGAGGAAAGCAACAAACAAAGGCTTCCTGAAAGAGCTAACACGTGTCCTGAGTCCTAAAGGATAGAGAAGAGTTATCCAAGGGACATCAAGTGGGTCATCTGACCCACTTTATGAACTGAATCATAAACATTAGAGGCTCCTCATATTTTTCTCATTTCACAGTTCATCTGGCTGGCAGCAGCTGGATTGCTTCCCACCCCACCTACGACTACCAGACCTCAGTGGTTTGTTGTCTGAAACTGCTCTCGACTTTCTCAACATTGTCTCTGTCAGTTTCTCTTATTTCCCCATGTACATGCTGTTGGTGCAGACAGGAATGACATTTGTCTGTTAGAAAAGAGAACAGTGAAGTGGTGTACCCCGGCAATCTGCTTCTGGCTACAAGTGGCTGTGTCAGGCTGCCTTCTGTAGCTGCAGTGTGGTTTTCTTATTTGTACTGTTGGCAGCAGAGGTTGCACTCCCCACTATGCTGTTTTTCTTGGCATTGGAGCCTGGGTGGGCCAGAGGGAGAGGCAGAGATAGAGAGTGATTTGAATATTCCCAGTGTTGGTCTCTAAGCTGTGGAAGCACTGAGGGTGCTTTCAGACTCTGAAGACAAAGAAACTAGCTTTCTGTACCTCAAGATAATTCCCCACATTGTATAAAATAATTAACAATGGAAAAAAATATTGTGTCCTGGCTATAGCTTAGGGGATTTATATGTATTACTTTGATTCTTTTTTAACAGGCATTCAACAAGAGTACTATTAGTCTTTCCCCTAGTTCATATCTAAAGAAACCAAGGCTCTGTGAGGATTGATGACTTGCTCAAGGTTAGAGAGCAAGGAAGTGGCAACTTCTAGACTCTGGCTCATGTGTGTTAGATGCTGAGGTCCATTTGATTTCAACAACACCATATGGTAGAGAGAGAGGTTCTTTGTATGTTAGTAGTAAAGGTTGCCATTGCTTTAATTATGACAAGCTACATTGGGAGTCCCCCATCCCTGCATGGCTGACATGCTCCCAATGTTTGCAAGAAGAGCTATTACAGGTACAAGATTCCCTGCTGGACCAGGAGTCTTCCTGAGCTTTGCTCAGAGCATCCCACTGAGCCTCATGCAAATCTGCCACATAATCAGTCTCTTGCAGCTTTGTGCAAAACCAGTCAGCATCCCTCTGCAAACCTGAAGATGTAAATTCCCCTGACTCCTGCAGGGTGCTGCTTGTTCATTCCTCATTACTCTACCACACGGTTCGTTATCTATAGCCACTGTCTCGAAAATGTGTTTTAAAACTCATCACAATCACATCTAGAGAGTTCTTAGAGTCTATTTTCCTCCCATTTGAATTATAATTCTGTAAATTAGAAAGACTGAATGGACCTGTTTGAGAAGGAATGAGATAGGGGCTGAACCATCTTGGTTTCTCTCAGTGTGCAAATAAAGACTCCATTGGAAATGCATATAGGAGAAAAATGTGAAACTGAGAAAAAGACAAGATAATCAACCTTTATTTCCTTGAAGGGAGTTGTAGAGTGATGTGAAGAAACCAATAGCCTCTCTCTTATGTTGTGTTTAATTTTCATGTTGAAATGGACAATCTGAGTCGGAGGAATCTTGATTCTTCGTGTCATTTCCCACCACACTAGCCTCTATGCGTGCCAGCAGATTAGAGCTGATGCTATCTATATTTTTATTTTCATGATTAAAATGTGTTTGAAGAAAATAGGACAAGCAGATATAAGGTAGAAAAAGAGGGCAAAAATCAGATTTGGATCAACCTCCAACAAGCACCAATTTTGTAAGGAGAACAGGAACATTTCCCTCCTTTTAACAGGTGAGGACATGGAGATTCAGGCAAAATAAGCGACTTGTTCAAGGTTTCTCAGAAAGGACTGAACACATTTCGCTCCCCAAATAGCATTTGAGCTGGTAACTTGAATCATCACAGCCAGATTTGAATTCCATTACCAAAATGACACCCTAGGCTGTGCATTCAGGAATTGTCGTCTCTTTGAAAATGGATGAGCCTTCAAAAAAATATGGAACAAAAAAAATATGGAATAGTCATCAAGTTATACTATGAATCAATCAGGACAGAAGTTGAAGACAAGGGCACCTGAGTGGCTCAGTGGATGAGCGTCTGCCTTCGGCTCAGGTCATGATCCTGGCATTCTGGGATAGAGTCCCGCATCGGGCTCCCCACAGGGAGCCTGCTTCTCCCTCTGCCTATGTCTCTGCCTCTCTCTGTGTGCCTCTCATGAATGAATGAATGAATGAATGAATGAATGAATGAATGAATAAATAAATAAATAAAATCTTTAAAAAAAAAAGAAGTTGAAGACAAAGATGTATCTAATCCAGAGTCTCAATCCCAAATCCTTCTCAAAAGATAGGGGAGTGATCCACACAAAGAGAGGTCACCACCATGGTCAGCAGAAATGGGTGGAGGCCCTCTTCCATTCCTGCCCCTTAGAGCATGGCACTGGTTAGCAGCTGAGACATTTAAGGGGGGGAGGGTGTTGAGCAACTCTACAGGATTGAGTTTGGCCATGGGTAATGCTTAGTTCTGAGATCCAAACCAACCCTGAAGAGTTGGCAATTTTTGTATTTCTCAGATTATCAGTGTCTCTATTAGTCAAACGGAGCTAATGATATCATCCACCCCACAGGCTTCCTGTGAGGATATTAATGCTACCATTTATTAAATACTTCCTGTGAGCAGAAAGAGCTTTTAGTTTCTCTTAATTCACACAAAAATTCTATGGGATTGGTACTATTATTATCTCCATCTCATAAATGAGAAAACTGAAGAATATAGAGGACAAGTTAATTTCCAAGAATCTGAACTGGGCTTGAACCCCCATTTGTCTGATTCTGAAACCCACGCTCTGGCCACTTAGTTCTTTTTTTTTTTTTTTCCAACCAAATTCTATTATGCAGGTGACATCATCCAGTGTTGCAGGAGGCAGGGGGTTCAAATGGGAAAAGCATGGAGTTTTTTCTATATAATTTCAAACAGTGAAAACAAAAAGCCTAATAACAATGTCTGAGCATTGACCATGACATAGGCTTTGAGCCAAACATACTACATACATGATCACATTTTATGTTCTCCAGAACCCTAAATGGTGAGTATTATAATTATTTTTATTTTGTAGATGAGAATGTTGAGGACCAGTGAAGTAATTCATTGGAACATGGTCACCCAGGCACTTCATAACTTGTGGGGATTATAAATAATGTATATAAAGCATCTAGCCTAGGGCCTGCTATATAGTAAAAGGAGTTTAATAAATGGAAACTATTCTGCACAGTGCAATATGGATTTTTAAATGGGGATTATTAGGACTTTTTTTGCATTTTGAGTAGATTTCTAGAAGCCTATTGCTAGCATTTTCTTTTCTCAGAGGAGCTAGGCTCAGACTTTGAAGATGAACATATTTAGGCATCATTGTCCACTTGTTTTCTCTTTGCACCCCACACAAGATGAATACCAAAATATACAATCACACAGGTCCTGCCTGTGGCCAGAAAACTGTCTCCAGTTCTTTCATCAATGTGCTGAACTTTCTGGTCCACGTTCCTTGAATGTACATTAGTTTACCACTCTGAAAAATGGTAATACTATCTCCTTCTCTGTATGTGACCATCCACCATAAGACTCAAACAACATGAGATAATAAACAGCAACTGGTAGCCCATAAAAGGCTATGTAAGCTTGGGATTTTATATTATTATCCATGTAATGACACGTAGCACTCCAGCCAGGATGCTTTTCCAAGTGTGTCTATTATCTGAAATTTCCTTTTTCTGATTCTTTTCTCTCTTTTTTCCCCAATATAGCTTCTTAGCCAGTGGAACACTAACAAGTATATTCATAAGATTGCACTTTTTGGCATAAGGATCCAGGAAAACTTGGGTTATATTTATAGTTATGAAATTAATGGTATGGATTAATTGCGCAGAACCTCAAACTAGCAAGTGGAATTAAAAATAATTGTCAGGCCTTTGGATTTATGGATAGAGCTAAAATAACACCAGGCTGCTCTTGGCAGGACCTTCTTCTCTGTGCACAGAATTATATTAATAGGACAATACCCGTTCCATCTAAAATAGAGAACAGTAAAGAATGAGCATATCTGTCTCCCCTGAGGGGGAAAAGAGCAAATGCATTTCCTAAGTGTCATATTGGTAAATAAGAGTTCTGATAAAATTAGTGCCTTGCTCTTTCCAGTTCTGGACTTACATACAGGGGTTAACTTCAACTTCGTGAAGACGTGCACACTGTAGGTATGATGGCCCTAACCTTGATTGAATACCTGTGATGGAACAGGCTGGAAGGTTCATTTAAATGGATTCATGTAATATTTTCCAGAGCCCTGTATATCATAAAACACCTGATACTGGTTGTACTATGACCACATGACAAATGGAATAATAAAGTCTTTGTAGGCATTTAAAAAAAATTCTTACAGTAATCATAGGATATGGTTACCTGTGTTATGCCCACTTTACAGAGGAGGAAGCAAAGGCCAAGGTCACACAGCTAAGAAGCAGAAGAGCTGGTGCTCAGGTTCAGCCAACTCTGGAATCCACATTACTCTCAGTATGTTTTACCAGATGATACCACAGGAAATTGGCAATTGGTTACAGGAAGATCATGGTGATGGTGGCCATGCTGATACATTTATTTATTCAATTGTTTACATAATAAACACGTGTCTACTCTGCAAGAGGCTCTGGGCTGGATATAAGGGATGCTAAGGCACAGAACACAGTCCCTACCCTCAGTGAGTCTGCTGGGGCAGACAGGCGACTTGATGGGTACTTAAAATCCTTGATGACATAAGCAAAGAGGAGGTCACTTGGCCGGTTTTGTGGGGTTAGGGACTGCTTCCCAGAAGAGCTGCCTTCTAAGTTGAGTTTCAAAGGGCAAGTAGGAGGCTGCCAGGTAGAGAGTGGGAAAGTATTTTATTTGCAGGGTGAGTTGCAGGTGTTGATTATTAGCTAGCACGGGAGGAGTTAGATGTACTTGGAAGGCTATGATTAGTTCAATGGGATTCAAGAGTCAATGTGTAGGGGGTAGGGGTGGAACGGGGATTTTGTTGTCAGAAATTATGTTGGCATGAATGCAGCCAGCTACAGAGACCTGGGAATGGGCTAGGTTGATTAGACTATGATCAGGCATTTCTGCTTTATTTCAAGTGGAGTGAGAAGCCATCAAAATGCTCTAAGGGAGAGAGTGGACCAATCACATATGCAGAGATATTTAGAGTGCTGGCTAGGGCTACTGTGGAAGGGATAGGCTGAAAGGCCCTCTCTGGGGCAGGGAAACCAGTCTGGAAGCTGTGACAGAAACCAGTGAGTGGTGAGGGCTAACATGAAGTAGTGATCTTAAACTAGGGAAGAAGTGGTCAAGGAAAACTATTCAAACATTAAGGCTATCAAGGATTGCTGATTGATTTAATATATATGGTGGTGCAGGGAGATAGGTGAATTAAGGCATATTTCCAGGGTTGGGAGTCCCAGAACTCATATTTGGCCTCTGGGAGAGAAAGTATGCATATTTTTCAACTGAAGGTAAGATGGTGAGTTCTACTCAAAGTCTATTGAGTTTGAGGTTTCCTGAAGGCAGTTGAGAGTAACTGAGGGAAGACAGATCTGAGGGTGGTCAACAGAGCGATGATACTCAAGGAGTGGGCAGTAAGAGAAACATGAACATGGAGGTCTGAGGCCAGTGGGGAGGATCAGGACGTGTAAAATGTGCAGAGAAAGGGTAGGAGTGTGACTGTCCAGAGCAAGGAGACTCATGGAAGATGGGAGGGTCTCTCAAGGTCACATGTGCATCTGCTGGATTTGGTGTTGAGAAAGCCACTGGTGGTCTTGGTTGCACAAAAGGACAATGACTAGAGGACAAATGGTGGTGTTAGGCTTGAGGAGAAGGCCTCTTTCATTACTGAAGGAGAGAAGAAGGAAGACAGGTGTCCCGCAGCAGGTAAGCCTATGGGCTGTGTGGCTTGTCCATAAGACTTTATGAAATAAGAGACAGATACATCACCCGGGAGTGAGGATGTAGCTGGCAGAGCTGCAGTCTCGTGGGCAGGTGTGAAGGTTTGAAATAGTTCTTAGGGAATGGGATAGGAAAGGAGAGCAGGATTTTGGGGCAGAGAGGGATTCCTTGCATTTGAAATGATATTGATCTCTGTGGTTATGTGATCCCCACCTGCACTCAGTGGTTTACAGCCAAGTCAGTGGTTAGATTGATGACCTGAGGGTGATGCCAGGAGGGTGTGACAGAGGGACAGAGCAGGGATGGGATTATTGTGGGTAGGCAAAACATCGAGCAATGTGATGGACGAAGAGGACTAGTTTGGAACAGGGAGGAAGTGAAGGCATGAGTGAGTAGACCAATTGGAGAAAAATAGAGTGCCCCAGGGACACATGCCAGAGGGATGCGAGGGAAGACCTGTGCCGAGGGAGGGCATTGTGGAATTGTGGATTAGCTAAATTTAAAGTCATCAAAATCAAGCAATTCTAAGTGAATTTCCCCCTATGAGGAAGGATGGCTAAAGTGGACTGGAAGGGGACAATGTAGGGAAGTTATAAAACTGACCTCTAACTGGATCCATATGGTCCGACAAGTATGAAAGTATTTATGAAGGAAACGATACAATAATTTGAAAATGCAACAATTCCAAAAGATGTAGGAGATGATAAAAACCAGCCATACGTGGATAAAGTCACCATATTATCCCTGGGTATTGAGCAAATCCTTCGGGGGCCCCAAGGCCAATTGCCAGTTTGAACTCATGTGCAACCAAATTCCAACATACACGTATTTGAGCCCAACATCCCAGGGTTTCTGTCATCCCGTTCTGATGTATCCCTTTATCCCTCTTTCTCTCTCATCTCCTTTGTATATCGTGTGTCTTTTTATCCAATTCAGGCAACTACCTTTCATCCAATTTGTTGAACTTCCTTCAACAAACATGTCCCTTGGCTAAATTGTGATGCTTTTGTCCACGCAATTCATTCATCCTAGAAGTCACTTCTCCCCGTTCTGGTTTTCCAACTTCTGCGCCTTCTCTGCAAACCACCACTCCCCCTCCCCCCATTGACCCTCTACCTGTAACTTCTCATCTCTCCCACGAGATCTGCTCTCCCACTCCTGGTGCCCACCCCCTACCAATTTATTTCACCATTCTGCTTCTGTCACTTGTCATAATATATTTTTTAAAACTGATTCTGTGGCCTTTTATTTCATTTTCCTGGTTAGTAAGTGGGTCTCTTCTAGATAGGAACTTAGATCAGGGGTTGGCAAACACTTTCTGTAAAGGGCAGCTAGTAAATATTGTAGGCTTTGTGGGCCATTTGTCTAGATGGCAAGTACTCAGTTCTGCTGTTTTAGTGTGAAAACGACCTTAAACAACACATAAGGGAATGTGCATGGCTGTGTTCCAATCAAACTTTATTTATGGACACAAATTCAGATCTTGTACAGTTTTCATATGTGATGGCATACGATTCTTTTGATTTTTTTTTCAACCACTTAAAAATGTAAAATCGATTCTTAGCTCATGGGCTATCCAAGTATTGTTGGCCTTTGGGCTGCAGTTTGCTGACCGTTCCCCAGCTTTGAGCCTACTAAGTGCTGTATCACCAGTGTTCGAACAGTTTATGACACATGCTAGGCACTCAGTAAGCATTTGTTGAATAAAGTCACCCATGAATCCATGTACTCCAACCCTAAGTGGCTGAAAGCCTAGAGACTAGCTTTGCCTATCAGTTGTTGATGCTCAGAATCTTTGGAAACAATTTGCGAGGGTCTGAAAAGCTTTAATTTAACCTTGGTGACACAGCTCATACTTAGCATTATTGAACTTGCACTTGGATCTTTTGACTCCAGGAGCCTTTTAAACTATGAGGTTGCCAGTATAATTCAACAGGAAATGCTGAGTAGCTGCCTGGTTGGACACCAAGATCTGAATTTCGTCCCAGTATGGACAGCGCTCTGGAATTGTTCATTAGTGTCCAAGATGAGGATAATTGGTTTGGGTGAAATTGGATCGACAGTGGAGGGTTACTTATGCTCAGTGTTCTGAAATAGTGAATCTTATCTAGCCGATCCTAAGGGGATCCTCCTCTCCCCCACTGCCTCCTACTAATCATGTTTTTAATAGTGGGCAAAGCTGTGGATAAGCTTATTACTGTTTCCTCACCATTAAATCTTCTGTTGGCTTTAGTATTTCAAAGCATCCTCTTGCTGGAAGACTTTAGGGCTCAGACAAGCCTGGAGCAAAGTAGTTTGGGGCCTGAGCTGAGCAAAGAAAAACGATTGTCAAAACGCCGTCTCACCTAAGGAGAATTGGAACTGTGATCAGTGCATTTCATTACGGCAATAGGTCTTACCCACATATGGGGAGTTTAGGTTAGCATCCTCCTAATAACTAGCAGGGCCTCAGGCACCAACCCCTGGCTTTCCCTTTTCATCTGGAAGGAGGAAACCGTCCAGCTCAAAGACTTAAATTTGTTATTTTTCCCCAGATACTGAAGAACAAATGCCCATCAGAGACCTGACACCAAGTTCTGAGCACCCCACTTTGACAACCCAGGAACTTCACGGGCAAGGGGATGAAATGCTTTGCAGCTAATCGATACCCTCAGGTCTTTTAACCTTATTTTAAAACTCTGCAGACACTGTCAATGAGGTTAACTTCGTTCAGGGCCGAGATCCAAATGGAATTGGCTTTTTTACATAATGCTGAGTGAGGAAATCCATCAGGTTTTGCCTGTTCCATCCCTCAAGTCAAGTTTGATGCATTGAAGTCCCTTGCTTCCTTGGTCTGCAATTTAATTACCTGGAACTTATCTCCTTTTATAAACTGTTACACACTCAGCCCAAAATGTTTGCCACTTTTCAAGGTTTTCATTTAAAAAAAAGTTACCCAGGGTGAAAAGGAGGCATCCCATCTATATTCATGCCCAGCCTTGTCGTAATTTTCAGTCTAGTGAGAATGAAGAATGACTTGATAATCCCAACCAAGGAGCTGTCCTCCTAGGTATCAGTCTGGGTCTGAGCCTGCCTCTCTTGACCACATCCTAACGTTTACTGGCAACTCTGCCAAGGCAGTGAGAGCTGCTAAATATCATTCAGGTAAAACAATCAAGAAAGAGCTATTTACTCTGCCACATTACAGATGGCATTTCATTTATCTCACAGGTAGAAACCACCCTGATCTCTGAAATTTACCCAGAAAAAGTACATTGGAAGGTCAAAAGGGAAACCATGAGCGTATTTCTAAAGTGTCCTTGTGAAGGTGTTAAAAATGATAGTGATTATCCCTGCTATTGTTACAGAGGATTGACCTTAGGTCAGATTCTATGCCTATTCTATTCCTTAGGTCAGTGTTCTATGCCTACTGCTCCTACCCACCCCCAAGCCTCCCCAGCCCTGGCCACCCACGTGATGCTATGATTGTCCCCTTCCCCATCACGTCTCTTTCTGAGCTGAATTTGCAGACTTGTATCCACTCTGGTTTTCTTCTCCAAGGCTACAGTCCTATAAGGATCTCCACCAAGTTTATGTCTGAGTTTTGATAATAACCCATGCAGCACTGTAGTTGGAGACACGAGGCCTTGACCATCAGCATCCCAAGTAACCATGATACAAAAGGAAGATGGAATCCTCCCTTCTATGGCTCCTTATGTAACGGTTGGAGATTACCACAGAGGCACAGAAAAAGTCTAATCAGCTGTTAGAGCCTTAATTACATTCCTCTTGGTCGAAATCCCCAAATTACCTAATTGTCACTCAGTTCACATTTGAGCGGTTGATTTTTTTCTCCCCCTGATCTATTATTATTCTAATCGCCTTTTGGATGTGGGGTGTTGGTAGCAGTGTAAGGGCTGACTACAGTTCTGCTGTTAGAGCCTTTCCCATGGAGGAGTCCAGGGTCCTTAGAAGAATTAGCTATTAGGTAAACTGAGGAAGGAAAACTGCCATACATGAAAGAGACCTGTGAGACCACCACCTCTGGCTGTTCTCTCTCCTTCTCAGGAGTCCCAGCTGCCCAGGATATGGCTCTTTTCTGTCTTTCCGATTGATCCATGGAATATTCCCTCAACAGAGCAAACTGCTCCTGTCTGTCCTCGTATTTACTGAAGCAAATATGATGGCAGCCTTGGGAACAAGACAGGCAGTGACAATGGCCCCAGGCTCTCAAGTCACAGTCACTGTTTGATCTTGGGCAAGCCACAAGCCACGTAAGCTCCCCATTTCTCAACTGGTCAGTTGAGGGTGATGATGGGCTCTTCCTTACAGGGCTGTCAGAGTGAGATGAAAAAAGGCATCAAGAAATGCAGTTCTTGTAGTTATTAATTATTTAATAATCATCACTGCTGCCCAGGGAAGGCCGACAGATACATCCCAAGAGCATGTGCAAAAAGTTAATTAGTAATTATAAGCTAGCTCTGTTTTATGTTTTGCTGAATTTTCAAGTTTCTAATGTTGTATCATTCCGATGTAGAGCCAAAGAAGACAAAGAAAATGCGATTAACTGTTGAGCTAATTATCAGGTCACATCACTTCTAAGAGCACACACAAAAAAGTAAACCAAAGAAATAGAACTTCTATCCCTCTCTCGGGACCTGGGAACACAGGGACTCTGGAGGATGAGGTATTTTAAGTGAACTGCTGAAGAAAATGGTGGCCCATCATTCCAGAGACTTTCATTTTTAAATTTGTGGTCGAACAAGCTTGGAGCTCTTCTTCCGTTGGCTGAACCTCAAGAGAAGAATGAAAGCAAATATGCAGGTTGTTTATGGAAATAGCAGCGATCAAAACTCATCTCCATGAATTACCAGATCAGTGCTGGATTCTAAGACAGTTGATGCTGCTATCCATAAAGATATTAGATTATCTCGAGAGCAGTTATTATGGGAGGAAAAAAAAAAGCAACTGCTCTAATGTGAGCTGTGTAACAATTAGGCAATTCTGAAATTTCAACTGAGAGGAATTTAATTAAGGCTCTAATAGCTGATTAAACTTATTTTAGATCTGCTGGCAATTGCCACTGGTTACATAAGTAACCCGAGAAGAAAGATTTCCGTCTTTTACTTTCCCCGGATTTAATCCTGCTGGTGGCCAGAGGTATGATCCTTTTGGTGCTTCCCAAAATATGATCCTCAGACCACCTAAAGCAGAACGCCCTAGGATCCTGGTTGAAAAGTCAGACTCTCAGGCCTCATCCCAGACCTACTGATGCAGGCACTCTAAAGATCTAGGTCTGCATTCTGAATCAGCCCCCCAGGAAAGGGTCTTATTCACACCAAAGTTTCATGATACCACCACCTTGGATAATGGCATTTAAACCCAGGCATTCAAAAGAAGGGGACACTACCAAAAAAAACGAGACATTGTACCTCATTACTGAAAAGCAGCTCTTGGTTTGACTCTGCCAGTTGGCCCCATCTGAGGCCCTGTGGCATCAAAGACAAAATGGTTTGGCCCCACTGCTCTTCAGTGGTTTCTTTGCAGAAGCTTGTTCACATACACCATGCAGGAGAAAGCGGATTCCGGTGTGACTTCTGGTTTCAGAAGACCCTAGCCACCTTGGATGAACTTTAGGTCGGATCTTGGTTTAAAACAAAAATCTTTGGGCTCAACTGCAAAGTGCTCCAGGTAGAGTGCATTTCAGTTCCCTATTAGGCCATGGTTGGGACTCCGGCATCCTTGTTGTGATTTCCAGATCAATCAAATTCAGATCTGCTTTTGGTTTCAAGGAACAACCCAAGACATAGAATTACTCGTGTGTAAAGCTGCCACCAGCTTGCTTTTGCATTAGATTTGCATGCTGAGGCAAGAAGTGATGCTAATCGATGATGCTGTTTATGCTAAATATGGACATTAAATCATTTTAGATTCCCTTCACGACCATTCATCTCATGTCCTTTGAAAGACTTTATATTTCAGGTAGAGAGAAATTGGCCTCTTGTTTGCTTTGTTTTTCTCCTTAAATTCATCTTCCTGAAGAGTTAATTACTCATATTTTCTCCAGCTTGGGAGTAAATCACTGCTTATTATCTGGAGTGAAATGCGTTCCGATGTTTCGCACACGCCAAGTGTTTGTTTTAAAGCCTGTTTGTCCCTTGGTTATGAAATGAGCTAAGCGGGGCCAGTCAACCTGGAGCCTAGATAGTGTGAACTCTGCTTCCATTGTCGGTTTTAATAAATTTCCTCTCTGATTTTTAATTTAGCAATCCCTATTGTCTTGTCTCCAAGGAGAGGAGCTGAGTAAACAGGCTACTCTACTCTCCTCTTTTACCTTTGAATTCTGAGTAAAAATGGAGGGTGTGCGGCAGTCTGAATCAGGTTCAATTCAGCAAATATTTATCAAGCTGACTGGTGGGTGAGCACTGTGGTGCAGCTTGATGTGGCTGACATGGTTGCGCAAGACTGGCCAGGTCAACCCTTTAACAGAACTACCACGCAAGACAAACTGGGCCTTCATTTCCCCATACCCACACAGTCATACAGTCAGTCTCTGAGTTCTGGTGATTGGGCCACTTGGAGAGCTCAAGTTCATGCCAGCCTCATCCTGGTGGTCCTGCATCCTGCTCATCCAAATTAATGCAGCCGCCTCCTAGCCCTATCTCCCCATGTCCAAAATCTTTTAGCCACAAACCCTTTCTCTGCACTGCATTGAGAAGAAGCATTCTGATCCATCAGACCGGTTTTATCCCTCCCTGATAAAAAGTATCCTAAGGCTAAATAAAGATGGAACCCCTTAACAAGCCACACGTGGGCTCTGGTTCATTGTTGGAAGTCACTTCCTGTTAGAAGTATCTCTTGGTCCCCTTCCAGAGCAGGAAACTCTCTCATCCTGTGCTCACTCCCTGCGCGGCCATTATCTCTCTCTATTGCTGTTGAGCTTTGACTTCTCTTCTCCAACCAGAGTGGAAATGCTGAAGACAGGGGCCAGGCCTGCACTGTTCATGATTGTAGTAGCCCTGGGGCCTCCTACAGTGCCTGCAATGGTGTCAAGCACCAGATGCACATATCGAGCCATAAATGAACGCATGAGAGAATTCAAGGGCAAGAGAGGGTGTTCTGGAGCCCAGAAAATGCAAAATTGCATTCCAGCTGGAGAATCAGGCTTCATGTAAGAAGTGGTATATGAGCTGGATCTGGAAAGCACGGGTAGGACTTCAGTTTGTGGAGGTGACAAGGAGAAGGGAATAGTGCTGGCAAAGGCAAGGAAGTGGGTGTCAGCCTGGGTGTGTCTGGTGAGAAGCAGAAAGCGTATGCACTGTTGTGGCTTAGTATTGTGGATGTGTAGACATGTGAGTGTGTGTGCAATGTCTGTGTAGCTGTGTAGTTGTGCATGTGTGGGTGGATGTGAGTGCATCTATGGCCGTATGGCAAGTTTGGGCAGGTATGAGTATGTGTCTGTATAGATGTGGGTTTGCCTTTGGGTTTATGTATAGATGTTTTGGTATAATGATATGTATATCTGTACATGTGCACATAGATGAGTATGTGTAGGTGTGAGTATATGTGCATTCGGATGCCTACATGTGTGAGAGTGTGCATAGGGCGTCTGAGAGAGAGGAAAAGTGAGAGCAAGCAGAGAGCAGAGAAGGTGGTGAGATCCGTTGGTTAGTCCATTCATCTTAAGGGGAGTCTGCATTTGATTCTGTGGACTCTATGAGTCATAGAAAGATTTGAGGGAGGGTAGAGGCATGATTTTGGTGTTTTGATGTGATTTTAGGGGGTGGCTCAGGAGACCAGTTACGAGGAGATTTTAATTGTCTCTTGCAAGCATTTCATGAACAGATCAAATAAAAATCAAACACAGCTCTTTGAGAGGAGAGCCACAAACACCTATTAACCTAATTTCTTCCAGCCCCGTACGGCCTCTGTGACATCTCTCTGAATCTACCCAGCCATGAAGGGGTGAACATTAACTTATGACAATTTCTGGACATGAAATTATCTCTGCTCTAAGAAAATAGTGGCTGAACATTTTGATAACTAATCACTGCCCTTTCAGAAAACATTTTCCAAGAGCTGAAGAGCAATTAGCTTTCTAAAGGCACTGTATTTAAATTTTATTAATAAAAATGGATAAAAAAATCATTGCAAAGTTAATTTCCCCCTTTTATAGTTCTTTTTAACAGAATCGCTTTTCTCCATCAGAGGTCAATTATTTTTCTTTGTCCTCAAGACTTCAGTATATTTGCCGAAAATGCTCAAAGGTTTATCACCAAAATCCAGTTTATTTTGAAGGTAAAGATTTTTTTTCCTCCTCCCACACAGTACATTTGGGTGGGTTTGGGACTGTTCTTAATTATTAAAAAATTCATGATAGAGGTAAAAATCATCTGCTTGCACCTATGTATTCTGTGTAGAGTATTTATAAGAATTAAAATAGTGCTAAGAATAGCACCTAATACATACTAAGTGCCTTGTGAATGTCAGCTTTTATTTTTGTAAGAGCTCAAGCAATGCCATTCAGATTTTATTGCTGTCTCCTGTTGCTTAGCTCTGCAGCCTTTCTCTGATAGGTTCTTCCATCATGACCACCCTATGTTAATCATCCCAAAAGTCCCAGGACAAACTCCCATTGGCTCAGCCTAGGTCACATGCACATTCCTGAGCCGAAATTACTATGGCTCAGAGGCCAAATGCACAGATGTGCCATGTAAGGGCCACGTGCCTGTTCTCAAAATTAGAGTCAGGGATCTCAACGAAGGAAAGCCAACATGCTGCCACCTAAAAACACGGGAAACTGACAATGGGCATGCACGAAGCAGAAGGTTGTTACAGAACCCTAGGGCGAAATGTGGAGAAGATGGTGACATGTTGCTAAAATCCCTGCTGTGGGGGAGGAAAAAAACTAACTCAGGTTAGTATCCAGGAATGCCTTTATGAAAAAAAGAAAGTAGAAATGTTTTTATGGAGTTAGAACATGAAATGATATGAACTCCCCTTTACTTATTTAGTTTTTTAGATTTGTTTATTTTTTGAGAAAGAGAGAGAGAAAGGCAGAGGCAGACTCCAGCTCATGACCCTGAGACCATGACCTGAGCTGAAGCCAAGAGTCCACTGATTGACTGAATGTACCACCCAGGCACCCCAATATGAACTCCCCTTTAAAAGCTTTTTTTTTTTTTTTTTTTTTTTTTTTTTTTTTTTTTTTTTTTTGGTCATTGATTTAAGCCACGACAAAAGACATACAGCACCTTCCCCTGGGCTGGCCATTTCTCCTTGTGTCTTACATAGAGTAACCGAGTTAGTCCTCTCAGCAAAAACATGAGTTATACTACTATCATCATTGTATTTTTCAGATGATGCTATTGAAGCAGAAAGACAGCAAGCAATACACCTGACCCTTGAACAGAGGGGTTAGGGGCGCCTACCCTACCCCCTACGCCATGCAGTTGAAAATCCAAGTATAACTTTTGATTCCCCCAAAAACTTCACAACTAATGGCCTGTTGACTGAAACCATTACTGATGATATAAACAGCTGATTAACATGTATTTTGCATGTCCTATTTATTACGTACTGCATTCTTACAATAAAATAAGCTTGAGAAAAGAAAATGTTATGGAGAAAATCACAAGCAGGAGGAAATACACTTATGGTACCATGCTGTCTTGATCAAAGACCAGCTGCATATAACACAGCTCAAAACCATGTTGTTCAAGGGTCAACTGTATGTCCAGGTGGCACAGCTGGGATCTGAAGCCAGGACACCTGGTTCCACAGTTCACACTTGTGGCAACTCTCCTACTCTTGTCTCTCTGAGAGTATATGTGCTATTTTTAAAAATTCTCTCTTTCGAATTCAGAAAAAAAATTAACCTTTGTATTTTGAATAGTTTTTGATTTACAGAGAGATTGAGAAAGCAATACAATGAGTTCTCACATGCCTCACATTACTCTGATTACTAACATCTGACACTAATATGGTGTGTGTCCCAATTCATGAGCCAGTATTGATTCGTTATTGTTGACTAACGCCTATGTTTCATTCAGATTTCACTGGTTTCTATCTACTGTCTTTTTTCTGTGCCATCCTACTGTCTCATCTAGGACACCCCGCTACATTCAATCACAAGGTCTCCTTACACTCCTCATGGCTGTGACAGTTTCCCAGCCATTCCTTGTATTCTGATGACCTTCACAGTTTTGAGGAGTTTTGGTCAGCTCTTTTCAAAGATGCCCCAAAGTTGGGAAATTTCCAATATTTTTCTTAACGATCAGAGTGAGGTTATGTGCTTTTGGAGGAAGACCACACATACTATCAAAATGACCTATCCCTGTTGGAATTGACCTTAACCATCTGGCTGATTGTCAGGTTTCTGCATTATCCAAGTTTTCTCCTCTCCCTGCCCTCCCCCTTTTGCCCTAGCAAAACCTTCTCATTGCATTTCCTCACTTATTTAAAAGTGAGTCCTGGGTTCAGATCCTGATTCTCCCACCCATGCTGCAGGGACTAAACGAGTTGCTTAAACCCCATGCCTCAGTCCCCTCATCCATAAAATGAAGTGATAATAGTATAATATCTTATTCACCAGTCTATTTTTTAGAATTACATGAATTAATATTTAAAATTCCCAGAATAGTGGAAACAGAAATACTTATTTTTTTAGAATATTTATTTATTTATTTTAGTGAGAAAGAGCATGAGCAGGAGGGGCAAAGGGAGAGGGAGAGAGAAAATCTTAAGCAGACTCTATGCTGAGCACTGAGCCTGATACAGGACTCAGTCTCATGACCCTGAGATCATGATCTGATCTGAAGTCAAGAGTTGGACACTCGGGATCCCTGAGTAGCTCAGCAGTTTAGCACCTGCCTTCAGCCCGGGGCATGATCCTGGAGTCCCAGGATTGAGTCCCACATCGGGCTCCCTGCATGGAGCCTGCTTCTCTCTCTGCCTGTGTTTCTGCCTCTCTCTCTCTCTCTCTCTCTCTCTTTCTGTCTTTCATGGATAAATAAATAAAATCTTAAAAAAAAAAAGAGTCAGACACTCAACTGACTGACTGACTGCATCACCCAGGTGCCCTCAGAAAGACTTAATTTAGGATCTTATGTAATTCTTATGCCAAATCTATAAGGTAGACACTATTATTTACCTTTAAGATATGAAGAAACCAAATTTCATAGAGGAAGGTAGAGATGAAGCAGTGCTTATTCTTTTTTAAAGATTTTATTTATTTGAGAGAGAGAGACAGAGACAGACAGCAAGCATACAAGCAGGCAGAGGGAGAAGCAAACTCCCTGCTGAGTGGGGAGCCCCATTTGGGGCTCGATCCCAGGACCCCGGGATCCTGACCTAAGCCAAAGGCAAACGCTTAACTGACTGAGCCACCCAGGCATCCCTAGCAGTGCTCATCTTTACTGACCAAGTTTAAATTCCTGCTTTGACCTTTACATTGTGACCTAAGCAAGATACTTCATCTTTTTGAGCCTCACTTTACCACCAAGCAATAAGTGTAGTCGTCGTTCACCACCTCCTAGAGTTGCTTTGAGATTTGAGTCAGATAATACATGATAAACTCTCAGCGCTGAGCCTGGAAACACATAGTAAAGCACCTGATAAATGTTAACGACTGACTTGATCCTTATTGTCTGACTTGCCCCAGCTAGGACTTGGCCAAGTCAGGATTTGAACCCACACTCCTCTGTGCAGAATGAGTAAGAGTCAGCTTTGAGAGAAGCTTCACGTCTGAGCAGTACCAGCTCCTGTGCAGGAGAGAACTCCCAACTAGGAAGGCTCTAGTGACCTCATTCTTTCTTCTTGGTCTTCCAGCTTGGTTCTCAGAACTATCATGTCTTCTTCAGAGTGAGGCATGTCATTTCCCCGGCCTCTGGTGGCACGTGGCCACTCTCCAGAATTAAACATCAAGTTGTGAGCCACGCTATCATCATTGACCCCTTCCTAATGATCTAGTCATTGCCCTGATCCCAGTAAGGAGCAAGCTGAGAGGGCAACTTTTCCTGCACTTGGCACAGAACCTTGGGTCCCAAAAACTATAGAGATCATCAGTCTACCCTTAGCCCCCATCTCTCTGTTACAGGAGAGGAGACCAAGACCCAGTGAGATTAAAGGTCAAAGGCATGTTGTCATGGGAATTCAGTGAGTGCTTCTGATGCAGAGGTTTCCCGATTTCCCAAAGAGAGGCTTAAAAGATGTTGAATCGATGATAATAGTGCCACATATGGAGAACTTGCTGTGCGCCAGGAACTGTGTATTCAGAGACATTTGCCATCATTGTGTCACTTAAAACCCTCACAATGACAAAATTGAAATATTGTCATTTGGTGGTTGGGGAAACTGAAGTTCGGAAAGATCATGTGACTCACACATGGTCACATAGCTAAGGGCCGTGGTGGGATTTGAACCTGTCTGACTCTTCTGAAGATCATGGTATTAATGATTCTGAACACTTTCCCTCTGTTCCATGTGAGGGAGAGAAGGGAAGGGTCCCGTAGGGATGAGGCTGATCCCTGGGACGTCGATGGATCCGTAGGTGCCTGTATCCAACACACACACACAGGTACACCTTCCTGTCCTAGTCTTGTGGACTAGGCAAGGCCTCCTGGGACTTCATTTTCCCTTTGAGCTTCAGAAATAGGACCGTGTGTTCAACAGAGACTGTATCACTTCATTTGCTCTGATGCATTGAAAACTTACCCTGGGGGAAAGAAAAAAAAGAAAACTTACCCTGGGAGGAAATGTGGTGCAGCTTGGGAATGCACAGCTCCTCCTGGTCAGGCAGTAACTGCTGATCTAAAGTTACAGGCTCTGCCCCATGGGGCATGCACGATTCTGGAGGGGTTTGGGAGCCAGGAGAAGGTTCAGTTTAGAGCATAGCAGGACAGTCACTATCAGCTCAAAGATGAGAGCAGGGAGAGAGATTGATTACTACTGTCCTCAGAGGGTACAGGGTTCTTCTGTCTTGGACATGACTTTTAGAGAAAGGCATGTGGAGCATTCATATTCTGTATCCATTTAGTGCCTGTGGACACTGAGGCAAGTCCAGATGGTGTGACTGAAGTTTCTTCTCAATTCAGAGTTTATTCCATTGAAGCTTGCCATCCTCCTGAACACCTCAGTGCGGCCGGAGCCCCTATTAAATCGGCATTGGCATGATGGTCTCGGCTCTGTCTGGAAAATGTATACACAGGCTGTTGGGCAGCCACTCTCAATGGCTCTGCGTCTGGGGGACTGAAGTCAAAGTGAAGCATGAGTGAGGGAGAGAATGCAGGTTCGGTATTTCAATATTTTTCTCAGAGTGCAAGATCCCGTAGCTGAGGCCAGTATGGACAGGCTGATCGAGTCTACTAGTATCTTCTGACTCATAGACGTTTTTAAAAATTCAGGTCGAATGTTCCTTCATTCCATCGACAGCTGTCCCTGTCCCATTAAGTCTCTTCTTGTGCAGGGCCCTGAGTTAGAAGCTGTGGACCTCAGAGAAACCAATCACTGCCTGTGTGGAATCCCTCCTAGGCTGGGGAAGTGTAATCTAATCAGAGAAAGACATAGCTTGTTGGGGTATAATATTATTAAGCAAATAGAGATTAGATATTTAAATCGATTTAAGGATTTATGAATGAAATGTTACCCTGTCTGGGAGTTCCTTCAGTATGATACCGGAGAAGTGGGTGGCAGTATAAACGAAATGAGATTGGTCATGAGTTAGTAATTATTGCAGCTAGATAATGGGAACATGGAGATTCATTATACTCTCCCGCTTTCGTATGAGTTTAAAATTTTCCATCATGAAAAAGAAGACAGAGATGAACTGAGGGGGACATAAGACTCCGGGCAGGTTACATATGGACGCATATCCCTGGTGGCTTCCATCCAGCTTTCCCACCCTGGCTAACAGACTAGATACACTAGTAGGGTAAATCTTAGCTTTTTTTTTTTATTTAATTTTATTTATTTATTTATTTTTATAAATTTATTTTTTATTGGTGTTCAATTTGCCAACATATAGAATAACACCTAGTGCTCATCTTACAAGGACCTGCAAGGCTTTGCATCATCCGACCCCTTCCTTCACTCATCTGTTCTCTTAGACCCATTTTTTTTTTCTTTCTTCCACCCAGGTTGTATGGTGTGTCTTTGTGCAATTATCTGACTCAGGCCTGTTTTCCCAATTAGCATAGACATTCCGTGCAAAGTAAAAACTTCATTGCGTGTTCCATGGTCTCCTTGGTGTCTCATGTGCTGCTTGACACCTAGTAGCCACTCCACAAATCCTTATGGATTGAATGGATCCCTCTTAATCCTGTCTACAAGCACTGGGTTGACTCAGTTATAGTCCCTTGTGAACGTGCACATAGAAGGGGAAAGTCTCCTCCTACCCTTTATGTGGGGGTATATAGAATCCTGGAGCGGGGATTTGGGGACTTGGGGAGCCTATATGGACAGCCTGTTGGACTCAGAGGAGGTGATGGGACCTCTCGAGATGCAGCGCAGCCCTGACACAGAGGCTTTGGCTCTGTTCAACTTTTTCCACTCATAGCTTGCTTCCAGCCTCCTTGGCTGACTGGTGGGTGCTTACTTAGCCAGGAGAAGGGAGAGAATAACTTAGGGGAGATTTGGGGAGTCACTGAACTCCAGGAACTCATAAACCTTCATGGCCTCTCTCCCAGGAGCCAGTCGGCCTTGGGCGGGAACCTTTGCCTGACTCCACAGGTGAGGGTACAGTGACGCCCTCAATGACATCATCAAAGGCTAAATGGTCTTTGCCTTAATTTCCATTTCTTGGGACTTTCAGGGCTGTCTCTGCAGGGGAGCAAGGGTCTCTGAGCCATAACATGGTTACCACGGGTCACTTAATAGAAGCACCTTTGGATTCACACAGCCCTGTGGTGTGGCCCTGGTCCCAACTGCTTCCCAGCTTCAGTTCTCTGAACTGCAAAGTTGGAATAACAGCCCTTACCCTGGGGATCTGTAGGGCTCAGAGTAGCTGGCGATATCGATACATTTCCTGACTACAAAGGAGAGCTCAAAAGTGACACTGTCATAATTATAGCGCCAAAGAGCTGGGGTGGACAGGTGCAAAGTTCTCTATTACTAGGGAAGGCAGGTATGCCCTTAGAGGTCAGTTGATATTTGAGCAAAGTCTTAAATGCAAACCACAGCGATAATAAAATGATGGCAGTTACCGTGTATGTTACGGGCTCAACGCTTCCTGGACATTTTGGCTCACCCGAACGAAGCTCCTTACAGTCCTTAAGGGCACATCCTGTTGCATTTTGCAGGTAGAGAACGTGAAGTTCAGAGAGGTCAAGTGACTTTGCCAAGGCAGGGATTATTCAGTTTTATCCATCATCGGTCTCAGCTCCCTACGAGGACCTGCAAGGCTTTGCATCATCTGACCCCTTCCTTCACACTCAACACGAACTTACCAAACACACATAGTTGGTGTTCAGTAAATCCGCGTTGAGTGACTAATGAATCTGATGGGCTCCACATTCTCTCCAGCCTGCGTTACACATCCCAGCTCGGGGAGATGAACGTGTCTGTTTGACCAAATCATTCTATTGCCTTTCCTGTCTTAAAAGGGAGGGTATCAGCGATGCCGGACAGTTTTGTAATCGGCCACGTGGAATGTTTCAGTAAGAGCAGCAAACATTTTCCAGGTCCAAATGACAAGGCAATCTGAGGGAGCATCTCCTCCCACCCCATCACCCCTTCGGGTGCCCGGCGTGTCTGAATTCTCTTTACGGGCCTGAAATTCATTTCTGGCGACACTCACATTACAGGAAGGGAGGTCAGTGAGTCACGTCAACACAGACAAGCCCGGACTTGGCACTTAGCTTTTCAGACGAGGTGTTTCCTTGAGGTTGGTATTACAAATAAAGCGCTGACCTGTGGTGTCAAGCAATTGCGCCTGGGAGCGGGAGGAAGGAGGAAGCGCAATGCTAGGAGCAGCTTTCCCTCCCCGGTGTGTATATGAATAGTGCCAATAAGCTGTCAAATAAAATCAAGGTTCAAAACATACAGCCTTCAATCTGATTTCACTAACATGCCGACTGCTGCTCAGAGGGAACAGATCGATCCTATTTTGACAGGACTTGGTGCAGTGCTGAGCGCTGGAAGTCTCCGCTCCGGGCCAGATTAATAACAGCTCACGTTACTTTGCAACTTAAATAGAACCATATCTGAGCTCGATGTGACACTCCTGATTTCCTCTCCTGTGCGTCCTCCTTGTGTCGACTCTCCCGTCAATCCTCCTGCCTTTTTTTTTTTTTTTTTGGCTCTTCCATATCATCTTCTTCTTCCTCTTCCTCTTCGCTTTAGCATCTTTAAAAATATCTCCTCCCCATCTCCCTCCTGTACCTAAGAGTATGGAGTCCCTGCTACGTGCCGGGCACTGGGCTGCGTGCTGTTCACAGATCATCGTATTTGATCGCCACAAGGTCCTTATAAAGCAGGTGGAGGTGTGCTGTTTACAGAGGAGGAAACAGACGTTCACAGTGGTTCAGAGCTTCCCCGGGTTTGTGTAGCTAGAAAGTGGCAGAGGGTGGCGATCCCAGGCAAGACTTCTCTGATTAGGAAAGCCCCTGCTGCTCTCATGACATCAGGGGTCCCCGACTTCTGGCAGGACATGAGGGTCGCCTGAGGAAGCTCTACTCCTCTCCATGCATGGGCGCCACCACCGTATTCATTAGCCTGGGGGAGGCCAGGGCATGGAGACTGCCCAATATTCTGCTTTCCCTTTATCCTTATGTTTCTTAGCATATAAACAGAAGCATATGTTGAAGTAGGTCGCAGCAAAGCCCTGAGGATCAGGAGGGGTTCTCGTTCCTCTTATGGGGAAGGACTCACCTTTCTAGAAGTTGGCGCTGCCAGAAAGCACAGATGTGCCTTTGTCTTTCTGATGCAGGTGGGCAAGTGGGAGAACCAGAGCCTGAGCCTGAGGCATGCCGTGTGGCCGAGGTACAAATCCTTCTCAGACTGTGAGCCAGACGACAACCATCTGAGCATCGTCACCCTAGAGGAAGCCCCCTTTGTCATCGTGGAAGACATAGACCCGCTGACCGAGACATGTGTGAGGAACACCGTGCCATGTCGGAAGTTCGTCAAGATCAAGTGAGTCTGGGGAGGCCATTGGGTGAACGCACCCAATCCTTTACAAATAGCCAGTGTCATCGACAATGGTGGTGTCCATAATACCATAATAAAATGTCATATAAAATAGACCATTATAATACTGTATGATGATCTATGATATTAGGGGTGTTTTAAAGACTGAAATAAATAACTGGAATTGCGCCAGGTGGCTTACTTTCATTTAATTCCAGCAACAGCAATAGGAGGTAAGTGGTTTTAGGTATTTAAACTGAGTTATGGGGAGATTCAGAAAAATGCTCAAAGCCATTCAATGAGTGAACGGATGAGCTAGGACTCAGACGCTGCTCCGTCCAACTCCATATTCTTAACCACTGTGCTGACTCAAACTTCCCCTTCGGTCTCACCTTAAATTATTATTACTTTTTTTATTTTTCTGGCTGGTTCGTCCTCCAACCCTGCACATCCATCTACTCCCTTCCATCTTTTTTTTTTTTTTTTAATATATATCCCAGATACAAACTCTTCAAAAACTTTGAAAACTTCTCTCCAGCTGGGGGTCATTGTACACCTTCCATATGACTTTCTGATGTGATCAGTGTAGACCTGCCCTTCTGGTGGTTTCCTAGCTCACCGACAGTAAGCCAGTATCACATCTGTGCCGTTTCCTCTTTTATTAACAATCGAAGGAAGAACTGACAGTTTTTGTGAGAGCTTCTGGTGAAGTTTGTCCTTAACCTGTCAGCCTTTTAGGGAAGCATAAAGCTTCATGACCAAGTCCATGACCCCGAGTCTAGTCTTTCTAGTGCAAACACAAATAAAGACACATCCTTGTGGGGATTTTGCCAAAGGAAAAGGCCTACCGTTGGAGTATTTTTGTCCATATTTTCTTTTCTTTTAAAGATTTTATTTATTTATTGTTGAGAAATACAGAGAGAGAGGCAGAGACACAGGCAGAGGGAGAAGCAGTTTCCCTGCAGGAGAGCCTGATGGGAGACTCGATCCCAGGACTTAGAGATCACGACCTGAACCAAAGGAGATGCTCAACCACTGAATCACCCAGGCACCCCTATCCATATTTTTCTGAGCCCTTCCTGTCATCCAGATAATTCTCCCGTGAACTTTAAGTTCCTTCCCAAGTTGAGTTTGTGGTCCCTCATTCCACAGAACCCAGGGTGTGTCTCTGTGCCTTAGTGTGTTCAGGCTACTGTGACAAGTCACCACAGATGACGTGGCTTAAAAAAAAAGAGAGACTTGTTTCTCATAATTCTGAGGGCTGGGAGTCCACCAGCAAGGTGTCTGGTTTACAGACGGCCTTCTTCTCTCAGTATCATCACATGCTGGAGCGGAGACAGAAAGGAAGCAAGCTCTCCTGTCTTGTTCTAAGGGTGCTCCTCCCATTCATGAGGGCTTCACCCTCTGACCTCTGGACCTCCCAAAGGCCCCACCTCCTAACACTATCACACTGGAGTTTAGGGTTTCAACATATGAATTCAAAGGAACCCAAACATTCAGTGCATACCGTTGGATCTCTCTATCACCTGTTTTTATGGCCTATAAAGCCCCACCTCCCCCTGCCCACTGGAGTATGAGCTACCTAAATATTGGAAACATGGCTTACGTGTCTGTATGCTCAGTGACAAGCATGAAATATGACACACCAGTGTTGATAATGCTTAAACAGACAAGTGAATGGCTACTTATCTTCCCACATTCTGAATTCTGATGTAAGTCATTATACGAGATGCAGATCCCCAGAGCTCAGCACTTGGGATAAAGATAATTTTTTAAAAATATGATTGCAAAATGTATTTTGAAGGCACATTTTCGTTTGCAGAAAATTCTTTTTTTTTAATCAATGAGGAGCCTCTTTGGAGTTAATATTCTGAATAGATTAGTCAATAAATAAATATACATTAAGCACAGTGCTGGGAACAGACCATACATCAGTGAACAGAGAAGACCAGGGTCTTGCAGTATGGAGTGTACACAGTTAAGAAGAAAACAAGTCAACCAATAAAAGACCAGGACATCATATCCATGTTATGATAAACCTTGTGAAAGATACAACTAGTGTGATGAGAGAGTAACTTGAAGTATGTGGAGCTTCGTTAGCTCACACCAGTGAGGCGTAAGATGAGGTAGAAAAGGATGATGAACATGTGAAGAACAGAGGGAAGAGCCTTCCGGGTAGAGGGAGCAGCAGGTGCAAAGGCCCTGGGGGAGGAAAGAGATCAGCAGGTGTGGGAAACAAAAGGAAGCCCAGGGCAATGCCAGAGAGTGATGAGCTGGGCAGGAGACAGAAGGGGTAAATGTGGGAAAGTTGTCCAAGGAGATATTGATTGGGGTGGGCGTTCTTCGAGCACAACTTGGTCAGATGAAGAAAGCAGAGAGATTGTCACAAAGCAAAGACTCTTCCCTCTGTAGGGGGACCTCCTTTATGACAGCAGCGCCTTCTTTGTTTCAATAAGGCCAATCGAGTAGAGCCTCTTGGGCTTCACAGCCAGTAATAGGAGCTTTAAATCTTTAACATCAGAAGCCTTGGAGCTGACAACATAGGGCAGTGAGCCCTGAGCCACATTTGTATGGAGAAAATGAACCCCCCAATAAATTACTCTCTTTAAAAGAATTGACTTTTTCTTTACTGGAGACTATAAACAGATTAACAGGTTCAAATGCACATTTTTGGTTGCTGTGGGAGGTGGCGGCTTGCAGCTTCCCTTCCCCACTTGGCGACATGACAAGTTGACTGCACATCTAGGTGTCATTAAAGTCTTTGAAAGCCATAGGCAATCACTGGGACCCATTCATCCCAACATTAACACAGATCAGATCAATTGCATTTCCTACAGGTAATATCTTTGAGGCAGGCTGATTGGCTCTAAGAAGGATTCTGTTAGGTAACATGGTTATATTTTTCTTGGTGATAGTCTCCCAGGGAAAACTCTTTGTCTCTCACTTCTGGTGAATGGTGGGGTCTTTAGGACACACATCAGTCTTCTAAAAACATAGGTAAGAGGAAATGAGCTGAGAAATCAAGCATCTCTCGTCATCTGTTAGTTGGGTGTTAAGGCATGAAGAGAAAATTGAGGAAAAATGATCTGGCTTGATATGTCAGGGGAAATGGCCACACTGTCGATTAATCCCCCAAACTGTCAGATTGTCGGTGAGAAGAGAGGAAATGTATTTCTAAGCATTTATGCGAGACGTGCTTTAGATGCTTTATTTTATTTAATCTCCCCGACTATCCTGCAAGGTAAGCATCAGCCTTCTCAGTTTGCAAGTGAGCAAACTGAGGCTCATTAGTGAAGACACTCATGTGTGTCTTCTTGGTTGTTAGGAGCAGACCTGGGACCTGGTGGCAGTGCTGTCAACCTGCATGGCTGCGATCCTATCCACTGGGCATGCTGGGAAACTGGAGCTGAACTAGATTCCTTATTGGAGTCGTTTCCCCACATTGACTTTTATGGGCCACCTTTACTTTCGGGTGATTGGTGGGAGCAGGGAAAGAATGCATCGAGCGCCATTTCTCAGATGTTTGTATAGTCAAGTGACACCCCCCTTCACATGTACACAAGGGCTGTGATTGGAACCAATGAAAGTTGCCAATTACAAGCTGGTCTGTGTTTTCATAATCTCTCTGAGAAATCTGAGAAATTCATCTGTCGCATTTGCTACATGTCTTCTCATCCCTTGTCCTTAGTGCTTAATTGCATGTCTTATACATAGTGGGTACTCAGTGGTGGCTTGTTGGTTGAAAATGTATTAATGATGGCTGTATCTAGAAATAAACCTGGCATTAGGAGACATGGGGAGATAATCAACTCACTAACTGGCTGAGGTTCTCCATGAGGCCAAAGAATATCACCGTGTGCCTGTGACCCTGGATCTTAAGCCAGGGGCGTTCATAACTCCTATCCAGACTCTCCTAGGAATCCTGACCAGGGGAAGGAAGACCCTGTGATAGAGGAAGGGAGGGAGCAGAGGGAAGAGGTAGAGAAGGAGCATCAATGTGTGGCCCATGGTGGCCAGGAAAAAAGAGAGAGTTGGCTCTTGCATGTTTTTTAATGAGCCACAGATAGGTACCAAGGAGGTCATATTTGGACATGTCATTGGTTTAATGTACTTAGGACACATTTCTATCATGTTTATGGCATTTTGCAACCTGTTTCCGTTCCTCAAAGTCACATTGTCAAATCTACCCCCTTTCATGGGCATAGATAGACATCAATGGTACTTGATGTGTGTGTATATCTAATTATATATGTAGTATATACTCACTGCAGTTAATTTGTGGGGGAAAAACCTAAAAATAGGAAAAAGAGAAAAAGTAATTTCTCACCATTCAAAAATAGCTGTGCTTTGTATTTCATTGTTTTTCCATCCAGATATTTCATAAGCTCATCTGTTTTTTTAGCTAGGACTGTTCTGTATGTAACACTGTGTAACCTACTTTTTTTCCCCTGTGATATGGAAATGGAAGTATTTTCCTATTGTGATGTTGGATTTCCATAAACATCAATGTAGTGCTTAGGTAACCATCTGATGTGTGGGTGTGCCAGCCATGGAATATCCAGAGCACATATCTCATGACATGCATGACTCGGGGAGTTGAGCTAAACCAAATGCCCCAGCGCAAGGTGGACCGGGTGTATTGCCCAGAGAGGTCTTGATCTTCCTCCATGAGTCATCTAAGTAGTAGCTGTTAATTGGGAAGACCCTGTTTCTTTCCTTTTTAAAGGCATTTCTGATTTTTATACGTCCTTTGAATAGGACTTGGCCAGGTAAATAAAGTGAGGTGGCTGGCACAAAGCAAAGTATGTCACCTTGGTAGGTGATGATGGCTTTTAAGACTGCAGTAATAGGGATTTTTCCTGCAAAAGGGCATTGCTATTTCATAGTGTCACTTTGTATACTTCCTGCCATATAGGGAGGGTGGGAAAGTGTTAGGAATGAGCCCGCACTTGACAGATGACTCCATCAAGACACATTAAGTCCATGGAGTCAGGCACCAGGTGGATCCTGGGTCTTCTGATTCTCAGCCACATTTTCCTCAGGAAGGAAAGTGCCTTCCCTAAGTAAGTCACCTTTATTTCTTCTCTTTGGTTGCAAACCTCTATTTGCGGTGATAGGATAAAGCAAAACCCTCCTTCGGTGGAGAATTTCATGTCTTCTGTCCCTTTTCCATTTTCCCGTAAGCTTTTTAATTCTGCTGAGATCCTGTGCCTGAACTCTGGCCTAAAGATGCTGTAGGTGTCATAAACTTAAGAATAAGAGGTGGCAACTCTCAACGGTACAATGGGGGAAACATTATTAACTAAGAGAAATACCTTGAAGTTTATTTCAACAATGGTTAGGAAGCATGGTACACGGTAAAAATAATAATAACTCGGTAAAAGTTAGCCATTGTCATGGCTGCTGTCACAATTAAGAACACTTTCTACTTTTGCCGACGTAAACTACTGCATGTCCTCGAAAAAGCCACCTCCTCATGTTTTCCCGCACGGAAAACAGTGGAAGTGTGTTTGGTAATGACTATGAACAAATCTTGCGGTGCTAATACTCTACAATCTCGGGGTTTTTCCTACAGCAATTCAACCAATGAGGGAATGAACGTTAAAAAATGCTGCAAAGGTTTCTGCATCGATATCCTGAAGAAGCTTTCCCGCACCGTGAAGTTCACCTACGACCTTTATCTGGTGACTAACGGGAAGCATGGCAAGAAAGTCAACAACGTGTGGAACGGGATGATTGGCGAAGTAAGTGGCCTTCCTCCTGCGGGCTCCCATCCGGCCTCTACACCTGCGATGCTTGGGAGTGGTGGGAAGGAAAAATTAAATCCCTGTCCTCCTTTGCCTTGCATACAGGTGGTCTACCAACGGGCGGTCATGGCCGTTGGCTCCCTCACCATCAATGAGGAGCGCTCTGAAGTGGTGGATTTCTCTGTGCCCTTCGTGGAGACAGGGATCAGTGTCATGGTTTCAAGAAGCAACGGCACTGTCTCACCTTCTGCTTTTCTAGGTATGTGAACGTCACGGTCACTACTGTTTTCCTAATAGGGAACTGTAGCAATTGTAGCTATTTGTCTTTGCTCAAAGGATGGAACCAGGTAGGACCTTGGTCAGTTCCATGTAGCGCCATCAGCACACTCCAGAGTGAGTCCTATTTGAATCATTTCAATTCAATCCTCCCCCCACCCCCGCCCCTGCCCCAGCCATTAACATCTTTCATTTCTCTCTGACTTGGAACTATCTGTTGAAAACACAATCACATATTCAGATACTGGTCTTGATTGTGTAGAATGTAGATCAGTGGATATATGTCTCAGAGCCTTGAAAACGTTACAAAATAAATAAACCTGTCTGTCCACAGTTCATTTAAATCAGCCCATAAGCCTTTATCCGGCATCCTCGTTCCCATCCTCCATCCCTCGCTGGCATGACAGCCATTTATTTACTGGATGTGAGGGTGAAATGATGATGACCACGCAGTGATTTATACCAGCACTCCGATAAACAAAATACAAGTAGTCTGAAGAGCATACACTGATTGAAAATTAATGGAATCATACTTTAAATGTGACTATCCTTCAAGCTGTCTGGTTTGTAAGGGATGAAATTCCTTACTCTCAACTATTTCATAAATTTATGTTTTGATATAAAAGATTTCTTTTTTAATTATTTTTATTGGATTTCAATTTGCCAACATACAGCATATCACCCAGTGCTCATCCTGTCAAGTGCCCCCCTCAGTGCCCATCACCCAGTCACCCCAACCCTCCGCCCACCTCCCCTTCCACTACCCCTTGTTCGTTTCCCAGAGTTAGGAGTCTCTCATGTTGTGTCTCCCTCTCTGATATTTCCCACTCATTTTCTTTCCTTTCCCCTTTATTCCATGTCACTATTTTTTATATTCCCCAAATGAATGAGACCACATAATGTTTGTCCTTCTCCGATTGACTTACTTCACTCAGCATAATACCCTCCAGTTCCATCCACGTTGAAGCAAATGGTGGGTATTTGTCATTTCTGATGGCTGAGGAATGTTCCATTGTATACATAAACCACATCTTTTTTATCCATTCATCTTTCAATGGACACCAAGGCTCCTTCCACAGTTTGGCTATTGTGGACATTGCTGCTAGAAACATCGGGGTGCAGGTGTCCCGGCGTTTCACTGCATCTGTATCTTTGTGGTAAATCTCCAGCAGTGCAATTGCTGTGTCGTAGGGCAGGATTTCTTTCTTTCTTTCTTTCTTTCTTTCTTTCTTTCTTTCTTTCTTTCTTTCTTTCTTTCTTTCTTTCTTTCTCTTTCTTTCTTTCTTTCTTTCTCTTTCTTTCTTTTTCTTTCTTTTCTTTCTCTTTCTCTTTCTTTCTTTCTTTCTTTCTTTCTTTCTTTCTTTCTTTCTTTTTCTTTCTTTTTTTAGAGCAAGGTAGAGCTCGACTTTCATCTTGTTTTCTTTTTTTTAAATTTTTTAAAAATTTTTATTTATTTATTCATGAGAGTCATAGGGAGAGAGACAGAGACACAGGCAGAAGGAGAAGCCGGCTCCCTGAGGGGAGCCCAATGTGGGACTTAATTCTGGGACTCTGGGATCACATCCTGAGCCAAAGGCATACACTAAACTGCAGAGCCACCCAGGTGTCCCTCTGTCCCTCATCTTGTTTTCTTTAGCGCTGTGTGTATATATGCCTGATGCGGCCTGGTCAGAGAGGCAGAAACTGCATGGGACAAAGGCAAGCATTACTTATTTTTTCTTTAAAGAAAAGTATTGTGTGGGATGTTTGGTTATCAACAGTTTTTGACAGTGACTACCTTGAAGATTGTAGGATTCAAATTTCATTCTCCTTAGCACCCCCGTCATCCGTGGGTTTGTCCCAGATTTGGGAAGGCTAAGGCAAACACTGACCCCAAAAGAAAATTGCATGATACAGGGGAGCCAGATCAAAGTCAGTAAATTTCTTGCATTTTTCCAGACCCACACAGAAGAACCTTTGTCTATTAGAGAGCTAGCACTTTGTGGACACACGCTTCAAGCCCACAGTCTTGTTCTCCTACCATCTTCTTTGGTATGTCACGATGGCTTCCAGGGAAGCTGTCTGTGCTTCATTCATTCTCTTGAGTGAAACGTTGACTAACAGGATTTTGGATACTGCCTCACTCACGGAGACATACGGATTTGCTATTTCCATTTTTGATAATCCATTTAAGCCGTTGAAATCCTTACCGCTCTCCGTGGATTTGATTTTGCACTCCCCGCTTCCATTCTCGTCACCTTTATTGGAATAATGTGGACCTTGACAGATACACACCTCATTATGTTCCCTTTGTGTCTTGGTCTGATATGGATAAGGGACCCCTCTCTCAGTAAAGGAGCCTCACAGCACCATGAAAAATGCAGCTGATAGAGACAACGTGCAGATTCTTAACAATGATTGGGTGGACCCTCGCGCATGAGCCACTCTCCTTGTCGTGGTGTCCCACTCCCTAGCAGACCCTTTAACAGGGCTCTTTGGCCCTGGAGGTTAAAAAAAGTTTAGAGGAAGTGAGTTCATGGAAAGAATGGAAAGAGTTCAGTTTCACTCCTTCCTTCCTTCCTTCCTTTCTTCCTTCCTTCCTTCCTTCCACCTTCCTTCCTTCTTCCCTTCCTCATATCTTTTTTTTTGAGAGAGAGAGCGAGTAGCAGGAGGGACAAGGGAGAAGGAGAATCCCAAGCAGGCTCTACGCCCAGCATGGAGCCCATTTTGGGGCTCCATCTTGACTCTGAGATCATGACCTGAGCCAAAATCAAGAGTCAGACGCTCAACCTACTGAACCATTCAGGCGCTCCCAGAGATCTGTTTCTTTTCACAAGTTGTTGACATATCTCCATAGTGAACTAGAGTGAACGTTTTTTCCAATTCAAACAGAGTGAAAAAAAAAATACCATCAACTGGCTTGGCTCATTAAAAAAAACGGGGGGGGGGTCGCTAATATAAAATCTGGCCTCAACCCAGGTTCCCCTAGATTTTTTTTTTTTAAAGATTTTATTTATTTATTCATGAGACACACACACACAGAGCGAGTGAGGCAGAGACACAGGCAGAGAAAGAAGCAGGCTCCACGCAGGAAGCCCGATGCGGGACTCGATCCCGGGTCTCCAGGATCATTCCCTGGGCTGAAGGCAGCACTAAACCTGCTGAGCCACCCAGGGATCCCCACCTAGATTTTTGTCTTACCTGCATTAGTACAGCATTTCCATAACAAATCAGGTATTTTTACTAAGTTAAGCCAAGCCTCCTTTCCTCCTTATTCTTCCTACTGTATCTTTAAAAAGAAAATAAAATACATCGTAGCCAGAGGAAACTATTTTCAAAGCTGTTTTGACACAGTAGGCTTAATATTTTTTCCAGTCACTAAATTACATCCCTATTCGATTGTGCACCCCCTTATTTATGGTCATTATCTGCAGGTTTTGAAAGTCATAATGAACCAACCATGCTAAGCTACATTTTTCCATTCACTGGCTCAGTCATCTGGAAGAACCCAAACATTCAAAATCTGATTGCATTGCTCGTCATTATTTCCTATCCTCTCTCCGCAAACTCCATTAACTCACATTGGAAACACTTGCAGGTAATGCCTCTGAGCGTTTGTGTAAAAATGTAACCAGCAGCTCTTCAAGGACAGAGGCAGCATCTCTTGCAATATTTCCATTCAGTTACTTCCGAAAGGCTTTCCAAGCAGGTTGGATTGTTTGATCCAAAGAAATGCCAACCCAGAGTATCCTAGATTGAAGTCCCTTTGTGGATGAATGTTGTATTTGCTTTTAAACCAGTAGAGGGGGAAATCCCTGGATGGCTCAGCAGTTTAGCGCCTGCCTTCGGCCCAGGGCATGATCCTGGCATCCCGGGATTGAGTCCCACATCGGGCTCCCTGCAAGGAGCTTGCTTCTCCCTCTGCCGTGTCTCTGCCTCTCTCTGTGTGTCTCTCATGAATAAATAAATAAAATATTAAAAAAATAAACCAGTAGAGGATATAATCCATATCTACCCAAGATATTTCTGGGGTACTCCTTAGACATTATAGATGGTGCTTCACCATTATTCCAGCGCTTTTCTCCATGGTAGTGGTGGTGGTGATGGTAGTAGAGAGAATAGCAATCCTTCAGGACACTCCTAGGTACCTACCTTACTAAAACCAGAACAGTGCAGCAGAATCCTTTTATCCCCCTGCCATGCTCACAACTCAAGGGACAGATGTCACTGCTAAATGGGAAAACGTCTGGACAATCAGTTGCTTGTTCAGGCTCCCACCCAATTTCTGGAACAGTAAGTGTCCCCATGAGGATGCATCAACTGCCAAATGAAGTCCACTGCAGGTTTACAGATTCTGACGTGTGAATGAAGAATTCAGGAAGGATGCCCCCTAATAGTTTTCATAATGTTACCACAGCCTGCAGAGAAAAGAAGTTACCGGATTACTTAATGTTAATAATGTTTTAAACCAAGATGCCTTTTTCAGGACCCTACACAGCACACCACCACCATCGGGTCTGGCTTTAACCATAGAATCAGATAACTATTCCATTTAATTTATCATGTGTACAGTGTGCAACACACACCACCACACGCTTTCCGTGTGCATGCTCATTTACCCCTCATGGTGATCTGGTAAGACACACCAGGCCTTTAACATACCCTACTTGGAGAATTACCTTACCATTTATTCCTATCTTGAATATTCAGTATTTTTAATCCCCTAATTATTCCTTTAGTTCTCCTTTTTGGATACACCTCATTACAGTGATTGCAGTGATTTCAGGGATGTAATATTGTTATTACCCAAGGTAATTTTAACTAAAATATAGTTGCAATCTCATTGATTTCTTCAAATTCATCTTGTGTTATTCAAACTGAGTAGGCTGTGTTGTTACGGGTTCCTTTTTAACATATTCGCACTTTTGAAACTGCATTGCAAAGCGTTCCTTCCAGTTTCTAAATTATCCTGTGTAGTTAAAGCTTCGGACATATTAGTTTCTTGTGATGTAGTAAGCTCATTAAATTGGAATTTATGATGACCTCTAGCTGTGTTAGGTAGTCACAGACTTTAATCATAAGGTGGCTTGCTACCAGTCTAGTTCTTTATGATTATTACCACCTCCATCAGAAAAACAATTTAAAAATAATAAAATGTCTACTATTCAAAAGGTGTTATTGGGCTTCTTATATTTTACCTTCAGAAATGTTTGCTTATGATGAAAAGGATTATAAGTTTATTGGTATCCAAGGGCAGTTTCTTCCCAATGATGCATTCAGGTGGAGATATATTCATTTTTCAAAATTTTAGCCTCTGTCAATTTTCTAGCAAATCTGTGTCACATACGGATACAGTGACTCCATTCAGCTCATTTTTCATATCCTCAATTGGACTGAATATAAATGTTAATTTATTTTACATAAAATCTCTTAACTTTCTAGAGTGTTCTAAGATTTAGAACCCTGTGATTTGGCCTGCCCTTCTGAGACATCTGAATGAACATGAGCTGACGTAAACTCCTTGGGGGAGAAATAACCATTTATCCATCTATAATTTCAGTTGCCTATACTCTTGAAGCAATGCTTTCTCATTGAATTACCATGACCATAATCTCCTCAAATGACTTTTCAAATACATTGAAGGCCATGACCAACATCAACAAGATTTTAAACTTGTAGAGATCTCATTGGTCCAGAGCTCAGGGCAGGATGGGGAGTGTGGTGGTCATGGTGGCAGATGATGACCTTCTGATATTGCTGTCAACCCCATGATTTTATGAGCCTTTTCTAACAGGCTGTAATGCTCTCTTTCCTTCTGGAATTCCCTGCACCTCATCCCTCTGGCATGTAAGGATAAAAATGAAAATAAGAATTAAACCCTTGCTGATCTGCAGAAGCCTTAGGACTGACCATTTGGATCTAATCTTGCTTTCCCCGGAGTGTTGATCCCCTGGATGATGCTATGATCACATAGGACCCGATGGCTTCTTTATTTGCATTCTTTCTCCCATTTTGTTTTTACTATCCTTGGCCCAATTTGGAAAATGTCATACAGTTTTCTCTATTTTTATCCTACTATATATACAGCCTTATAAAATACCTCAGATATTTTGTGGAGTGAAGGATGGTGCAGATGTATGAATCCACAATGACTAGCTTCTTTTGAATGATGGGAGGCACGTGAGGGAGGGTTTCTCAGGGAGCCTGCAAGTGGACCTCTGGGCTTCCTGCCAGCCCTGCTTGTGAGGATGCGCCAACTGACCATGTCCCACTCCTTTGGCCTGTTCGCCCGCAGAACCGTTCAGCGCCTCCGTCTGGGTGATGATGTTTGTGATGCTGCTCATTGTGTCCGCCATCGCTGTTTTTGTCTTCGAGTACTTCAGTCCTGTTGGATACAACAGAAACTTAGCCAAAGGGAAAGGTGAGACCCCCTCTCATAAGTATGACCCAAAGTTGATGCTGTTTAATTTATGTCCCACAAAGGTTTCTGATTCAGAACACATTGCCCTGTATTGTCTTGCTATCCCATGATATGAATGGAGCTGGGTCACCAGTATGACTCATAATTCCATACAATTGTGGATTGCTTGCTCCAACTGAAAAGGGGATCAAACGAAATGAAACATTTTCATCCTGTTATCATGTGGAACCTGTACTTGTTAGGTGGAAACTACTGACAATTTGTCGAGAGAGCAGATTTGAAGAAGTCTTTCTGGCAATTAACTTTTAAAATCTGTGTCAAAAGAAATGTTAAGATTGCAGTGAATCTCGCCTTCAGTCTATGCAGAGAAAATGGCTTTTATAGAACCTAGCTTAAGAACATTCTCCAGGGATCCCTGGGTGGCGCAGCGGTTTGGCGCCTGCCTTTGGCCCGGGGCGTGATCCTGGAGACCCCGGATCGAATCCCACATCAGGCTCCCTGCATGGAGCCTGCTTCTCCCTCTGCCTGTGTCTCTGCCTCTCTCTCTCTGTGACTATCATGAATAAATAAATAAAAATCTTTAAAAAAAAAAAAAAAAAAAGAACATTCTCCAGACTACTGAATCACGCTTGTGTTCATTTGATGATAAAAATAATTATAAAGTGGTACTTTCCCCCAAAGAATTACATTTTCCTCTTGGCAGTGCCTGACCTTAGTGCATTATACTTGATAAAACTGCCATCAGGAGATAGTAAATTGCATTGGGTGACACTCATTGGCTATAGCTTATTAAGAGGCTCCTATGCAAAACTAATATTCATGTTATAGACATAAACACATTACATCACTCTGAGTGAATGTTCCTCCGTGCACAACAAGTCCTAAGTGGATGGCTCCAAAGGCTGCTGCCAGGACCAAATCTCTTTCCCAAAACATGACTTAAGTTGGTAGAAGACAGCAGGCCTTTCATAACAGTCATGCAAAATCAAGGCACTTGAATTTGCCACGTACTGTTTTCACTTGGAAGATTCAGAATTGGAAACAGCCAGCAGGTCATGGCAATCTGTTAGGAACTTAGTTTTAAAGAAAGCCTCCCACTTCTTCACCATTGAAAAGTGGTGGTTACTACGTAAACCATCTCCCATCAACCAAACACAGTGAAAATGCTGTAAATAATCATTTTGTGTTAAAATGGGAGAATTTTCAGCCTCCACTAAGAGGGTCATGTAACCAACCTATAAGGAGCTCCCAACAGAGTGGGACCTGAGATGGTATTCTGTGAGTGACCATACCTCAGTGTTCACATTTATGGAGTTTGTGCTGTTTGTGAATTCATGCATTTCTTTAATGAGTATTTACTGAGTGAGTACAATGGGCCAGGCACTGTGCTAGTGCAGGGGGACAACATGGTAGGTTGGATAGAGACTTGCTGACCCCCAGAGAGCTGAGGATTTAGTTGTGAAGACCACATGTGAACACATACATCTATACATTTATTTACACAATAAATCTCAAGGAAAAGGGGAATAGAAACCAAAGTGAAGTGATGAGGGAGGGGGCCATTACTTTAGATGAGATGACCAATCAGGGAAGAACTTTTGGAAGACATGACATTTGAGCTGAGATCTGAAGGATGAGACATCAAGTGAAAAACAGAAGGAAAAGCATTTCACACAGAGGGAACAGCAAATGCAAAGGCCTTGTCAGGGAATCAATCTTGATGGAACAGAAAAGATGTCAATGAGTAAGGTGGGCAGTGATACAAGATGAAGGGAAGAGGTGGGACGAAACATATGCAATGTGGGAAGGTCACATCACTAGGGCTGCTCTGTCAGGACAACAGGATGGGCAAGTAGCAGTGGATGGAGCGAGTTAGTTAGGTGTTAGTTTTCTATTAAGAGGGTGTCAGTTTTCTGAGAGAAAGGATTACGGTGGTTTGGACTTGGCTGGAGATAAGTAGATAAATCAGGGATATATCTTGGGAGACAAAAAAAAAAAAAAAAGATCCAGAGGCTATCACATGCAGTCGTTCCTCCTTTGGCTGAAGCGCACACTTCAAAGACTATCATAAAGCAAGGAATCTAGCACGCCAACTCCCCGGCCCAACCATTACCTCAAGGCTTTTTGTTTCCTGCTCATCTGCTTGTGGAAGCTCTCCAGAAATGATAGTGACTTGTCTGTTGGTGTAATATGGTTTTCTTTTACATTTCACTGAACTTTATGGGGAAGATTTTTATGTACAGCTCAATTATAGGATCCATGAATCGGGAATTCCCAAAAGTCTTGGACAGAACCCCCGCAAGTGCCTATTTCTGATTCCCAAACAGCTGTCACTTCTGATCAACATGTGTCCCTAATAAAACTAAATAGTTCATACAGTTAACTGGATTGACTCTAATTATTTTTTTTTTTCCTAAGAGTTCTTGGCATCTTGGGAATAAGCCCAGAAGATTATAAAACTAGGCAAGGAGAGACAGAAGAGTTTGAGACTGAGCATAACAGAATTAATTGCCTTCCCTTTAATGTGCTGTACGGGGATATTATAAATATTGCTGTAGCCAGAGTTTGGCCTCCAACATGTAGAAAGCTTGCTTTTCCCAGGCTCCCTGCCCAGAACTTCATACCTTCCATCAGTGATTCACTTCTGCCATTTTATTTATTGTCTGCTCTGCTTGCGTTGCCAGCTGAAGTCTGAGTAGATCATTTATTCATATCTTCATTTACTTAGATGACATAAAAATTAACCTTCTGTTAAAGGAAGACCTCTTTCCCATGAAATGAGGGCATAAATTGAATTTTTTTTCCCCTTGTGCAAAACAGATGCAAAAGCCCTAACGTGTGCGTTTTGCAGAGTGCATACTCCCCACCCCAATAAACGGTGCCATGTTGTCCTGCCTCTTAAGAGGCTACAAGGAACATTTAAGAATCTTAAAAGGGACCCGTGGCTGTTGCAAGGATACACAGAAGGAGAAAAAGTGCTGTGATAGCAGAGCTCATTTTCCATGACCTGCAATTAAATGTCTTCCATCTGCAACGTGATGGAAGAATTAAGCTCTGTTGTCCTGTCTTTTGATGTCTCCATTTGTGGAGGGTTTTAGTTTGGCTTCATTACTATATTGTGCACTCTCTGCATCTGAGTTTGAACGAGAGCAATTGCTAGGGACCGTCGGATTAGAGGCCCACACATCAGTCCCACTACACGGTCTTTACCCGGCAGCGGCAGTGCAGCCGATGAGAACTGAAGCAGCGCCCCCCCACTCCCCCCCTCACACACACATATTTTCATAAAGGCTTGTTACGTTTATTAAGGTGATTGGTTCCCCCAAATGGAATTGAATCCAAATTCAAAACCGGCCCTAATGCGACTTCTCATCCAGACCCACATTTTGCATGGCCATTTGTTCTTCCTTTCTTGCTTATTTTTTATGTCCCCTTCTTTTCAGAAACGTGGCAAAAATCCAGCCAGATAGAAATGTGGGAAGAATGCTTGTTTTTTAAAGACCAAGGGAGCGGTGGTGGCTCTGGTTCTGGGCAATGATGGGGGTATAAGCACAAGAGACGGTTCTGTGTTCTGGCAGCTGGCGGGGCTGCGGGAGGCTGCCAAGTAGCCCTTAGGAGAAAATGCTGAGAATGCCCTTTCTGTTATTTGCAGCACCCCACGGGCCTTCTTTTACGATTGGAAAAGCTATATGGCTTCTCTGGGGCCTGGTGTTCAATAACTCCGTGCCTGTCCAGAACCCCAAAGGGACCACCAGCAAGATCATGGTGTCCGTGTGGGCCTTCTTTGCCGTCATATTCCTGGCCAGCTACACAGCCAATCTAGCTGCTTTCATGATCCAGGAGGAATTTGTGGACCAAGTAACCGGCCTCAGTGACAAAAAGGTAAGGTCACCTTGCTTTCCTCGATGCCAAGGAGTAGATCTTAAATGCTCTCTCCTCAGCAGAGCACCACACGGATTCCTATCATCCAAACCCACCGACTCTAAAAACACAAAGCCAGAGGGGTTTTGGTTTTTCTCCTAACTTGAGTTGATACATTTCTAAGAATTTTAGAAACAGAACCTTAAGCTTGGCCCTCCAAGTTCTAAAAGATTCCAGATCCAATGTGGAAGCATAGTTTCCCCAAGTGGTCATTTCTCTTATTTATAGGATCATGAGTGTGATGCTTACCAAGGCACTGTGACTCATGTTAGAGCCCTGGCTGGAGCTCTCCCTACAAGAGAGTGTGTGATGTTGCAGAAGATCCATGAGCCTAGACGAGGAGAAAGGGTGAAGTGGGGTGCTCTAGGCTGTAGCTACCTCCCCGTTCTCTGGCCTTGGTTGAGTCTCTAATAGACTCCATGCCTTGGATTTCTCACCTATGACATGAAAAAAGTTGTCTCTAAGGCCTACCCAGAGACAAAACTTGCAGCTCCTCTTTACCCAGGTAGTAGCCAGGCAGCCCCACTACCTACATTTCCGACTCACCTGAAATTTCCTCAGGGGACACAGAAGGAGCAGAGAGGCTTTTCATTCGCCACCAGCTCCATTGACACACACATCTCCAGCCCTCCCCCATGGGGCTGTGCATCCCCTATCAATAAGGTGGCAGGAATCACACCTGCTGTCTCCCTTCTCCGCTCGAGTGTCGCGAGGGGTGCAGGATGTGAGTGGCTATTCAGAAAGCTACACGGAGGAAGAAAGGATGTAAACTGGGTGCATCCTCCCATTGAAATTTTAAGTTCAGGAAACAAATCCTGACTTGCTAAGCTCAGCAGTGTGGGGATTGCCACACGGCAAAGATTGTCCGTCTCGTGCGTGTGGCTAATCGTCTCTCTTTATAAAATCTCACCAGCGTGTCTTGCTGACATAAGTCTACGTATATTCTTTTGGCATTCATCAACAAACTGCTGAATAGAAAATCAACCATGAAAAGCCCTAACAGCTTATCTGTGACATATGCTGGGCTTGAAAGGGGTACAGAGAAGGCCTGTCATCAGAGAGATGATGAGGGGCGGGGGCTAGTGGTTGGCCTCTCTCTGTCGGCTTCCCATTGCAGCTTGAGTAAATGCCACTCTGCTTCCCGTGGTCACAGAGCCCTGAATTATCAGTTCTCTCCCTCTTGCTCACAAGCTGCATCCCCCACCACCATCATGTCCCTTCAGTAGCCCAAGCATCTTTCCACCACAGTGATCTTGCACTTGTTACATCCTCTGCCTGGAATATTTTTTTCCCCATTATTCATGGCTGGCTTCTCCATGACTTTCAAGTCTTAGGGAAATATATGACCTCTTGGGAGAGGTCCTCCCATCCACTGTGGCGAACTTCACAGCCTGAGCTCCTACTCCCGTGAAACTCCAATTCTAGTTGGAAGAAACAGACAATATGCAAGTAAACATAAATGGGGAAGAACATTCCAGGCAGGAACAAGTGTTATAAAGGAGATAAGACTGATGAGGTTAAAGGTGGCTGGGGAAGGGGCTGACAAGGAGAATGCTCAGGATAGAGTTATCTGGCACTTAGTAGGTGCTCAGGACACGCTTGTGTGCTGAGTGAGAAATGCGTGCCATGTAGGACACGGTAGGCACCCTATCTGGCTCTCCTGGCCTCCCCACTCCAGTTCTCTGTGCACATCCCATTTCTGCTGACAGAGGCTCCTACCAGGGATCTTCCCAGGGTGCTTACCTTGGGGCCCTAGAACAGTGAACACCTGGATATTTGAGTACCCCCAACCCCTTACCTGTAACCACCCCCAGTGTGAGAGCACAAGACCCCAGCCGCACTGTTGCTTCCAGGCGGGGCAAACTCAGAGTGGGGTTAACCCCCTGAGGCTCCCCGCGGGATCAGGTGGAGACAGAGACTTGGCCCCAAATCACAGCTTCGGCTGGCTTCCTCTCCTACCTCCACCCCCTTCCTGATTTCTCTGGGAGCCCTAACTTACTAAGTCATGTTCGCCCAACCCTTGGCTTAGGTTGGCTTCTAAAGCATGTGGCCACTGAGACAGCAGATCAAGTCAGGAAGGCTGTGTCCCTGTCCCCTCTACCAGGTACTGGCTGTGTGGTGCTCTTATGGTCACAGAACCTGGCCGTGCCTCCTCGTTCCTCCCTGTCCATCTGGGAGAAGAGGTAGGAGTGGGCGTGAGAGGAGACAGCAATCGTGAATGTGCCTTGTAGCCTATGAAATCCCCCACGGCCACAAAGTGGGGGTCCATGACTCCCATCACCCTGCGGGAGCAAAAGATAGTTCCTCGAAGAAGCAGCAGGAGCTCCAGCAGAAGCAATGGGGACCATGTCCTCAGTGGAGGGCTTTTCAAGAAAGTAGTTGTCAGGATCCCTGGGTGGCGCAGCAGTTTGGTGCCTGCCTTTGGCCCAGGACGCGATCCTGGAGACCTGGGATCGAATCCCACATTGGGCTCCCGGTGCATGGAGCCTGCTTGTCCCTCTGCCTATGTCTCTGTCTCTCTCTCTCTCTCTGTGTGACTATCATAAGTAAATAAAAATTAAAAGAAAAAAACATAGAGCTTTAAAAAACAAAACAAAACAAAAAAAACTAAAAAAAAAAAAAAAAAAGAAAGTAGTTGGCAACCTGTTTTGCTTCTTGTTGCTATTTTCCAAGGCAAGGGCGGAAAAAGAAATCCCTTGTTCCGTAGTTTTGAGTCTAAGGAACATGACCGCTTGTGGGAAAACTAATTAGAACCACTAATAGTTTGACTGACCTTCTCTGAGTTGGAGACAACTAGGAACAGATACCACATCCTCACGGGACGCAGCTCAGCTTCCAAGCTGGGAGCATTAGTGGCAAGCAGATAGCTCTTTTAATTAAATGTTTGATACAATTAGGTAAACAGAAAAATTCTTGGAGTAAATAAGCTAAGTGATCCCAGAAGATTAATAGCGGATACACCAAGAAAGTCTGCAAAATGAAAAAAAAATCTATATTGAATGAATTCATTTTAATACTGTACACAGTGGGCTTTTTTTGTTTTTTTGTTTTGTTTTGTTTTTCACTTTCTTCATATTTTTTTCTTTTTAATCATGATTACCTGTATAACAACTCAGGTTTATGATGCTTTTAAAGCATTTTGCAGTCTTAGTGCTTGCTGGGAAAAGCACCTTTGAAGCCCACGGTGAGCTCAGATGAGCCTGGGCTTCAATTATAAATAGATTCATGGGTAGATCTTCCCCTAGGAGTTACTAAAGGAAAGTTGAAATGTTGGTGTGGAAGCTTTCCAACGTGTCGGCGATCACTAGGGTAGATGAGCTCCAGCTCTGGGAGGCAGATTAATGTAGTGGGAAGAGCAATGTTGTATTCAGGGTCAGATGAACCTGCGTTCAGATCTTGACCTTGCCATAAAATGGTCATGTGGCCTTCAGTATGTCAGTATCCCCAAGGCTTCATTTCCTAATAAGAGTGGGGGCGGGTATTAATACCTTTCTGGCAAGGTTGATATGAGGCTTAAAATAATCCTCACACAGTGCCTGGCACAGGGTAGATAATCCTGTTATAAGTGCTTCTTCCTCCACCTCCTCTTGCTCCCCTCCTCCACTGCCCCTTCCCCTCCTCTTCATCACCCACCTCCTCCGCATTATCAGCCTCACTGTATGATAAGCTGTTCCTCACTTCTGGGGTCTAAAGTGTCACTGCACTCATTGGCCTTGGTGACAATGGGATAATTGGGGAACATCCATTGGTAGAGGAGCCCACGAGTGTGTCCCCATGGAGCTGTGCCATCTCTGAGCGCTGTGCTTCTACTGCCGAGGGGTCACTGGCTAAATAGAGGCCTCTGAGCCTCTCCTCCTTCCTCAGGGCCATGGTTGTTTGATGCTGACCTCCAGAAGCTTGCAGCAGTTCAACAGTGGGAGAAGACTGTACTTGAAATACAGCGCTTTAGGGGCCAATGCCCCTTATTTATAGCCACAGAGGACAGATTTTTTTTTTATAAATTTATTTTTTATTGGTGTTCAATTTGCCAACATATAGAATAACACCCAGTGCTCATCCCGTCAAGTGCCCACCTCAGTGTCCGGCACCCAGGAGGACAGATATTTTTAATGAATGTATACTTAGGATGTGTCAGAGGAAGGCAGAAATGTCCTGGTCAATTGCCATGTTTTCCCTAAACATTTTCCCCATATTTTGCATCTCTACTTCCTCCAAACTGAAGGGCTTGCCATGTCTTATGCTCTTGGATGACTTTCAGACCTGTTCACTTAGTGAATGGCAAAAAAAATGTTAGAAAATAATCTCCTAGTCCTTTGTTTTCCAGTTAGAAGGAAACTGGCTCCATTGTTTGGCTAACATCACTTTGGGTGACAACAGGTGACAAGGTGATATGTATCAAGAATATGGGATACCAGGTATTCTTTCAAGCACTGCATGCAAAAGCAATCCTCCACTTATGGATGGAGAAACTGAGGCTCGGAGAGGTTAAGTAGTTGCCCCAAATGACTCAGTTTCCAAGGGGCTGATGAGAAGCTGCAGTGTCTAAGCACAAGACCAGGTGAAGCCAGTTAACATGACGAGTGAGGGGAGCCTTGAAGGAGAGAGAAACCCCAGGGAGTTCTCCAGACCCTGGGCATCATGATGACATTGCTCTGTGGTCTTGCTGACCGTGGACACCTCTGCAGCACCCCTTCCTTTGCCAGAGCCCACCGTTGTTCCTCCCTGTTTGCACACAGAACTCTCTGGGAGAAAGTTGCACTAGAAAACATTCCTATAAGCTGCATGGAATATGCCCTCAGTGGGAGGCCCCAGGATTTAAGAGATGAGCCATGCTTGCCCCTACCTATTTTCCACACTGTATGTCCTGGCTTTTTAGTGAGCCATGAAATTATTTTAAGGATCATGACTATTTAAAAAAATAAATAGACCGTAGCGGATGACATCAGAGTATATCACATGTGCTCTGTGAAAGAAAGAGTGCTCTGCAGTGGCACACGTGTGCATGTGTGTGTGGACAGGGTGGACGTGAAGACATGTCCTGGTCCATGGGACAAGTACTGAGAGTCGTGCTTCTAGAAGTCTGACAGTCTTTACCCCGGCAGGAAAGGTTCTTGGGTCTCAGTGCTGGGCTGAATTGTGTGTGTGGGGAGGGTATAGTCAAGGCCGGAGGAGTGTGGAGATTCATCATTGAGGCTAAATATCCATCTCTGTCACTGTGCAAACCAGAGGTAGAGGTGAAAGGAAATCTAAAGAGCTACGTGGCTCCTCTGCAGCAGATGGGGAGTGAAGTGGAAGGCATTTGGTCAAATGGGCCATCTCGCATGCCTCTGGAGATTAGAGCAGCTGCTGTAACACCTAGATTTATGAACAACACCATTACCTCTGTCCCCAAAGCAGGTGGCTGCTGTGCCATCGAGCGGGGGCTGGTGCCTCCTCCTCTTTTCGTGATGAGTTGAGGCACTGCCTGCCAGAGTGAGTGCAAAGAGCATCTTGCTGTTCATTTGCATGTGTACACACACGCACACACACATGCACACACATTCTTGCAGTGCAAGGCACCAGAAGGAGGATCTCATTTGGACAATGTATGGCCACTTCCCCCAAATGCAGTGGTGGTTGCTTATTACATGGCAGCATGCCTAATTTAGGGGACACGATTTTCTTTTTTTCAAGATTTTATTTATTTATTCATGAGAGATCCTAAATAGGTCTGAACCTTGATTTCTTCATCTGTAAAATGGAGCCTCTGAGATTAGCTACCTGACAGGTTCATCGTGAGGATGAAATGATCTAGCAAGTGATCTAGCAAATCTGGCCCCACGCAAGTCCTCAAAAAGTGCTACTCATTATTATAATTACTTTATACTTCCAGAATTTCGTATTTCATGGAAAAAATGAAGCCCCTTTCTTTGGCCCACTCTGATAGTAAAAATAAAAAGTAATAATAATTTTTATGTTTGAGTGCTTACTCTGTTCCAGGTACTATTTTAATTACTTGAAAAAGTTTTAGCAGTTTTAGAACTTCCCATTGACCCTACAAAGGAAGTACTGGTATGTTTTCCACTGTAGAGACAGAAAATAAATGGAGGCAGTGTGAAGTGCCTTCTCTAAGATCCCACAGTTTATTAATGGTAGAATCTGACTTTTAACCTTTGAACCTAAGCTCACACTTGAACTTATTGCCCTGTGCTGACTCTAGATTTTAATTGTATGTCTGAGACTCAGACCTAGTACTCTTTTTTTCCCTTAAGGCTTTATTTATTTATTTGAGAGAGAGAACAAATGGGGTGAGGGGCAGAGGGAGAAGCAGACTCTCAACTGAGCAGTGAGCCTGATACAGGGCTCGATCCCAGGACCCAGGGATCATGACTTGAGCCAAAGGCAGATGCTTAACCAACTGAACCACCCAGGCACCTCAGTAGACCTAGAATTCTTGACTTTTAATCTGGTTGAGTTTCTCCAAACACTGAAGTTGTGAACAAACCATGTCAGTCAATGAGGAAAGACAAGCAGAGTATGGACATCCAACTTTTTTGAGGCATGAGAGCTGTACAAGACATGGGCATCCTCAGGAAGCTAATGGTTGGGAAGAATTTCAGCTCAAGAAATGTTCATGGAGCATGCCATTATGCCTAGAATATATTAGGGCTCCCCCATAAGTATTGTATGCATGGAGAATGAGTGAATGGCAAACATACAGTCATTGTAGGGGAGGAAAGATAATTTTCCCTCTACTCTTTTAGGTTCTTGGGTTAATCTAGACAGATTGACAGGAGAGAAACAAACAAGTTTAATAATATGGATCCTTTCTGTAGACATGAGACATACCCAGGAAAACCAAGTAACTCCCTGAAATGGCCTAAGCCACCAGCTTAAACACCACCTCCAGCTAACCACAGAAGAGAATTGTTGGGAGCTGGGGTGGAGAGGCCAGGTTGTCAGGAAAAGCATAGTAAACTAGGGTGAGATTCATGAAGATTGAAGTTGGTGCCTTCAAAAGTGATAAGAGTTTCTAGAGTTTTAGTCATATTCCTTTTCCAGGTGCTGAGAGGAAGATATCCCTATAAGTAGAGCTTTCCCTTCTCAGTATAAATGTCTCTTACGAAAGGGTTAACATCTGCTCTTCAGAGCTTCTCCTGTCTCTGCTGTTTCTTAAAAATAACCAGCCTAAGAGGATGCTTATGCCAAAGAGGCATATTTTGGGATGACATGTTCGGTTGCTCTTCATCATTTCCTGGGGGAGGTGATGGTAATTGTCAATGGGATTCAGAGAAGGGAGGGATTGGTGAGGAAAACAGGAAATTTCATCAGAAGGTAGATAAACAAACTGAGTTAAAGTAATATCTTAATTCCAGCTTAGTGTTTCCCGAGCATGGCCCATGTGCCAACCACAAGGCTAGTGTCTAGAATGGGGCCAGAAAAATCAATCCAACAAAAATCTCTTGCACACCCAGCCAGGCCCTGTGCTAGATACTGGGGGACAGATGGGAGCAAGGCAGACATTGTTTCCAAACTCCTAGAGCTCACAGGCCAGTAGCAGGTGTGATTAAATAAAAAAAAAAAAAAAAAAAAAAAGGAAGCATAGAAATGAATGATTTTTCATCTGTCCTGTGCTAGGGCATGCGGCGTATGTTTAACTCCTGACACAAGACAGAATGGTGGCTGACTTCTCCTCCTTTTCTCTCTCTGTCTCTGTCCTGTCTCTCCATCTGTCTGTCTGTCTCTCTCCAGTTTCAGAGACCTCACGACTATTCCCCACCTTTCCGATTTGGCACGGTGCCTAATGGCAGTACGGAGAGAAACATTCGTAATAACTACCCCTACATGCATCAGTACATGACCAAATTCAATCAGAAGGGAGTGGAGGATGCCTTGGTCAGCTTGAAAACAGGGTAAGGATGATGGGATTTGTTTGGTTGTTTTTTTTTGGTTTTTTTTTGTTTTGTTTTGTTTTGTTTTGTTTTCCCCTCGCAGGCCTGCCAGCCCATAAACCTCACAGAAAATGACTCTCTGCATGCCTTGGTGCTTATCTGCCCTCACCACTGTATTTTCTGGAAAGCAGCTGTGGTTAAGATTGAACCCCAGTTGAGGGCTGCTTTTGTGAACCTGATGAGCATCATAGGCTTCCTTCTGAGCTGTGTTAAGGAAAAGCAAATCCAGGACACTTTGAAATGCAGAGAACCAGAGGGGTTTCTTAGACTGATAAAGAACTTGGCCCAACTCCATGGGATATGTTAGCCACAGAGAAAGATCTAAAGAGTTTGTTAGCTTATTTAAAGTTCTGCAAACAAAGCACTGTAGATTTTTATCTGATTTTAGGTAGGAGTTTTTGGGGTACAGCTTTGTGTGGAAGCCAGTAGCATACCATCGATGAAGGAGAAAGGAAATAGGGAGAGAAAAGCAATGTGAACTTGGCCTCTGTAATGCTGCTGCTAATGTTCCTGGTGGTACAGAGCGTGCACACTAGAAATAAGGAGCTGTCATGAAAAGACCTCACAGAGGCCAGTTTAGGATGTGAAGCTGGAGTGTGCTTCTCCTCCCCCTGCTGCTATTGTTTCCGACTTTGGGCAGATACCTCATTGTTCTCAGCCTCGTCTGTAAGATGGAAATCATAATGGGACCTTCAGAATGTCGGGGACATGCGAAGTGCATTTTGGGGAAGGTGCCATCAAAAACAATTCTGTTTTAAATGAAGGAGGGCAGTTTTGCTTATCTAGAAAATGAATTTCCATGGGCCATGTCAGTCATCAGGGATTTTTGAACTCGGAGACATGACTGTCATGGGTTAGCCTGTAGCTTCATCCACAGCCTCTCCCTCTCGGCTGTTCTGCAGGCCCACTGGGGCCCCTCCGTGGTGTCTGGGAGGGCAGATGGGCCCCGCCTAAACCCTCAGCCCCGTCTCTGCATGATTCCTGGGATCTCTGGCTGGTAGCATTTTGTCCCTTCTGTCTCTGTGGAATCTCTTTGGGACCTCAGCAGGGGTTTGAGAAGCAGAGAGAGAGAGAGCGCCAGTCACTTATCCCAGACTCATTCTGCTCATTCTGGCCCCGGGGTGATTTTTAAAAATGTTTTATTAAAGCATAATGGGGATACAGAGAAGAGACACATATGAAGTATAGTGCTTGATGACTGTAAAAACGGACCATCCAGGTCAATTCCCAAGATGTAGCCAGGCCCCAGAAACCCCAGCACACCCTTTTCCCAGTGGCCCGCCTCACTTCTAAAGCTGAGGATGCTTTTGGCCTGTTATTCTAACATGTAAATGAAATCACACCAGACATTTTTTCTGTCCATCTTCTAGCTTGCAGGTCTGTTTGTGACATCATTGCATGTCATTCTAGGTCATTCTAGGTCTTCCATTCTCATTGCTGCATGATGTTTCATGATGGGGTCACCCCTCTCTTCTAATCTTGGTAAACATCAGGGTAGTGTCCCTTTCGGGGCCATGGCGAGTAGGGCCTCTAGGCGTACTCTCACCACATCTCTGGTTGCATGAGTGAGCACGCCGCTCTCGGTATATACCTAAGACAGGAATTGCCAAGCTATAGGTTACATGTATGTTCGATTCTAACAGATACCAGAAAATTCTGATGACTTTCCAGCTGAGCCCCAGGTATGGGTTCTGTTTGTTTGTTTCTGCCATGGTCTTTTCATCAACACGTCCTATCACTTCGGACAGACCGTGAACGCAAACGTAGATGAAAATGGTTAGAAACAACCAGCGAAGCTTCGCTCGCCTCCTCTCTATCCATCTGTCACCCAGGGCACAAACTGCATTTTCTTTCTTTTTCCATTTTTTAAAAAACAATACGAACAAAACGGAGTAGAGGAATGGAAACAGTTCCTGGCCATAAATTGTACAAATTGCTTTTTGGAAGCCCTGTAATAATTATGACATCCATCCCAGCAAACTTGGGCAGATGGCGAGTGTACCCTATACTCAGTCTTCCATGTGGGGGACGTTTTGTGCTGTTACATTAAACTCAGAGCTAGAGGGGCTATGAGTCTTTTTTAAAGAAATAACTCTGCATGCCCATAAGGGTGAAGGCTTAACCATGATCATTCCAGAAGGTTCAGTTTTGGTGGAGTTGAGGTTGGGAAAACCACTCACTACAAGTTTAATGAGCAGCTTAGTTAATTATTTAAATTAGTTAAATTAAATTGTGAATAGAGAACACATTTACATAATACAAAATCAAAAAGTATTGTATAAAAAGCTAAACAGTGAAGAAACTTCCTCCCACACTGTTTCTCTTCTGCCGAATGCTCCCCACAGTGACCACATTTCCTGAGTGTCCTTGTGTCCCTCCAGATCAATCAATGCGTAATTAAAAGCCTTTTGCAGTTCCTTTTTTTTTTTTTTTGAAAACATTCATTATTTTTTCTTCTATGGGTCTATTGGTCTTTTTCTTATTAATTTATGTATTGGAGAAATAAGCCCTTTGTTGGTGGTGCAGTTACAAATGGTGTTCCCAGCTTTCTTATCTTTTGAGCTTCCAGATGGTTTTTTTTTTTTCATGCTGATTTTTATTATTATTTTTTTTTTACAGTCAAATTTATCAATCTTTTTTTAAGGCTTCTGGATTGTGAGTCGTAATTTAAAAGTTCATCTCCACTCTGAAGGCAGAAAGTTACTTTCTTGGTGTTTTCTTCTATTCTGATTACATTTTTCATGTTTTGACTTCCTCTTGGTGTAGATAGCATGAGCTATGACTACAGCCCCTCAAGTGATCTCAAGTGAAAATGAGAAGCTAAATGCCACCATAGAATTGCTCTCAAGATCCACCCAACTCTGTGTGGGTCATCTCTGCTTCTATTCCTCCTCCTCCAAGACTTCTGTCCTTTACGTGTCTGCTTAACTTCTGATCTTTTCTGTCCCTCTCATATCTCATTTCCTTTTTAAATTTTTCATCATGAAATAAGTTATTTTAATTTATGATGTATAGTATGAAATAATTTTACAAGAGTAAATATCATGGGGATATAGTGTTGAAGGAATAATAATAACAAAACGAACTCATGTACCCACCACCTGGCTTTAAAAATGTAGTCATTCCCCTCCTTCACCAAAGCATCTCTGGAAGGTTCTATCCCTCTGGAAGATAGAGATGCCTTGTGTGCCCCTGAATTGTTAAACTTGAGGGCATTCCCTATATGGGGCTCTCAGCACCCTAAAATCCAGTGAGCTCTGACTTAGAAAACCAGAGCATAGTTCAGCTGTTGGGTCCTGCCTATGTGCACACAGGTCTGTGACATCTGCTGCTCAGTGAAGACGTGGGCATATACACCAGGGTCAATGGATGTGGAGGCTCCCTTATACAGCCTGGAAAAGCCTGGAACACAACAGAGGCCTTGGATTATGGTTAAGAGTTCCAGCTTGGTCTCAGCCTGGGTTCTGTCATTAGCCAGCCATGGCCTTGGGCTAATCATGTCATGTCTCAGAGTCTCCGTTTCCCATCTAAAAAGTTAAAACGCTGAATTCTTAGATCTCTGAAATGGTCCTGATACTCTCTTGTTTGGGTTGAACGCTTGAGTACTTAATTTAGAACTTTCCAAAAATACAAAATCTAGACAAGCCACGTATATAAATGCTGTCAGTTGTGCAGAAAGGATGTAGAATAAGTCTCCAAGGCTGGGGGGGTCTCTACGCGTGACCAGTGAACCAACTCTACCCGAGTCACATGGTTACGTGTTCAATGCAAGTTTCTGGGCCTGACATAGGACCTTCTCTCATGGTGCTAGAGCCTGAGAGCCTGCATTTTAACAAGCACCAGGTGATCCTGACACATGCTGAATTTTGAGAAGTACTGTTCTGAAGGAGTAAGTTCCATAAACACGTTTTATTGAGACAACATAAGAAAAGTAGACCAATCAATATAACCATGTAGCTTATCTCTGGGATTCATAATGGCTCTAAAAGCATAGGTAGGGAGAAACTTGAAACTAAATTGAGTTTCATTGTTTATCAAAACTTAAGATAAATGGAGAGAAACCATTCCAGAGGTTATCAGGCGAATCAATGAGAAAACAAGATTTGACGTGCGAACGTCGATAGGAATAGGTCTGTTGTGACATGTGGGGCTCTCCAGAACCAAAGGCGGATAAGTGGTTTGTGATCGCAGGTTTCTAGAACAGGATTTCCCAGAGGGTGGCCTGAGTAATGAGTCAGTAGGGGTGCTAATAAAAAGGTAGATTCCTGAGCCCCACCAAGCCTGCAGAATCCAGATCTCCAGGGGCAGGCCCGGGGAACCTGCATGCTTCAGCAAGCTCCTCAGGTGATTCTGACGTGCACTAATCCAATTTTGAGAACATCTGCTCTAGAAGAGGGAGCTGAAACTGAAATGAGTGGAGGCAGATTTAGATTTACAAATGCTCCGTCATCAGAAGCTGACGTTCTCCAAGCAGTTTTGGCAAGTGGGCAGAACTGCAAGCAAAGCATTTATGCCAGATTTAAATGAAACAATCAACATCCCCAGGACTCCTAAGAGCCTAATATTTCAAGACATAGTGGGATGGTTTATGTTCATTTTAACTGATGGTCATGTACGGTTATTTGTACATAAGTTTATGAAAAGTCGTGATTTCCTTTAGAAGCATCCATCTTTAGCTCTTGGCCACCTGGTCCCCTATTTATCTGATTTCATTTCCAGCCCCATGATGTTGGCAAACAGGCTGGCATCTTTTGGCTTCCCTTATATTGAGTAGTTGGAGAGAAGAATTGGGAGGCAAGGTTGCATTTTGACTGACAAGCCTTTACTGCAAGGCTCGCATTGTGCCCAGTGATGTGTCTGTAAGAATAAAATCAGGGGAGTGGTCACAGCCTCTTGCATGCCTCAGAACTGCTTTTGTGATAAAGGGTGAGCACTGAACCCCTATTCTGGAGCACAGAGTCTCCAAGCCTGTGGGATCGAGGAATCCATGTTTTTATTAGCACTTCTGGTGACTCAGATACAGGTGGTCCATGGCTTTTGAGAGGTTTGTTGGTTGAATATGTGGAAATGGTGTTCTGTCTGGAGCGGACAGGACAGGGAAGAGGAAGGGCATTTCAGGAGGAGGGCATAGCAGGAGCGGAGGCCCAGAGGGACAGTTTGGGAATGTTCAATTGGAAGTGCCTTTGAGACAGCATCATCAAATAGCCATCTCATCCCTGCATTAATTGAAACCTAACAGTTTCCAAGATGCAGTCCCAGGTGCTTCATAGGCATAATGTCATTTAATCTTCATAGCACTTTTTTTTTTTTAAGATTTATTTAAGAGAGAGCATGAGTGGGCAGGGCAGAGCAAGAGAAAATCTCAGGCAAGACTCCCTGGCAAGCGCAGAGCCCCACATGGGCCTCAATCTCAGACCCTGAGATCATGGCCTGAGTTGAGATCAAGAGTTGGATGCTTAACCAGCTGAGACATCCAGGCACCCCTCCTCCCAGCACTCTTACGAGCTAGATATCATTATCTCTCTCAAGAGTTGAAGAAGCTGAGCTTAACTAAGGCTATTTGACTAAGTAATTATATTGTTTGAATTATTAAGAATTATTATTGGGCTGGCCTCCCCACTTGGCAGTGCCAGCTTGGCAGTTGGGTGGAAGAGGTTAGAGCTCAGGGAAGAATTTAGAGACTCAAGTTATGTATTATATCTATATAAGTATATATACATATTTAATACTGCATATAACATACATCTATTTTATGCTATATATGTATCAACTGACTATCTATCTGAGAGTTGATGAGGTCACAGCATTCTCATTTCCATCCTCAAAAGAAATGGTCCAGAGACTTGGAGATTGCCGAGGCAAAGGTGGACTGGGGAGGCATAAGGATCCTCCCAGACAGTGAGCTGCTATGCAGAGTGTGTTCTTTTCAGGATGCTGTTTAAGTGGGTTTTATTTGCTATATTTTATCAGTCATGTAGAATGAAACTCAAAGGGTTCATTTTCAGCTACTGTGTTCAAGAGCACGCACAGACGTCAGGGTGAGGTGAGCCGTTCTCCTAAGTCATCTTAGGGGATGACAGCATCATCTCCAGAGAAAATCAGATGGACAGTGACCTGGTTTCTGAGATCCACCCCCACACTGCAAATAAAGCTTAGAAGTAATTGCCACCACATCACAGCATTAGGAATTTTTTTGTTCTTAATAAAAACTCAGGAAAGCACAGGCAGCTTTTTTTTGTGCATGTGTGTATGTGGTTGCAATTAATTCTTGTTAAACTGGATTACAACGATCCTAGTGGATTTTCAGGGCCACCCCATAAAGCGTTAAAAAGGGGAACAAATGGGGGAAAGTTTAGAGTGAGGTCCCAATTCTGTAAACCCAGAGATGGAGCGAGCAGGACAGAGCGATATAAAGGAAGCAAGAATGAATTACACCAAAGTGTTATCAGAGATGCTGCTAGATGATTATATGGTCTCCTTTATATCCTTGTACATGTAACAAACATTCTGCAACCAAAGTATCACTTGCAGTCATCAGGAAAGAAGTTTCTTCTGAACACAACACTTCATTTCCTCCTGGTGTCTGGTGTTCCTACAGTTTGTACACATCGGTGCGCGTGCAAATCCGTGCTGTGCATGCAAATCCGTGCTTTGCTTTTCCCAGTTGAACCTGTACTGTTCTGTTGGACTGTTTTCACATTTAACCACTGGGAGATATTTCACTGAGCGAAAGGAATATTAATTAATTTACCTGGCATTGCTCTGCATTTTCATTCTCCTTCGGCTGGCGCTGGGGGCCCCTACAAGAAATAGCTATTTTAGAGAGCTGGCTGATATTATTATTGTAGACCAATTCGCTAAGAACACCATCCTCCACCATCTCTCAGACGTCTGCACCATGAACGGTGTTGCTCTAGTCCCCTGGAAGGCGTGCTTCTGTCTGGTGGACAGCACAATCCCTGTAACTCCTCGGAGTTTCCTTCTTGCTTCGGCTACGCTGTAATTCAGAGCTCAATTTATGATCTGCTGTTAGCAGCTGTGGAGAGCTTGTGACCTGAATATCTGCTTCCTGACTCGCCCAAGGCCTTAGCCACTGTCCTACCTCTGAATTCCCTTAACTCAATCAGATGGCTTTATCCGTTTGTTTAAACCTTATTCTGTTGCAATTGTAATAAACTACCTGAATTCTTCTGGGAACCAAGCAAGGCATTTCTAACAAACAGATAACATTTATTGGGAGCTTACCTACATGCCAGGTACTGTCCTGAATTTTTTGCCTGCATTATTCAAATCTCACAGCAACCCTGTGACACAGCCACTATCATGATTTCCTATTTACAGTGGAGGAAATAGGCAGAGAGAGAGAGAGAGTAAATAGCTTGTCTGGGTCACACTTGCTCCAGAGCCCAGGCTTTGAGCCACAATTCAAAATAATAAATATGAACATTCCCGTAACATTGCACAATTAGCCTGCTTCTAATTGCCCACTATTATACAAAACCAAACCAATTTTGTTCACATTTTAACTTTAAAATGTCTTTTGTTTCCTTTGACAATCTTAATGCTGCTTTGAAAGGGGGCAATATTTCTCTTTCCATTGAAATGGGGAGAAGAAATGTAGTCAAGGACAAAACAACCCCCCCCCCCAAAAGGATATATTTTTTATATTGGGATACACATGGTTCAGAGTTTCTCCTGGAGACCATGAAGAGAGGCAGGAGCTCCCTGGAAGATTCCATCTCCCAAGGGACTGCCTCCTCTTACTGCTTCCTGAACTCACATGGAGACTTCAAATATACGATCTCATTTCATCCTGCTTTGGACTCTGCCAAATAGGCCTTCTCTCCATTTTACAGAAGAGTAAACCAAGGCTCGGGGAGCAGAGGAAACTTGCCTAAGGGTTAAGTGAGTGTCAGAGCTGGCATTCAAACTCAACCCAACATCTCTTTCTACCCATGGATGCTAACTCTCTGCAGGTGAACAATCCTGGGAGAGTTGGATGCCTTTGTCATGAGGCAGGAAGGCTCGACTGTGGCGGTTCATGCTCTTGCCCAGGCGAGGGCTGATAAACTTCAGAGCTGGGATTCAAACTGGCTCTAGCACTTTTGCCCTTAACCACTATGCTGTACTACTTCTCACTGAAAAATAAATCCTTGTAAAAAATCAAAAATACAGAAAAATAAGTACCCTTTTGACTACATCCCAATCCCAAACCACCACCAACAACAACCCTTCCACACACAACCAGGTAGGCACTATTATCTGTTTGCTAGTACATGCCATTTCTCCTAGACCTTTGTTCTATGCATCCACATGTATTGACATGTCTACATATAATAATCAATTCATTCTGTGGGATGCTATCAAACTCTATGCAGTATATCACAATTGGATGTTTAATTAATATGTTTTGACACATCTTCTGTATCTGTAGGTGTCTTTTGTCTTCATTCTCTTCTGGGAAGAATTCCATGGTCTACACACATCAGGTCTGTTTAGCCATTTCCCTTTGGGGACTGTTGGTCACATGGCTGTGATGAGTCCTCTGCACACCTCTGCAACTCATTCTCTAGGAACGATTGTGAGAAGTAGAGTTTCTGACTCAAAGTATTTATATACCTTCTTGAAAAACATTAGTCTTCTGCAGATGATTGATTGGCTTATTTTATGAGTGGACACGTGGTACAGAACATGAACTTTGGAGGGAGAAATAAGTAGCTTCATATCCTGGCTGTGATAATGACCAGCTGTGTGACCATTGGCAAATAAATAACCTCTCTGATCTTTTACCCCAACTGTACAATCCTGTCCCCTGGAATTAAATGAATTGACTTTAGGGAAAGTGCTCAGCAGTGTATCTTGACACACACTAGCATTTTATCCAATGTTGATCCTTTTTCCATTCTTTCTTTCATTTTCATGGTATTTTTTGGTATTTGGGATTCCCCACCATTGAGTTCTGGTGTGTGACAAGTTCAACAGCATCATTATCACCACCAGCAGTATCGTGTGATGCTTTAAGCTGAGCCCCCTCTGCCGAGGTCCAGCTGTGGGGCCTTGGACAAGTTAATTAACCTCTTAGACTCCAGTTTTCCTATTTACAAAATGATGCTAATTTTGGCTCCTCTGCTTAGGAGAACGTTGCAGGGTTAAATGAGATAGACAAGGAAACAACGTAGCGTCTGGCCTCTGGTAAACATTCGAGAGAAGTCTGAACGAGGAACACATTTTAAAAAAATTTTTTTTATTTATTTATGATAGTCACACAGAGAGAGAGAGAGAGGCAGAGACACAGGCAGAGGAAGAAGCAGGCTCCATGCACCGGGAGCCCGACGTGGGATTCGATCCCGGGTCTCCAGGATCGCGCCCCGGGCCAAAGGCAGGCACTAAACCACTGCGCCACCCAGGGATCCCAAGGAACACATTTCTGAACGTTCTTTATAATATGCTATGTGCCACGGAATTGGCAGTTAGCATGATCCCACCCCTTGAGGAGTGTAATCTAAGGAACTCTATATAAAAGATTTATATTCCAGAAGGAATCAATATTTTTCCAATGTCATGAGCGGTAGAGTGAAGAACAGCATATGCCTAGTGCTTTACAGCTCACCAAGCAAATTTACAGTCGTTACGTCATCCAACCAACATATAGCCGTGTGGGAGAGACTGCTTTCCTTCTGGTCAGGTGGAGAACTCAAGGCTTAGAGAAAGACACTCACCCGACGTGCCACAGCCTTGTTCCTCTGACCCCACATCCCACATGAGATGGCCCTGCAGCAGTGTCCCAAAGGCACATGCTTGGGTGAGTCATGGACCCTATCACGAAGATCCCTGGGCCTCCATTTGCTTATCTGAAGTAGTAAAAGACTGCATTGTGTGGCCTACCAACTCCTTGGACACAGCTGGTTTGGGTCCAGGGTTAAACTTAACAGAAACAAAGCAAGGGATTGGCTGTATTTTTTAAACTGTTTCTTACTTTAGAGGTTAGTAATCAATAGGTAAGGGGTACATCCCAGCTCCCTGTTTGCTCTCACATTCTCTCTCTTTCTCCATAAATCCATCTGCCCCTGATTTCTCCTTGTCTGTGTCTTTCTGTCTCCCCCTTCCTCATCTCTTTCTCTTTTTAAAATTTTACTTATTAGCGGTGTGGGGGGGAGCACCGAAGGAGAGGGAGAAACAGACTCCCTACTGAGCAGGGAGCCCAATGCAGGGCTCGATCCAAGGACCCTGAGATCATAACCTGAGCCAAAGGTAGACGCCTAACCGACTGTGCCGCCCAGGCGCCCTCCTCATCTCTTTTTCTGACTTCGTCTTTTCTCGTTCTTTCTCTGTCTTCCTGTTTTGCTCAGTGCCTCCTTCCCTCTGCTTCTCTCCCTCCCTCTCAGTCTCCATCCTTCTCTGCCTTTCTCTGTCTCACAAAACCTCTAAGAAAGTTCTCAGTGAAAAAATAAATATTAACCATGGGTCTTTTTAAAACCCTGCTCATAGTGACTATTACCAGCAGATGTGATCAATGCAAGTTAAACAGACAACAGTTAAAAGCACACAGGCTGAGACCTGTTACAGACTCAAAATATCCAGAGAGGACTTGAATCTTCCTCAGCAACTTTGAGTCTCTACACAATTTTGACCCAGGAGAATTAAACTCAGTGGAAATCGTAACCACGTAAGAAGCTCCAAATGGCAGCAGCTATAAGTTGGTAAAGCTGGTTGCGGTCCCAACACTGATTAGTGAATCAAATCCTTATAGAATTTTAAACACAAAGGAATTGATCCCAGTGAAAACGGTTTCCAGAAATGTAGGAAACAGTTTAGGCTGTGGGAGACATCAATTTAGGAATTAGATTAGCTTAATGGAGTTTGCTCTAAAAAACCCCCCAAAAAACAAACAAACAAAAATGCTTCCCTGGTGAAAATGCATCCATGTCCATATAACACTGATTTTACAGCTTGTGTTCACAGACTCAGAGTTCAAATGTGATTCCAGGACATTTTCCTAAAGCCAGTTCTAGGCCATCCTGTGCTGATGGCCAACATGGTCTCTGAGCACGCTGTCTCCTCCCCAAGCAGGCACGTCCAAAGGCTGTCATGCCTCAGTGGTCCTGTTTCTTGGGTGCAGAAACACCCTCCACCCCTCAACAGCCTGTGTCCAGGTGCTGGCTAAGGATTACACTGCCCTTGCTTCTGTGCACGGTGATGTTGTCACTGCCATGTCAGCGTCCTGAATTTGCACCTGAATCTCTACAACACTTTCACTTCCGTCTTCATCCACCCAACAGCCACCCCTGGAGAGAGATGCTATTTCCCCCTTTTACAGATGAGAAAACTGAACCTCAGAGAAGTCCCATGATGGGGCCTCCTCCACCAAGCGGGCAGAGAGGGGCCTGGGTGTGCGGACTGGCCCATATGGCTGGCTGATACCTTTCCCTTCTGTGCAAGGCTTTGATGGGACCTTAAAAAGTGCACTCAGTTATCATCAAAGAGATGTTTAATTTTCATGACACTTTAGACTCTAAAACACACACGCACCCGCACGCACGCACACACACGCCCGTGCACACTCCAGTTTCATTAATTCATCAGAACAAGTCAGTGTCTTGTTAAAGCCTTCTTGAATGTTAATGAATGAATAATTAACTTTAACTATATAATTAGCCTTAAATGTGCTGAGACCCCCAGAGAGCATCTGAAAACACGCATAAGGAGATGATGAGCTAAAACCGGAAACTTTTGATTAGGAAACGTCAAGCTGCCTGACGGTACAAGCTCCTTTCCCGAAAGGGGCCATGGCCTGCCTTGTGGAGGGGGCAGCGGATGCGCCCCCAGACCCTCTGGGGGCTGGGAGTGAACTTCCAGGCCATCACCGCAGGTCCAGCAGAGACCGGCTGAAGTAACAGGGTCACATCGACACCCCCCAGGAAGCCAGAGCAGCTCTTGAGAGCTGTCGAAAACACTGGTAGGAAACCACCAGCTGAAAGTCGTGTGGGACACGTGTGACTCCTTACGTTGCTTCTCCGCAAATTTGCAGACAGGAGATCTTATTTCCCCCTCTTGCTCTGAATTACTGTCATTTTTAATCATTTGCTTTCCTTGAGGATTGCCCATGGCAGGGAGAGAATGACACACCCTCGGCACCCCCACGAGGCCTGGCAGAGGGGACATCTTGCCACCAGCGCGGCATAGCACCAGAGGCCAGAGCAAGGCAGGGCAGGCCTTCGTTTCGAGCATCGATTCTGTTCCGGCCCTCAGGCTGAGGAGCCGAGGTGTCCTTTCATTTGTCACAAATGTTTGGAGAAGAGATGACCCCTTCTGTGCGGAGCGGAGGCAGAAAGATGGGCCTGGGTGGGTGCTTTGTCCTCATCACTGCTCTCACACCCACTCCCGGGAGCCTCGCTGGGCCCGTGGGAGCAGCTATTATTAAGCTGATGACAGTTGTGGGACATGGGCAGGAGCTGGGAAGGTGGAGACAGAGATGGTTTCCTCTTGCAAAGCAGGAGCAAGAAACACAGAGCGGAGCAGCATAACTGGCTTCCTTACCTGGGAGGCCAGCCTCCAGCTGACTGCTGGGAGCTCTGAGGCTTGCTCTCCTGCAGAGCCAGCCTTTAATCTGTGTTCCTCCAGACCGGGGGCTGCCAATTACCAGGCTGCAGCCTGATGCATCACCGTCTCCCATGACCTCAGCTCCAGTCCCCCAGATGCTTGTGGCCTAAATTGGGCTTTAGTTTCGGGTGGCTTTCCTCTTCCTTACCCTCTACCCTCACAAGGAGCTATGGCTTTCTAGGCCTAAATGTCTCCAGAAGGCAGGCGTAGGCTGTGCTGGGGGCAAGAGAAGGTTTCTGCGGGGGGTGACTCTGGCCCTTATGTGGCTGTGCACCTGCTGGGAAAGAGACAAATGAAGCTGAGCTACCCATCAAAGCTCTTTAAACCCGGCTGCTCAGCTCTCATCCTGGCTGCTGTTTCCATTACACCAGGCTTGACTTAGAGCTCTAACCACCGTCTGAATTTCATGAGCAATAGACAGAGTTGCCTTTGTTTATGCCACAAGTGTCATGGACATCGTGGTCACAGCAGTTATGTCTGCGGCCTCTAACATCAGACTGTGGAAGTCCAAATGCTGCGGTGACACCTGGAAGCTGGGTGGTGGCGTTGAGTCACCTGACCTCTTAGTGACTCAGTTTCGTTATCCGGCAGTGGGGATGGGCAGTAGCACATTCATCCTTATGCTGGTAGGAGTCAACGGGATGAGATAATGCGTGTAAAGTATCCAGGACTGGATCTGTCACAGAGGATGCGTAGAATGGTGTGGGAAACGCCATAAGCACTGCCATAAATTCCAAATTTGATTGAATGCACCCATATGTTTTGAGCATTTGTTTTGTGCCAGGCGTGGTGCACACTTACCTACCTTCTCTTTACTCCCAAAGCCCTCTGAGGGCAGAGATCGTCTGCCCTGCTTTACAGAGAGGAGACTGGGGCTCGGAAACACAGGCCCCTTGCTCCAAGACTTTGACCAACAGAGCGCACTCTTGAAGACATCAGCCAGTCTTAGTTTTTCCTTTTTAACAATGGGAACATTTTTCTTTCAATGGAGAAGAGAGCAAGTAGACCGTTTTGAGTCAGAGCGAGGAAGGAACCCAGAGCCTTGCTCTCCGAGCTTTCCCCTGCCCGCTTACAGCTCTGCTGTCCACTGGAGGAGCCACCAGCCATGCGTGACCATTTATGTCAGAATCGAAATTAATGCAATGAAATAAAATTAAAAAGTCAGTTCCCTGTTCGCACTAACCACATTTCAAGCGCATGATAGCTGTATTAGCGTAGATCTAGAGCATTTCTTTCAGCAAGCAAGCTGTACTAGACAGCGCTGTCATAGAGAGTTTGCAATACAGAACTTAGAAATAATACTGATGAGCTTCAGGCTGCTTCGTGGAGCCTCCTCCGCTCAGAGACAACATAGGAAAATAATAATAATAATAATTGTGTATCTTTCCACTGGACTCGCTTTTGTAAAGCACTGTGCAAACAAGCCCTGTCTATCAGAGGGGGCTGTGCAAGCCCCAGGATGTTTTTATTTTTTTTATTATTCTTTTAAAGATTTTATTCATGAGAGACACAGAGAGAGGAGCAGAGACACAGGCAGAGGGAGAAGCAGGTTCCCCCTGGGGAGGCAGGACTCGATCATAGGACCCTGGGATCATGACCTGAGCCAAAGGCAGATGCTCAACCATTGAGCCACCCAGGCGTCCCACCCCTGGATGTTTGTAAAATGCAGGCATCTCTGACCACTGCATTTAGACCCCAGCTCTCTAGAATCATTGATGACAGAGAGAAACCAACATCACGTACTCTGCAGCTCTCCTCATGTGCTATCCTCATTTTGGTTCCGATGTGGCCCCGAGACCACAGTCAGCCCATGAAAGGCAGGCCCACTGTGGCCACCAGCCCACCCCAGGCACGCCGCTGTGTAATTGCTTCGCTCACATCTTTTGTGACTGTCCTCCCTCTGACTTGCCAGCATCTTACTTTTGTAAACTTTGTCGCCTGAGAAAACTTCCTGTTTTCTTTCTGCTCATCTGGCTGTTTCTCAGCTAAAGAGTATTTTGTCATGAAATATGGTAATGATTTGCAGAAATCTGTGCCTGTCCATAAATACTGATTTAAGCTGCCGTTGGGTGACTTTTGTGTGGTTGCCAGGTGCAGTTTTAGAATTCCACCCCAGAAGTGCATCAGTGTGTGGTGGGTTAGCAGGACAGGGAAAGGTTTTACCACACGAATACAAACAGATGGCCTTAGTATTTGAATGCCTCTGTGCACAGGTATGTGTGTATTTGTTTATTTTTTAAGCAATGAAGAGAAGAAGGTGTGAAGGGCTCAGTAAAACCCAGGCTCCTGGCATCTCCATGGCAGCGTTGATATGTTTAGGTATTGACGTTGCAAACACCCCAGCTTCATCAAAAGGACAGATGCCATCCATGGCCTGAAGCCTTCAGGATACTCGTCATCTAGTGTCTCAGTGTTCTTGTCAATAGTCACAGCAGGTGACTATTGGCTTGAGGAATCAAAATGCCATGGCTAGATGAGTGTCTCAACAGGCCCAAAGTGACCACCTCATGTCACAGATGAGGAACCCGCAATCCAAAGGAAGGGACTCTCCTGAGGTCCTGTCACCATCCAAATCTAGAGTAGAAACCAGATCCCCTCCTAACTGCTCCTATCACACAGCTCCTGCCGTCACATACAAATTACTTTTAACTCCCCATTCCGTATTTCCAAAGCTCTCGATGTTGCTGGCTGTCCAGAAGGCTGTTTCCTCTCGGTTCGTCAGCTCTGGTTTACCATCACCATTAACAATGCTTCGTTTCCTTCCCCTTCCGCTTGGATGATCTGATCTCCTTTTAATACTCTCTAAGCATAACACCAAACCTCCAATCCTACAGCCTTGGGAGAAAGGCTTTAGAGTCTTTGTGTTGGTGAGATGAGCCTTGTAGTCTTGCCCTACCTCTCACCATCACAAAAACAGAAAAATTAAAATGAAGCATGCAGCCGCAAACATTCCAAATAGTTTTGTTCCCTTTGGGAGGCCTTCGGCAGCTGTCTCTGAAAGGATGCAACATTTTACCTCCTCTCCCTGCCATTTTTATTTTTCTTTGCTTCACTGTTTTATGTGCTCTTGGTAAAGAAAGAAAGAAAGGCAGTAGCGTTGAGAAAGTGTCAGGACTTTGAGTAATCTCCATTTTAGTTTTCCAACCTACTTTAGCTTATCCCCACCCCATCCCTACCTAGTTTTGAGCCATCCATCCCCATGCACAAGAGTGATCACTCCAGCCTTGGGAAATAACTCTAAAAATTGAGAACAAGTCCTCAGGTCCACTGGTAGTGACCTAGGTAATGAATAAGTCACAGCCATGCCATCTAGGGATGATTCAACACTTGCCTTTTGGGGGTGAGAACTGGGCTGGGTCATGCAAGACTTCTGAGGTGATAACATTCGATGTTTTAATCTGCATGGTGATTTCCAGGATGGACACACATGCAAAAATTTACCTCGCCACTTATTGCAGATGTGTTGCAGGTTAGTAAAAATAAGCACATCAATGAAGGGGAAAAGGCTTTATGTTTATTGACATAGAGATACATTCACATGTGATTTGAAATAAGCTTTAGGGGTTGAAACAAGGACACACTGCGGCCCATGGGCTAATCTGTGTTTGTAAATAACCTTTTATGGAACAGAGCTGAATTCATTCATTTATGTATTATCTAGGGCTGCTTTTGTGCTGTGTATTCACTGCGTAGGTCTACCATAGCAAAGTGCCACAAACAGAGAGGCTTAAACAATGGGACTTTTCCATCTCATGGTTCTGGAAGGCTGGAAGTGTGAGATTAAGGTGTTAGCAGGGCTGTGCTTGCTCTGAAGGCACGAGGGTAGCATCTATTCCGGTCCTTCTCCCTGCTTCTGGTGGTTGCGTGGCTTGCAGGGGTCTTAACTCCAGTCTTCACATGGTGGTGGTCTCCCTGTTTGTGCGTTTGTGGTCTGATTTCCTTCTTTGTTTATGAGAACACCCCAGCATTTGGGGTGGGGGCCTACCCTTCCCCCATGTGATCTCATGTTAGCTAATCACATCTGCAATGACCTTTTCCCAAATAAGATCATATTCTGAGGTGCTGGGGGTTAGGTCTTCGACATACGGATTTGAGGGGTGGAGGGACCACAGCAACAGAGTTGAATAGTCGTGATACAGACTGTATGGCCCATAAACCTTAAACTATTTATCTAGTCTTTACAGAAAAAGTTTGTCAACTCCTATTCTAAAAGGGGTGTGCACATTTGCGCACATGCACGTGCACACACACACACATAAGAAATTTGGAAGGCTATTCACCAATGGGTTAACAGAGGTTGCCTCTGAAGTATGGAATTATCAGGCAATTTAAATGTCAATTGCATTTTTTATATTTTCTATATTATTTGAGTTTCTAAAAATTATCATGTAATATTTTTTGTAATATAAATAGTAAATATGTGTCCCTTGGAAGTAAGACATCATTCCTATTTACTTATTCTGCTTTCCTGCACCCTACACCAAATCTCCTGAACCTTAATGGTTTATTTTGGTCTGATGCAAACCTTTCTAAATAGGCCGCTGTTCCCCACTGTTCGGAGTGCTAAGGCCAAACACTTAGCAAACCAGCAAACTCAACTGTTTACTCACTTGGGCATAAGGATTCTTCATGTCTTTATTTAGCTGCCTCTTGTAACTTGGAGAGAAAAGGTTCTGGCTTTTATCTCCTCATTAAAAATAGATCCTTTTATGATGAGGGGATGGAGTGGCCATGAGTCACCTTGTACAGTGTGAAAGGAAGTGTGTGATGCTGGATCAGGCCTTGGGAGCTGGGCCCCAAAATGGTACCTGGCCATGCCCATGACCCCCTGTTTTTCTTGTCATTGCAGGAAACTGGACGCTTTCATCTACGATGCAGCAGTCTTGAATTACAAGGCTGGGAGGGATGAAGGCTGCAAGCTGGTGACCATTGGGAGTGGGTACATCTTTGCCACCACTGGTTATGGGATTGCCCTCCAGAAGGGCTCCCCGTGGAAGAGGCAGATTGACCTGGCCCTGCTCCAGTTTGTGGGTGATGGTAAGACCTTGGGTGACCCCCTCTCAGGGGACTGGACACCCTTGCACTCTTTCTTGTTGCTGATTGGCTTTCCAATGGATTTTCGTATGATGAGTTTGCTCACTATTTATTGGGTGCCTCTCACACGATACCATGGCTTTTTAGGTTGCTTATAATGGAAACCAATTTTAGACAACAACATTTTCTAAAGAAATTTATTTTAAGGATGCAGAACTGTCTATCTCAGTGAATTTAGGAAAGAGTTGAGCAAATAGGTTTAGGAAAAAAAATAAAACAGGAACCAGAGCAATCCTGGAATATTAATAGCAGGAATTCATAAGTCTTGTACTGAGGCAGTGATTCTCAATGGGGGCAATTTTGCCCCCCAGGGGGCACTTGGCTATGTCTGGAGACATCTTTGTTTGTCATGATTGGGAGGCTGTTTGCTACTGGCATCAAGTGAGGAGAGGCCGGGGATGCTGGCAAACATCATACAATGCCCAGGACGGCCCCCTCATCTCAGCACACAAAATTGTCTGACCTCAAAGGTTAGTAGCTCTGGGGTAGAGGAACCATGATGTTACATGACTTGGCTCTGGCCCTAATCTCTGCTCTCTAGATTCTAAATATCAAATTTAAGAGGAAGGATTCCTGGTGCATTTTTGAATCGAAGACTTTTTCCTGGACCCATCAGGAGTGCTTAAGGGGTGGGGTTATGTTGTACTAACACAGAGGCTCCTGATATTATCCAGTGGAGGAGTGAAGGAGAAGCAATCTCTAGAAAAGGAACATGAGCAGAAATCCCTTGGGTTTCCACTAAAACCTACCTGCTTCTCATGCCAAAAGACAGTTTTTACCCCCATGGGTCTTACAGTCTAACGGGACCATGGCATTTAGGGAGCAGTATAGATACTTGGGTGGACCATGTCTCCAGCAGCATTGCCTTCAGTCTGCCCTCGTACTTCCCAGTTGCTGATCTCATTGCATGGAGTTCCATAACGTGGTTTTTAGGATACTGTCCTGGCTCAAAAGGCATGTTGGTTTCCTTTGGAATTCCCAACAGTGAGAAAGGTAAAGCAGAAATGGCAGGTTGATCCCGAGAACTTGAGTAAGTGTGAATGGGATACAAAAGCTCAAGCCCAGGGCAGAAGCTGCATGCAAAGGCAGCTGGAGGCCATGTTCAGAGATGGTTGCAGAGTCTGTCGTAGCTCTCCAGAGCTGGGAGAGGAGAATCCGGCAACCACTGTGGGTCAAACACAACACTGAAGTGCACTGACATTAGTGCACAGTGTGGTGTGAATTTGAACCAGGTACCTATCTCCTTGCAACTTCTCCTCTCTCTGCTCCCAGAATTAAGCCCTGGATTCTCCAAGTGCCATCAAAACATCTAAATGTGTTTTATATTTAACTCCCAAATAAGAACATCTGATCCTCCAAATTCCCTATGGGGCATTTGTACCTTCTTCTGATCATGAGCCATGTTCTCTATTGTGTAACAGTGATTTGTGGCTGTGTCGGTCAGCTCTGGCTGTGAAATCTGAGAGGCATACGCCACTATGCATTTATTTTGCTCAGGGGAGTGCAGGTTGAGTGGAGGAGCTCTGTCTCAGGCTGTGATGGCGTGATGGCTCTGTCCCCTGCTGTGCAGCCATGGATTAAAATGTGCGGTGTCTGCCCTGCATGTGTTTATTCTGGGTCTCAGGCCAAGAGAGTAAGAGTCGCCTGGGAGAAGGTCTTTTCTTGCTTATGTCACTGGCATAGAGGAGGATACCTAATCGTATATGTGCATTTCAAGGCTCTGCTTTGCCTTGTTCACATCTACGAACACACTTCCATGTAAAGCAAGTCAAATGGCCGACGCCAGAGTAAAGGGATCAGAGGTATACTCTGCCTTTTACAGGAGGAATTTGGAATTAAATGACAAGGGATGTGGACGCAGAGAAGGGTGGGGGTAACAATTGCGACCGTTTCCTCCACCTACCACACTGGTCGCCCAAGTCCCCCTAACAGAGTGAATATTCAACAAATGAGTCTTGTTTCCATCAGTAAATACCACAAAATCCTGAGCTTATCCTGACCCGATAACTGGTCAATGAAGGAATGAATGAACAAACACATGCACAGGTGAATGGTCAGTGTTGAAATATATTTCATTTGACAGGAAACTCTTAAATATGATGGATAGCTGTCAAATAAGTGAGTTCTAACTCTATTCCTACTGTTAACTCCTTGCTGTTACTCTGGCAGCATCTGCTATGGAACAGCAACATATTTAGGGAGTGGGATATGCCAGTTACCATATTGGATACATTACCTATGTTCTTCAATATTCATAATGACTTTATGAAATTTTTTGTTGCTTCTACACATTTTACAGAGGGGAAAACAGAAGTTCAGAGAGCTAGCTAGTAAGTGGTAGGGCTTCTACTTCAGGGGCCTTGCTCTGGAAGCAGGTCAATTATGTAAAACTGCTTCATTTAATTCCCTAGGATGTCTATTGAAGTTGGATAATTAGGTGCTTGAGATTTATAGATCCTTTAGAAAGGAGTAATTTAGTGTATATCTGAACTAAATCTATTGTCCTACTGACAAATACTTCTATGAAGTGGGTAATCTTTCTTAGCCTCTGTTTACTCATCTGTGAATAAATACATGCAGAAATATTTCCCTAATAGGGTTGGTGTCAGGATGAAATGAGAGGATATATGTAAAGAACTTAGCTAAGCACAGCACCTGGAAATAGAAATGGTTCAATAAATGCTAGCTATTACTATCATTTCCATCATCATTATCATGACCATGACTATCATCATCATCACTATCACCACCATCACCATCATCACCACCACCACCACCATCATAATCACTACCATCATCACCATCACCACCACTATCACCATCACTATCACCATCATCATCACCACCATCATCACCACCACCATCACCATTACCACCACCACCACCCCGACCCCCACCCCCATCACCGTCACCTCTATCATCATCACCATCATCATTACCACTACCATCAGAACCAACACCACCACCATCATCATCATCATCATCATCATGGTCATCACCACCATCACCAACACTACCATCATTTTATCACCAGCATGATCATCATTCACCATTTTCCACCTCGTTCTCCTCCTCATTGTCCATCCACAACTTCAGTATTCAATATAGCTTATTTAGTGTTGTATTGGGTATTGGTGCTAAGAGTATCATGAAAACAACACTTATGATGCCAAACACAAAATGTCCTCTTTGTGGCAAATAAAAAATACAAAGTAAAGGCATCCAGATAGGCCAGAAGTGTGTTCCTTGTACTAGCAGAGCATCTAAATTCATTGCTTCCCTGGTCAGACTGTAGGGATTGGGAAACGTGTCTTCTCAGCTTCATCTTTAGAGACCATCTGGAAGCAAAGACATTGGAGAGAAAATGACATTGCTCCAGGGGGTGTCTTAAGATAATCTTCCCGGAAAGCCATGTCCAATTCTGAATGTCTCTCTAGGAGTAAATACATGAATTAACACAGCTGCATAAATATTTCACTTATCTTATGCAGCTTCAGCAGGATTAATTATGCTCTAAAATTAGACCTGTAAAGAGCACAGTGCTAAGCAGTACCTAATTATTATTCATCCTCTAGAATGGAGTGTTTATCTCTTGTTATAGAGTAGCTTCAGTGGACGATTACGAGTCTAATGAGTGTCAAAAGTATAAAAAATTTTCCTAATGAGCTGTGTAAATATAACCTTTGAGTGGAGTGTTTGGTTATTGGGAGAACCTCTTACATGAAGCCTGCCAGGCATTTCCCTAGGAAAAGGACTGTTGATTTCTCTAACACAGGATCCCAGTAAGACCTTACCTTCCTTGTCTAATTGTTGTATCCTTTCTGAGATAGTAGAGTGCACCATGGAGATCTTCAATTCTTAGTACTTTAGTAACAACACATGGGTACTTTTCAGCATTGATCACCAGTATCCAACATTTACTGAGAAACATACATTCCTAGACACTGATGTTCCAAGAAGAGGATATCATGGTCCTTTTCATCTCTCCTTCAAGGAACTTACAGTCATGTTGATTGGCAATATATAAACTTAGAATATCTCATCTCAAAATATGAACATATTTGATAATAATTCGTATATGTGAATTCATATATACGTATGTGTGTATATATTCTTATCTTGGATAAGTGAAAGAGGAATCAAGGAGAAATATGAGATACAGGGTTTTTTAATGGAAAGATGAAAAGGTAGAGTAAGTCATAAAGAAAAGTAAGATTTCAATGAAGAATAGAATGGGCCAGAGTTCATAGAGTGTCATTCATTACTTTATCCAGTGACCAGCAAATATCTATTGAGTATCTGGTATCTCCCTGGCACCTAACAGGTGACACTTGAGTGAGAACATAAAGAATGAGTCAGTCTGGGACCTAAAAAATGGCATTTCCAGCTTCAAAGATCAGGTTGAATGGGAGATCTGTTAGGTCCCATCAATCTTATGGATTCTGTAATTTTTTTTAAATGTGATCCTGGGATTTGAAGAGACAGAAGGAAGACATAGAGGTTAAAGTTCTTTTGGCATATAGAGGCCAACAAAAAGAAATTGAGGAGAACAAGGGTGTATAATAATATTATTCAGCAGCAAATGATGCTGAGGAAAAGGAAGGAGATAATTGTTTTTGAGCCCATACTCAGTGGCCCAGTGCAGTGCCAAGTGAGTCACAAATATTCTTACCAACGCTTCATACAGTATTCTCAGGTACATATTATTTCCATGTCACAGAGCAGGAAAATGAGGCTCCATTGGGTTAAATGAGCTACAGCACAACTTTTAAACTGTAATGTCAACAGGAATCACCTGGGGATCTTGTTAAAATGCAGATTCTGTTTCAGTCGGTCTGAGGATGGGGAGCCTGAGATTTGGCATTTCTAACAAGCTTCAGGTGATGCTGATGCTGCTGGTCTCTGGACAACACCCTGTATGGATTTTTGTAGTTCACGTAACTCCAGTTCTGATCGTCTTTCCATTAAACCATGCTCCAGGGAAAAAAATCTTGGTTGCTAGTGGCCAGATCACCTTAGCTATAAATAATACGCTCCAGCATCAAGAAGCATTTAATCTTCCTCTTTGTACTTTGCTCAGTTTTCATGGTTGCTGGTTTATTTTTAAACCCAGAAATACATTACTTGTCCCCGGTAGCTCATCTGAATTCAGTGGACAAATAAAACCAAATATATGTATTTATCATATATCTTTATACCTTATTTATATGCTAATATTATATGAATAGGGTGACTAACTCAATCCATTTTGCTGGGACTTGCTCAGTTTAAAACTAGTTAGTGACCCCAGTTATATCCTATTTGGGTATATATGAGTATCATACGGTAATATTTGAAAAATACTATATATGTCATTTCAGTTGGATAGGTACTCTGGGACACTTTGCAATTTTTCAAGCAACCATAAAGACTCCTCCAGATTGATAACAAATTGGAAGGGACCTAACCCTCTGCTCTTGTATTAATAAGACACCTTGCTACCATAGACTCTAGAGCTTTGGAAAGCACCACTCCAGGATAACAATGCTCATGCTCACAGATCTTGGAGTGGGGAGTGCTGGAGGGGAGAAGCCCACTCCCTGCTTCCAAGTGAGTCAGTGTTAACAGTTCCTGATTGCTTGTTTGTTGACCTCTCTTTCACTGAAGCATGCAGGATGGCTCTTGATGGTGAGGGACCCCATGCTGCTGGCCAGAGTAGAGAGCGTGTGATTGCAGAAGCTCTTTGTGTCTCTAATTAGGATTCTCATAAATTGCTCTGAGCCACTGGATGGGTTGCTAATATCCTCCTCACTGCCCAACTCCAGCTTCTCAGCTTAATATCTTTGGGCTAATGTCCGAGTCTCGGGGAGAGCTGGACATGCCCGCAGCTTGGGTGGTGATAACTGCCCATGCCTCCACTCCGAGGCTGGGCTCCTCCCTAAGTGGCCTTTGCAGCCTGTCTTCCGGGGCTGGTTTAGGAATGTTTGGCAGTGTTGGCTGAGGAGATCACTGGGGAGCTCGTAAATGTTTTCCTCATTCCACTTTCCACAGTGTCTGCAGTTCTACTACTTGGAAGTTTTCTCAGATAAGCATGGAATCTTCTATGCAACTCCTTTAAAAATGAAATTCCTGGGCACGTAGGTGGCTAAGTCAGTTAAGAGTCTGACTCTTGGTTTCAGCTCAGATCATGATCTCAGGGTTGTGAGATCGAGCCCCGCTTTGGGCTCTGTGCTGGGTGTGGAGTCTGCTTAAGATTCTCTCTCTTTAAAAAAAAAAAATCCTTCTTCTATCTCCTCCTAAACCCATTTCCCAATTCGGTATCTGACCTATCCTTCTGTCGATGTCTTCCTTTAAGATTTCCTTAAAGATCACAGCTTTACACTAAAGTTTATAAACTGTGAACCCTTTTAGCTCTATGCTTACAGTGTTCTTGTGCCATTTAGCAAAGCCCGACCGGTAACAGGGAAAGATGGAAGGTTCTACAACTTCCAAGCTGGATGATCTTGGGCAAATTAATTTCTCTGAGTTCCAGTTTTCTTATCTCTATGTTGGAGTTGTTCGGGGATTAAATGTGAAAGCAAACAGAAAGAGCCTGGTGTTTAGCACGTATTAGATGCCCACTCACCGCTGTCCTCCCCTTGTCCCTGACCCACCAAACCCACCGAGGGGCACTACGTTCTTAGTCCCTGGAGGGCGGACACTATCATACCCATTCTTGTTCCCCTTTTGTCTCCCTTAGGACTCACTACTGACTTTGGTACACAGTAGGTGCTCACATGGAACTCATGGATGAATGGGCAAACAAATGGATTCAAAAATGCCACGGGTGCATGTTTGCAGGGCTTATTCCAACAATTAAATATCTTCTCTGATGAAGGGAACGTCATTTCCTTTAGGAAGGACACGAGATGTCCCTCTAGGGAGAGGGACGCAGGGAAGTAGTCACTAATTCACTGTCTAATCTGAAAATCTACCCAAGCCTCTGAGCCCTGGATTCACTGTAAGACAGAAGCACAGTCTTCCACTGTTTATTCTCCGTGCTCTTGTAGTCAAACATCGGATTTGCGTTTTCTTTGTAACGTGATTTTCTAGGATGGGTATAACTGGCAAGATTATGTATTTCCTGGCTTTTAGAATTGCAATACATTGTAAATGGTTACCAAGTTTACCGTCTCTGAGTCAAGCAGGTAGACAGGAAAACCGGTGTTTTCCTCTGGATTTGGCAAAGTATGGCCCTGGCGCAGACTCCAACCACTGCCTGTTTTTGAAGAGAAAGTTTTATTGGGACACAGCCACATCCATTCGCTCAGGAACCACCTGTGGCTGCCTTCAGCCTGCACTGGCACAGTTGAGTGGCCGCGACAGCCACTGCGCCGCCTGCCAAGGTCCAAATATTTGCAGTCTGGCCCCTCATAGAAAATGTGACGGCTTCTGTTCGTAGGCTGTCTGGAGAGAGACAAGAAGGGCAGAGAAGGCTGGAAAACCTACGCTGTCCGGTTCTCCTAAGGGATGGGGAAGGAGCAAGCCTGATGGGGAGGGAGGAGGAGGAGGAGACAGAGGAGCGGAGGAGAGCAGACCAGAGGGAGGTGTATAGGGGCCACCGGGCAGGCAGGACTCAGCCTGGGCGTCCACAGATCTAGAGCAATTAGCCTCGGTGCAGCAGAAACTGGAAAAGTCTGCAAGCCAGTGGCCACCCCTATCTCAGCTGGCTCGGTGCTGGAGTGAGGCATAGACCCCCGGCTGACTCACTTCTGCCTCCGAGGCCTCTTAATCTGTCTCCCGCTGCTTCCCTGCCAGCAGTTCTTCGTGACATAGGTCCCCGTGTCCTTGGATGACTCAGCAGCACCCTATTGCAACCAGCATCCTCAGCCCATTTAAAGAGATAAACGCCAAAATAAGGACTGGAGGGAGGCGGGGTGGGGCTGGGGGGAGAGGAGGTGCCGATGATCTGAGAGGCCCCATGTGAGTGGCAGAGACGGTTTCCAGTTCTCCAAAGGGAAGTTGTTCAGCAGCCCCACTGATCACTGTTACCGACATTCATAATAAGAGGGGACACTTGCAGAGGGAGGGATAACTGGGGGTCACAGAATCATCTCTGTCTCTGTGTTAATTCATTCAGTCTTCACAATGGTTAGGTGGCGTGAGCTATGATCATTAAGCCCTGTGTGCAGATGAGGAAATTGAGTCACAGGCAGGTTAAGTAAGGTGTGGCTCCTAAGGGGTAGACCTGAGAGATTGGGACTGGTCAAATGGGCCACAGGGCCTTTGCTTTAACCACGATGCAGTATTGTTTCTCCTTTGCTATAACCCTCATAGCAGTCTCTCTCTGTCTCTACCTGGAAAGGGTCAAAGCTGCAATTTACATGCAGATTGGTCCGAATCCAGATTCACTGTTTGTTCCTCCTTTTGCTGAAGGAATAGCATCAGTCTCCTGCAGATGATTCTGGGCAGAATTAACTTGGCAACAGAGGCTGAGGGTGGGAGAGCAAGTGACCCTATGCTTTTTCCCATTTTTCCATGGAGGAGGAGACTTGTCCATGCCCTAGGCCCTGGCACCATGGGAACAGGCTCAGCCTAATTTTTGAGATCATACAGCCCTGGCAGTTTGGGGAAAACTCTGGACCCAGAAGCCAAAGATGAGAAGGAAGGAAACAAGGACAGAATGTAATTAAGAGGAGTCAGATGTTTGGCCCTGATACAGGCTCGCAGAGCGGCCTCTCCAGGTTCACAAAGACCATCCCTGGTTGCCGGAATTGCTTGTTCCCCACAGAGCTCCTCCGAGCTGCATAATCCTCAGCATTTCAGAAAATTATTGTTCCCTGCTAAACGTGTTTTAATCAAATTGAGACTTCAAAGGCAGAACTCACAGTTTGGTCTGAGCTAGGCTACTCTATAAATCACAAACTTTCTAATCAAGTTAGTGAGACCGGGTGCCATTGACAAAGCCCCCCTGATTTATTAACCCAGTTGTTCATTCATTCATTCACTCTGCCTCTAGACGTTCATTCAACAAAGAATAACTGAGCAGCTTCTAAGCTCCAGGTGGTGGGATATAAAAATGATTAGAGGCTCCCGCTCTATTTGCCCCAAATAGTTTCCTTATAAAGTGCTTGTGGCACATCTGTGTCCATCAGACTCACTTGGAGAGCCTGTTGAAAATATAGATTCCTAACTTTGACCCCATGGTGGCATTTTTTTTTACATACCCTCTGGAATATCCTAATACCCAGTAAGATTTAAGAGCCACTCCTTAGAATAACAGTATTTAGCACTTAGAAGCATTATTCTCTAATTACCAAGTACTGGACACAAGTGCCAGTGGCCAACAGATCACTCATTTAGGGTCCATGAAATTGCATCTTTATCCTGAGTTTTATCCACTCTCCTCTCCCAAGGTTCTTAACTAGCTTTCCATATCGAGAGGCCTTGGAGATTGTGAAAACCCAAGAGAGAAATCGTGTGGAACGTGTAAGCATCAGCTGGCACAGCTCCCACAATAAGGAACAGAGGTGATGCTCTTTGCAGATGACTCTGACATCCACACACCAACCTCACTTCTACACAGAATAGCAGCTTTGATGCCACAACCCCCCAAAGAGGGTGATGACCAGTGACCACTTTGATGCCCCCAGCAACCAAGTCACTTTGACCCTCCTACGACCTAAAAACTATGTCCATGGCACACTATTCATTCAGAAATGAAATGCTTTGAGAGGAAGAAATGTGTTGGTCCTAAGCATAGATTAGCAATAAAGGGTTTAACTGCTTCTTCATTGGCCTGTGACCAGATGGTATCATAAAAATTAGACTTGTTTATCTCCCTCCTAATTTTAACTAGAGACATATTTGGAATAATAATGGAACAGCACTTACTTAAGAAACAGATAAAAATCCATAAATATCCTGGAGGGCCATTGACTTTCCCTGTGTGCTCGAGAGCGCTGAGGGTTTTCATATGCGTTAAGTTCTCAGTGAATTTCCCCGATAGGTCTCCTGAGATTCAGAGCTGCAGTGTTTATTATCAATCCGACGCCAGGATTAGAGCAAGATCAGTGGTGCCAGATTTGTGCCTGACAAGCAGTGAATCGCTCCAACCAGGGAAAGTCAAATGTCAAGAGAACCATCAACGTTGAAATAAGACATAATGAATGGCACGCTGGTAAGTCAAAAGCTGATGTCAGAGGATCTGATGTGGGAATTACGGGATGGATAAACACTGGCCTCAAATCCCTTTCAGTCTATGATTTTGTAAACACCTATTTGGAAAGGCAATATAATATCCATATAAAATCACCCTGCCTACTACCTTAACATAATTGTTTTCAGTGGAGATATTACCTTCTGGACCTTTTTCTTGCAGACACATTGCTTTAAATATATATAATGATTGGTTATAGGCACTTTTATATTGCATTATTTTCACTTGCATTATGTTTTGAACTTTTGTTTATGTCATTACACAATCGGGTCCCCACAATTGTTTTAATTTGTGCATAAAATGTCATAGTCATTATTAAACCATAATTCATTACATTATTTTTCCTAATGTTAAAACGTTCTTTTTTTTGGCTGGTATATGTATATATAATGATGGGAGGAACATGTTCATGCGCATTTTTTGTTTGAATTGTCTAATTGTAACAAACTCTTAGATGTAGAATTTGAAGGGTTAATGGCTATAAACACCATCAGGAGTCTTGATCTCTACTGTCATATGAATGCCCAAAAGGTTTGTTCCCATCTAAAAGTACTATTAATAATGAATCCATGTACCAATTTTAAAACAGTCAAGCAGCTTTGAGCATTATGGTTCTTTCTGCTATTTTAGAAGGCGCCTCTCAGCATTGCCTTAGAATTCCTTGGAATAGCAATGAAAATGAAAAAAAAAAAAAGTGAGTTGTCTTTTCATCTTTTTTGACCATTTAACTAAGGTATATTTTATATACTTTGTATATATTTTATATATCCTTTATTTTATAGTTTTATACTTTCATACTAAAGTATACTAAAATATACTTTATTTCATATTTATTTTATATGAAAATACTTTATATTTTATAGATTTTAATAGTTTGTATATCGTAGTAATTTATTAAACCCTCGATTGTAGTATTTCATGCAAAAAAATGTAGCAGCACAGGATATAGTTGAGACCAAAGGCTTCGAGTTCAAATGTACAATTGATCTCTACTAGCTCTATGGTCTCGGGAAAGTTATTTACCCTTTGTAAGGGCCACATTCCTCCGCTTTAAATTAGGGATTGTCATGGAACCGACCTCAACAAGTTGAAGGGTATAATGTATGAGAACTGCTAGGTATAGTACCCATCGGTAGGTACTCAGCACGTTATCATAGATCATAACAAAGATTCGAGTCTCCTTAAATTGAGATTTATTCTTGTTCATATATATACTTTTTAAAAAATCATGTTTTAAAAAAATCACTTAAATCACGATTCTGCTAACTATGGCCCACATTGCCCTGTTGCCTGTTTTGGTCAATGAAGTTTTATTAGGACACAGACACATCACTGTATGTGTCTAAGGATGCTCTTGTGCTGCAGGGGCAGAGCGGGGTAGTTGGGACAGAGACGACAGGGCCCACAGAGCTGAGAATATTTACTAATTAGACCTCTTCAGAAAGGTTGGTGACTTTTAGCTTTAACAATAAAAATACAACATGTTGTTTTAAAATAATTACAACAATATGGAAGAATTTAACATAACTCATCCCTCTTTATCCTTTAAGAACTTTTTCTTTGTGAAAAAAAAAAGTCATGTTTCTAAAAAAGAAATGAGGATTTTTTTTTCCTCTTTCTGGGTTAGAAAGTCCTTTTTCTTCCCCTTTGCTTCTTATTTTCTCTCTTGACAACCAAAATGGAAGAATGCCCGTTACTTTTTTTTTTCCTTCTGTAAATTATAATATACATTCATTATACTGCACAAATCTCATGTCCAATTAATTTTTATACAACTGTATGACTACCACTTAGAGTTGAGAACATGGCCAGTACCCAGAAAACTCCCTTCCAGCCAATATTCCCCCCAAAGGTAACCACCATTCTGACCTTCATGAGTACGGATGGGCTTTGCCTCCTTTTGAATTGTAAATAAATGGCGGAATCATAACAACATCTATTCATTTGTATCCTTTAGGACATTAATCCACATCAATGCATATAACTCCTATTTATTACTGCACAGTGTTCCATTGTACGAACACACTGCAGTTTACTTATACATTTGCTATTGATGGACATTTGTGTTATTTTTCACTTGTGTCTGCTTTGAACATCCTCATACCTTTTCAGTGCATTGTAGGCACTTAACTGGGAATATTCCTATGAGTGAAATTGTTGGGTCACAGAACTTGCCTATACTGTGTTCCAGTAGATACTTCCTAAGAATTTTAAGAGAACGAACGACCAGTTTACGTTCCCATCAGCAAAGTATGTGGTCCCTGTAATTTCTGAGTGCCTTGACTCTCCCTTCCAGGAGAGAGGTAAAGGGGGCTTGTGTCCCTGAACTGTAGGTGTGGTCATCAGTGGCTGTGGTTGAAGGTTGTTGTACAATCGTAGCCCATGGTTCTCCATCTCCCTTCCTGTGCAGAATGGAGATGCAGTAGTATCTGCCCTGAACACGTTCCTGAGTTGGCATCTGAATGTAATCATACTCCCATCCCCATACACTCTCCCACTCATCCCTGGCAGTGGTCTCACCCCTACCTGGTGATTCCAACTTGGGAGAAGGAAGAAGAGGCCAGAGGAGCGCTGCCACCTGTAATGAGGGGAGAGGACGGTCATCAATGAGGTCTTAGAGCTCTCTTAAGTTGTAACCCACTCTCTCCATAAAAAGACAAACTGAGCCTGCCTTCTGCTTTGGTGAGGGGCAGCACTGCCAGCAGATACAGGGTCCTTCCTATAAAGGTCCCATTTCCCCTTTCTGTTCTTCTGCCTTCTTTGTCTTCCCCTCACAGCCTCCCTCTCTGCTTCCCTCCCCACCCTCTCCTCCTCTCTCTCCTCCATGCCACAACCAAGACTTGAATGCCTTTAAGTCCCTGCACCATCCTGGACAATGGCTGTGATCCCTTTGCTTAAGGACTCCATAGCCTCAGGAAGCTCACTGACCACACTTCAATAAAAAAAGGAACCAAAAAGTGGGGATGCCATTTTACCTGCTCAAAGAAGGAAAGAGCTTTCTCAACCTGGGATGTTGGATTATTGCTATGCTTTTCTTCTCCTTCCCCTTATGTCGACAACCTTTTAAAACACAAGGAACCCCTCTGTGGCACTGAAAAGCACTCCACTCTTTCACGAAGAATCACAGGATTTTCAGGACTGTCGATGGAGACAGGGTACAGTTGTTAAAGTTACTGCGAATTCGTTTATGCACGCCAGCACCTGTGCCTTCCAAGTCATGGCACCTTGACCATCTATTTGTGGGTGAGACAAATGGACTAAGCAGACTCCAGAGGTGCTTGGCATACACAGAATTCATCAGTGACATTTTTCTGTAGCCTTACTCTAGAGAATTGTTTCTCGCCAATCTCCCCCCAACCCCCATTGGAAAATTGTGACCAAGTACGTTGTCTGGTGTTTGATGGGGAGACCCAACCTCAGCACTCTTCTTCCTTTTTTCTTCTTCAAGAGACACAGGTTGGGGACCTGTGCACACAAAAAGCCCCAACTCCAACCTGCATGGCTGATCTTGTGGCCCGCGAAACACCAGCCAGATGGCGGCAAACAGCAGTGCCTCCGGCAGGGCTGGGGCGCCATCGGACCTCAGCTGGAAGGTGGTAGTAAAACATTTATACCAAAGACAGCCTGTCTCTGCATCTAACTGGATACTTTTAAGCTTAGCCCTATTTTTATTTTGCTTTTGTGACTTCTCAGCAATATACAGAAATGGAATATTCTGACATTTAAATAAGGGAGATGCGCCTTCCAGATTTAGTCTGTGTCCAGAATCTTGGACTCTACCCACCACCACAACCCCTGAAGGTATTTTTTTTTCTCTCCAGCAAATTGTTCAGTGACCCTCATAGGTCATGGATACAGAGGTCTGAGGCTCCAGAATGCTATTATTTCCAGATCCAAGGTGACTTGGCTTTGAGTCAAGAGTATAGGATGAATGAAGCTAAGACACCAAGGTCAGTAATTGAATGGACTGGCTAATCTTACCCTGTTCCAAGTCCACAGACTACATCCCAGATCTGACCAGCAGTTTCCTTCCAGGACAACTAGGCAAGGAGAGCACGTGGCCTCAACCCTGCAGCCCCCAAGCTGTCCTCACTCCAGGGACCACATTCCAGAGCTCACAGCCCCTGAATCCGTCCTCATCGAGAACATGGGCCTGTCGATGATGGTGCCCTAGATTTTCTACAAAGAATATTGTTCCTTTGCCATTTCCAATTCCATTCGGGCTTCTGAGAAACCTGGAGTGCCCAATCCCTGGGCAAGACATGAAACAGGACTGAAACGGGGTCAGTTCCCCTCTTGGTGTTCACAGTGAACCCTACTGGGATCAGCAGCAACATCATTCTGACGTCTTTCGGCTATAGATGGAAGTCGGTTCCCTGTGGGGAACCACCAAACTCTACCGCTAGAATCTTTGATTGGAACTTGCTTGCCCCGAGAGTCAGCCTTGATTTCTGGGCTTCAGATATTATCCCTGACCCCTCTGTGTGGGGCTTCACAGATTCCTCCCTTTCTCAGGCTTTTGCTGATGCTCAGAACAGTGTATCACAAGCTGATCAAGGAGGAAGAGTCTTGTGTCATTGGCAGTCAACACAGTTGTATGGACCCCCTACTGTGTGTCGAGCCCACACCAGGGACTGGGGATACAAAAAGAATATGGCAAGATGCCCACCCTTGAATAAACTCACTTCCCAAAGGGAAGGACTTAGGAGCAAATGGCGATTAGACTCTAGTGTGACAGATTCTCTACTGATGAGAAACCCAGGATGTTGTAAAAGGAGAAACTGTCTCATACGCACATCCTTGTCCACCCAGGGAAGACTTCGTGGAAGTGGAGACCTCCGAGCTGTGCTCCAGAGGTAGCCATCGGCAAGTTTTCAGCCTGATACCATGCAGCTGGTCTAGCCAGAGTAAATTGTTACGGGCGACGGTGATATGGATGACAATTCAGAGTGGATCCTTATCAGTCACTTCCTGCAAATGGGTTTCTCTCTAGTCACCACATAGCCTGGGAGCAGGAGAGTTTCAACTGCATGTCCTGCCTGCCCCTGAGACTACCACAGGACCCCGCAGTGATTATGTCAGTGGGATGGAGTTTGCTGGAGAAGGATGGAGTCCTTCAAATCTGCCACAGCACCCATCTGTAACAGCCTGCCTTATATTCTGTGTGAGAACACAACAACTAAGAATCGTAGGTCCAGCAAGCATACAGCTGGTCTCATCCACTGCCCCCCGCCCAGTATTCCCAGGATACCCCAACTCCTCAGCACAAAGGCTGGGTCCTTTGCAATTGGCCTCTCCTTTCATCACTTCTTCCTTCCCCCAAATTCTGAACCTCTCTCTGATGTCCAAATGTTCCATGTTTCTTTCTGCCTCCAGCCCTATGCGGATTCAGTCATCTCATCTGGCCAGAATGACCGGCTTGCAGGACGCTCTCTCCCACAGAACTCTGAGCTCATGGAGCCCAAAGACTAGGTGCAATTTGTCTCCCTATGAAAATACAGAGATGCCGCTGTCCATGTGTGCTAAGTGCTTTAGAAATGTTCCTTTTCCAATGAATGAATGAATTCAGTGAATGAATGAATGAGGGAGAGAGATAAAGAAGATTAAAACCAAATGAAGTCCTCTGAGAACCAAAAAGCATTAGCTTCCCTGACTGGTAATGAGACAGGACACAAAGCCAGCCTCTCAAAACCAGACATGGTATCTCCCAGTACCATCACTGCGTAGGGTCAGGTGCTCTGGCCAGAAAACAAGACAAACACTATATAGATGTGCGCCTGCTAGGGTCTCTGTGTGGGCTGACTGTCGAAGATGCAAGCCAGCATATTCACAGGCCCTGGACAGCCTAAAGGCTACAGGTTCAAAATGAACTTTTTACAACCGACCTCGGGGGAGAAATGCTCAGGAAGTCTGAAGGCTAGTCACATTGCATGCTATAAAATCCTTTCCTGGAGTAATCCCCTCAGCTCTCAGACAGTCTTGTGGAATAGAGTGAAATCTAATCTGAAAAGCTACTGCAGTCCCTCTGGAAGTACAGAGAATGAGTCTGAGGGCAAATCAGGAACTGATTTCTCTTACTTTGGACATAACAGATTTCTTCTTGGAGGGCTAAGCCCTCTCTCTGGACATGCCTCTCCAGAATCACAGACTCCACGAATTGGCAGGGCACAGGGAGGGGTATGCGATCCACCCCCCACCCCCGGCGGCCCTGGCTTCAGGCAGCAAAGAGAGGTGTCTCCAGTGATACTTACTGAGTAATCAGGATGTGCCAGGCGCTGTGTGCAGTGCAGCCTCGTTTAATTCGAGCACGACTCGTATGAGGTAAATACTGTTTTGCTCCAGTTAGTAGATGCTAGAGAGGCCAAGCAAATGCCTCTGTGTGCCTCGTCTGTAAACGGCCGTGATAATGGCACCAGCCACATTGGGTTCCTAGGAGGGCCTCATGGGTTAATTTTTGAAAGTCCTAGTACAGTGCCTGAAATGGGATGGAATTTATGTAACTTTGTTAAATCACAGAATAGGAAAATAGATTAAGAAATGGATGAGTGGATGGATAGGGAAGTAGAGTACCTGGACCAAGGTCAGACCAGTCATAGTGGGTGAAGGCACTGGGTGCCAGCAGGCAACCCTCATCCTACCTCCTGTGGCATCTAGATCTCACACACTGACTTGCCATGCTCCCCAAACCCGTCAGGGCAGGGCGCTCCCTTTTGTGGCTCATTCCAGTGTTTTCTACCTGAAACATTCTATCTTGTGATTTTTGGGATGGTGTCTACTTGAATTTTCATCGATTCCTTTTTTGCAAATTAGAAACCCATGGCTTGTACCTTGTGAGTGAGCAAGTAGCGGGATGCGTACCATGCAGCCTCTTGCGTAGCATCCCAGCCACTAACGGAAGCACATCTCAGGCATATGCACAACGCCGTCTCAATTATTCTTGTGCATTCCCTTTTAGGTTGTACAACTTCCTGGCTCCTGCCTCTTAAAGCCCCACTAGTCTGCCTTTTAATAGCAGCGTTGGACAGGGAGGGAGCTGGGATTCCTGCTCTGTGTGCTGGCCTTATGGCCTTCCTCAGGATGGCACGGAACCCAGAGGTCGGCAGGGGGACCTGTGGCAGGCAACAGCTCCCCCTGAAGCCAGATCCAGGAAGGGCTCCTGAGCAGACATGACTTGCACGGATGCAGAGGTGTTCTCTGGTGCACATGAGCTTCCTGTCCTTAGAGGTATAAATAGAGAAAGGGGGACCTTCTGGCATCATGCAGGGACCAGTCCTCCTGGGTGTAGGCAGGAAGACTGTAGCCTGGCTGCAAACCCACAGCGGCTCAGGCTCCCTTGGCTCCCGGGAGAGCGTTTAGCTTTTGTCTTCCCAGCAAGAATGCCTGCTTCGGGAAACAGATTTTATTGTCCCACTTACCAGCTCCAGTTCACAGGACCACATTGACAAAGATCATGGCCTCTTGGTAACGGAGGAAACAGACGACAGAATGAGCATCTGAAAGCTGCTCCTTGGAAAAATGACCTTTGCTGCTTCACCCCAGCTAAGGACATGCGGACTTCACCACCTCTGACTCCCAGGCCTGTGGCAAGTTCCCTTTTGATCTGTACTTCCTTCTATTTATATGGCAGAAAAACTCACCCGGCAGATCTGAACATGTTTGCAATGCTGCCTAATTTAAGCCCGAGAATGCAAGGAAAGAAATAGAAACAGAAAATATGGATTCAGTGCTCGCTCTGTGCTGCAGGCTATGAGAAATATCAAAATCATAAAACACGGTCCCTGATCGCCCCCAAGGAGATTACAATATACTTGAGTAAATTAAAAACGAAATAAGAAAGTATTTGAACTACAGTTCAGTGCACTAGTGGAAGGCCACAAGGCAGGAAATGAATAACTGCAAAATGATTGGAACAGGCTGTAATTGGGATTGAGAAATGTGCATTTGGCCTCCTCTCACCACGCGGGTCTGGTTTACCAAATTGACTTATTCAAAGAGAGGTGTTTGGTCAGAAGGCAGAGGAAAGATCTGTATATTTACATCATGAAAAGAATCTAATGATATTTCTTCTACCCAGACTGACCCTGTTCTAGGCATACAAACTTGGCTATCTTTGGGACGACACCAACAGGAAAAAAACATGGCGAGGAAACCCACTTCTGTGTCCTCGCAAACTCCCAAGGTAGAGAAAAGTCAACAGTGTGCTGTAGTTCCAAAGAGATGGCATCAGTGGTTTTGAGAAGAGGAAGCCAATGATGTAAATCTTGAGGCACATGAGTTTGGACAAGCAGGTGGAGCTGCTGGCTGGACAGCAGAGGCTCCCAGGACAAGTGTGACTGTATGAAGAAAGGACCAGAGGCTGCTGGAAGGAAAGGAATTGAGACGAAGATATCCCTTCCCATAACTTTGCCTGCACCTCTGATTAACCAGCATCCTTCCTTATGGGCTATGAATCTACAAAGGGATAAGTTTCCCTTTTTTTTTTTTTTTTTTTTTTTTTTTTGGTTTCCCATTTTTAACTCCCATCAATGTGAATTTTTTTCTCTTTTAGCCATGATAACAAAAGTTATGCATGACTATATGGTCATGGCATGATGGGAGACTAAAGTGACAGGAGCCCCTTTCATGTTACAAACACAAAGCAGGGCAGGATTAGAAGCACGTACACTTACACATGCACACACACACGAACTGCATGCTCATACCTACACACATGCATGCACAAAGCACAGTGAAGCAAAGGGAAGTTTTCTTCAGGTGCTGGAAACAGAGGGGAATGGAATATTCTCACAGCACCTCTCTGTGGAGTGCAGCAGCCTAAGAGGACATAGAGCCCAGGGGTGGACACCGAGGCTTTAGCATCCACATGGGAGCCCTGAACTATGCAGAGTAGAAAATGATACCACTGCATGAATCTGAGATCGGGAGCGACTCAGCGCATCTGTGAAAAGACTGGGGAAAACTGTCCATCAAAACCAAGAAAGTACAAGAAGTCTCACCATCTGTTTGAAGCTCTGGGTGAGAAATTAAAACCTAGATGAGTATGGAAGTCCAAATGTATACTACCTACAGAGTGTGGCAGTGGTAATCACATTTTTCTCCTACAAGAACGGGTACGTTTGAAGCTCCTGGAACCGTGGCAGGAGCAGCGGGCAGAACCCGCTGTAGGAACATTTCTATAGCCCAGTGTGCTTGGGGGCCCCATGGGACTTAGAGGGAGACCAGCCTTGCTGAAGATGAGCTCATACTCAAAAAGTTAAAACATAAAACATCACAAGAAAGAAATCCACCATAAGAGCCAGCACACACAGCAAGCAGACAAATGTGAATCCCAAGAACTAAGGTGGTGGGGAGGAGGGAGAGCAAGAGAATAATCTGGAAGACAGTGGGTTTGAAATGATTAAATGTCTAAAAGTTTTTTAAGAATCATAAGAGAAGAATGAGCAGATTTATTGTTTTACAATAAAAACAACGGGCAGAACTTTAAGATGGCCAGATGAATATCTGATTAAAATAGATTAAATGAAAGCATAGGGCTAAATATTATTAATGAAAGAATAAATGAGCTGGAAAATAGATCTGTGGGAAGCATCTAACTGTAGGACAGAGGCATAAAGGAGTGGAAAATATTAAAATAAAGTTAATAACCTAGAGGGATAGAATGAGAAGGGTTAGAATATCCTAAACACCATTCTTTAGAAGAAAAGGAAACATAGAATTATCATGCATTCTTAGGGGCTTGCAGATTAAAACAATGCCATAGCACAACGTACCTGGTTAGCATGGCTAAAATCCAAAACACTGACAACACTAATAAATTCTGGTGAGGATGTGGAGCAATATGAAGTCTTGTTCATTGCTGGTGTGGACACAAAGTGGCACGGCCACTTTGGAAGAGGGCCTGGCAGTGCCCCACAAAGCTAAGCATATCCTTACCACACAATCCTGCAGCCGTACTCCTAGGTATTTACCCAAATGAATTGAAAACTCATTCCCCACCAAAACCTCTCACACACAGATGTACAGAGAAGCATTATTCATAATTGCCAAAACTTGGAAGCAGCCAGGATGTCCTTCAGTAGGTGAATGATAGGCAAACTGTCCATCTATGTAATGGAAAAATGTTTGCAAAAAAAAAAAAAAAAGAAAGAAAGAAAAAAAAGGAAGTGGTCAAGCCATGGAAAGAAGTAGAGGAACTTGAACGCGTATTGTTCTCAGCACAAGTGTTAACACTGTGGCCACAGGTAACAGGGACCTTAAAGGAAGGATCCAAAAGATCCCTGGAGTTCCCATCGTGGACATTTCTAACCATAAGAGATGATTATAGAGCTGATTACAGAGCCCCTCAGTTCTAATTCTTCAAAGATGGATTTTCTCTACCTCCCTTTATCAGCTTTTTCTGTGGCCAGTTCATATAGCAAAATGCACTGCCAGGGATCATTCCTCTTATCCATTTGCTCTTTTAGGAGCTGAGTATGATTAAGTACACTTTTTGATGTTGTTTGGAACTTGATATTTCATATCATTTTAAATTTTCTTTCATCTTTGTACAAATCAGATGATTGCTCACATTAAAAAAAAAAAATCTTGTTATCATCAAAGAAGCCAGTCTGGAGGCACCTGAGTGGCTCAGTGGTTGAGCGTCTGCCTTCAGCTCAGGGCGTGATGCCAGGGTCCTGGAATTGAGTCCTGCACCAGGCTCCTTGCAGAGAGTCTGCTTCTCCCTCTGCCTGTGTCTCTGCCTCTCTTTCTGTGTCTCTCATGAGTAAATAAATAAAATATTTTTAAAACAGAAAGAAAGAAAGAAGCCAGTCTTCTGGCTACTATGTATGGCTACTATGTATGCAGTGGTTCCAGCTATGTGATGTTCTGGAAAGGGTAAAACTATAGAGACCATTAAAAGATCAGTGGTTGCCAGGCATTGGGATGGGGGCATGAAGAAAGTTGAACCAGGGGCCCTATAGGGGACTTTTAAGGCAACAAGACTATTCCTTCCATATGATACTGTAACGATGGGCACATGGCTTTAAGCATCGGGCAAAACCCACAGAAGGTACAACACAAAGTGTGAACCCTAATGTAAACTGTGGGCTTTAGTTAATAATAATGTATTGAGATTTGTTCATCAATTGTAAAAAACAACAACAAAAGAAACCACCCCAATGCCAGATGTATGTTAATAGGAGAAACTGAGGCAATGGGGAGGAGGAGTGTATGGGAACTCTCTGTAGCCTCTGTACTTCCTGTTCAATGTTTCTATGACCCTGAAACTATTCTAAAAAAATAAATAAGTAAAATATATTTTTTTAAAAAGGGATAGGGAGAGTTGATATTCAAAGTAAGAATGGGTGAGGTTTTTTTTTTTTCCAGAATTAAAGTTATGAGTCAGACATTGAAGAAAGACACTGAGTCCAGAGCAGAACAAAAAATAAAGCAAGTCCACACCTACTTTCCACACCAAAGACAAAATGAAAGTCTCCAAAACCATCAGAGAAAAAATACAGATGGCATAGAGAGTAGTGACAATTAGATTATTAGCCAACTTCTCAACAACCATAATCTATATCAGAAGAAAACTCAGTAACATCTTCAAAAGGTCCAGGAAAAAGAAGGAGCAACTTAGATTTCTCTGTTCAGCCAAATCATTCCAGAGCGCGAACAAGCCAAAAGCATGACACGCTAATTTCACGAAACTTAAAAAAGACAGCAGTATGAAAGCAGTAATTATGCTAACCTCTTCAAAGGAGAATCAAAGAAACATTTGGAGTGTTTCCTTTCCTCTGTACGTTTCATATTGTATCTTAGTCACACAAACACGCACAACCCAGTCATACTTTGCATTTAACAGTACATGCATCCTCTTGGATTTTCACTGTCCTTGAAGAATAATTTTTAACGTCTGAATTACAGCGTAAGTGCCATCGTTTAGTGAATTGCTAGACAGTCAGCTTAATTGCTAGACATTCAGATCAGAGATATTCCTCCTAGATGGCAACTGGATGAAATGCACACAAAAGAAAGACAAAATAACGCCAAGCACGGCCTACCTTTTCTTTCTCGCTGAAAACTCCACCTGCTTCTTTACCTGCTTACTGAAGTGAGGAGGTGTTTAGTTCAGAAGGGGCCATTAAGAGTTGATTGGGATGTCTCGTTTCAAGGTTTTCTGCCCTCAGTGCACTGCTAGTGGGTGGCATCTTGGAACAATCCCAGACATTCTAAAGGAAGATGTAAGAAGAAATTAATACATTTGAGGACTGTTGTGTGTCAGGCACTGTGCTGGGCACTTCCTCTGGAACAATCCCGTCAACACTACTATTTATGAAAATTTATTCTTTTGGGGTATTTGCATACGCGAGCTCCTTTGGTCCTCATCAGAACTCTAGGAAGTGCGCACTTTTATTCTGTTCATTTCCCAGACGGGAGAGATGTGGCTCTGAGGTCACACAGCTAGTGAATGATATAGTCATAACTGGAAGGCGAGTGTGTCCGAGGTAGCATGCTGCGAGTTTATGTCCCATCCTGTTCCAGGCATGGGTGGGTGGCAGGGGACACAGGTGGAGTAAAGCAGAACATAGTGACAATAATTAAGAAAACACAATAGGGACTGGACGTAACTATACATCATCCTATTTCATCTTCCCTCCAACAATATTAGGTGGGTACCCTGACCATGATTAGCGTCAGCCCTCAAGTGAGCATGCGCAGGCCTGGAGAGCTCAGTCACTTGCCTTAAGGTCCCAGAAGTGTAAGTGACTGGGACCCAGAGTGCATGCCCTGCTCCCTCACGGCCTGTGTTTCTTGTCTTCTGTGCAGGCGAGATGGAGGAGCTGGAGACGCTGTGGCTCACGGGGATCTGTCACAACGAGAAGAACGAGGTGATGAGCAGCCAGCTGGACATCGACAACATGGCAGGCGTGTTCTACATGCTGGCGGCCGCCATGGCCCTCAGCCTCATCACCTTCATTTGGGAACACCTCTTCTACTGGAAGTTGCGCTTCTGTTTCACGGGCGTGTGCTCCGACCGGCCAGGGCTCCTCTTCTCCATCAGCAGGGTCAGTACCTCAGACAGCTACTTCCTAATGCTGTGGGCAGGTCCACAGGAGCTCGGGGGCTTCCAGAGAATCCGGGATTCTTGACTTCAGGGTGGGGACGGTCAGCACATCCTCCCCCTCGCTCACCAACCTTTCCTGGGCGTGTAGGAAAGGAATCCAGGTCTGTGCATTCACAACCCAGCCACTGCAATCCCAGGTGACTGTGGAGGCCAGAGAGGGGAGGAGGATGGGGTAAAGCAAGCTGGGCACAACAAAATAGCACAAATGCGATGAAAAAAAACAGCAAATGCCCCTGGGCGTCAGGGTGAGGGAACACTTAAGTATGCCTGCCCTGCCCCACCTGAAGGGGTCAGCCCTCCTCAAGTCCTGCTGAGTATTATCTATGGGAATGCAAGGGCAATATTATCAGGTATTCTAGTTTTTAAAAGAGAATGCAGTCATCTGATTTTATGTGAAACCTTTCCATTTTTAAATATTAGTAACTAATTCAATTTTTTTAAACCATGTAGGCCAAACAAAGCAGTCTATATGTGGCATCCACCATTAGCAGCCGGATGTGCTCTATGATGCTCCTAAAATCCTTATGCAAGACATTACAGTTCATGCATGCATTCCAGTGGACCATGCCATTCCAGTGGAACATGCCATTCCAGTGGAACATGCCATTCCAGTGGAACATGTATACCAAAACAAAATCTACACACAAGACCATGCTGTGTGTATACACGTCTAACAAAACACAAGTAGGCTGTGCGATGCAATAGTCTCAAATGGAACAAAGATGGGAAGAACCATGAGAAAATGCCTGGCACATCAAATAGAAACCAAAGTAACATTGAACCCAGCATAAACCACAGCAACAGAACACACGTGCTGTAGTGAGCTCACACAGTATTCAAAGTAACCCCTCTCGTGTGGCACAATGCAGCATGTGTATGTTACCATAAAACAGCACCTACAATTCATCAGTAATGATGACAATCACAGAAAATGATGATTATTTGTGGAGCACCTATATGTGCCAGGCACCCTGTAAGGGCTGTGTACTCCTCAGCTCGTTTAACCTACAAACTATCTCTGTGAGGTGGGTAACTGTCATTAGCCCTAGATTATAGGGAAGCTCAACGTTATGGGGTTAGATGATTGCTCAAAGCTGCACAGTCTTGGTGAAGCTGGGACTCAAATCTAGGTGGTGTGGTACCAGCCAGAGCACATGCTCTTACACAAGCAATGAACATCCAATGCAAGCAACACAAGAGATTTGATAGAAATCTATACTATGCAACACATATGTGCACACACCTGACATGTTTACATATTCAACACAATCTTGTCACTTAGTTGCATCGTATGTACATAGTCACTCATCTTCTAACAAAACATGGCATTATCTGTCGTGCAGCCGATCATCTTTCCATCCATCCATCCACCTATTTCATCCATCCCATCCATTCATCCATCCATCCATCTGCCTGTCTATTTATCTAGCTATTTCTCCCATTTGCTCACCTTGGAATGATTTTACTCTGAACAAATTTAAAGAGGATATGAAACATGGTGAAACACATTTGGTTAAAAACACCTAGTTTTATATGCTAATGGTTATTGGGAAAACAAAACAATTATGTCTAAGGGGATTTGTATATTCTTAGCATTAGGTGATTTTAAGAACTTTGGAGATTCAGAAGGCACACATTAGCTTAGTGAGGATGATTTATTTTTTTCTGTTCAGTGGCACTCTTAACTTGCATTCTGTGCAAATACATATTTCCTAATTAACTTGATGGCGTCTAAACACACAGATTGCTTAAATATAACAACGTGCATGCGTATAGCTAGGTATTATGCCAACGTTAAGCTAATTCTCTCCACCAATTACTAAAGGCTTTCCATATCCAAATGACTCTGGGATTATCATGAGCAAATGCACACTGTTGCTTTTCCTTGTAAATCCTGCTTGTATCTGGAAGACCATTTCCTTTGTCTGAGATACCACTAAGGAAGCCAGGCTGAGAGGATCGTCGTTATGAGAAATGAACTAAATCCTCACTTCCCTTCCAAGCATCTTGAGGGATGGGATTGGAGGGGACTGGGGCACACAGGAGCAGGCATCCTGGAATCTGAACTTTAGTCTCCCCTCCCTGGGGGAGAGAAGACCCTGTGTCTCATAGGAGCACTGCAAGGATTTCTATGCCCCTTTTGGGGACTCCCAGCCACCATCACTCCTCTGTCCTCAAAGGCTGCAGGGAGCCCTACTTCTGCACTGACCCACCCTTCTCCACAGATAATATCTGTCTTTTAAAATTAGCACAGCCCAACATGCATGAATAGAAGGATTTCATATTTAATATACTTTCCTGCCTCTCTCGTTTGTTAGGGGAACTTGAAATGGGCTCAGCTCCCATTTCTGGGGCTTCTGGGTTGCTAAATAAACACTCTTCCTTTCTCATCAAGGGCTAACACACGTCTAAAGCTTGTCTTATGGGCATTCACACATATGCCACCTTACGTGTATATTCCTTACACAGAGCAGAGAGCACACACAGACAAGTGTCTTCATTGTACACACATAATCATTTACTTGAACAAATCTCCACAGGCAATTCCCAAGCTGAGAACCTACCTTCCCACAAAGGCAAGACCACAACCCCACAATGAATTATGTCATGTGTGAATAAGGGCAGGGCCAGATAGCTTTCCTCCATCCTCTCTAATCCTTACGACACCTGTGAGTTTGATGTAATCACACCCATCCTGTGGATATGGAGAAACTGAGGCCCCAAAGGTTGGAATAGGACTCTTTTGGCTTCATCTTATATTTCCTTGAAATGACGCATCTCCTGGTTTATGCCCTGGTCAGCAGCAGCCACCACGTTTGCTTTCCAGACCCCTTCTTGGGCTGGTTTCCTGTCAGTCTTAGGGAGACCAGCCCAGACCCAGGAGTCCTGTTCAGACTGTCCCCATTATGTCCGGCTGCCACCATCTGGGGGTAGCAGTGGGGAAGGGGAACATAAATCACAATGTCCCTGAAGCCGCCCTGCCTATGTTGTGCCACGAAGCACGAGTTACTTTGAAGTCAGAGTAAACAGCTATTTTTAAGAAAGGAACAAGGCGCAGTGGAAAACAAGAGACCCATCATGTCTGAGCCACCCAGAAGTCCTGAAGTCACTCCGTCCCTGGATGAATTTTAGTGCTTCATTCCTATGTCCACAGGAGTCTTCACTGTTCCTAGTGGCTAACACCCAACTCTGACCATGTGGAACACACACACACACACACACACACACACACACACAGAATAGATTAAGTGGCATATGTGAAAAGGCCCAAGTGTTGTCCAAACTATCCCCTGTGCTCCGCTCCTTTCTATGATGGTTTCACTCTCAGGCTAACATCCCACATGGTGGCAAGACTAGTCCCCTGCATCTGCTCCTTCTAGCCCAGCTTCTACAGCTTTCCTTCCCCAAAATGGCTGATTGATCTTCCATGGATTTTTATGCCCAGCATTGAAGCACCCAGAAAGGGATTTCTGGTTGACCTGCTTGGGTCTCATGCCTTTACCAATAGCTTCAGTATGTGGGTAGGTGCCATTTCCCCTGAAGAATTAATAACTGGTGGTCCTTTTAAGCCCAGTTTAATAGCTGAGTCTGGTATCCAGACTCTAGAGATGACCCTGGGAAACTCTGGCAAAAGATGAGCTAGTGAACCAGGGATCAACTCAATCTCCTTACGTGCCAACTCGGGGGCACTGTGACCTTTATAGATACATAAGCATTAGTTGATTCCCTTTCTCAAACCCAACATATATGACCATCCACAAAAGTAATAATCTTGAGCCAGAGAGACGAAAGAAGCCTGGCAACTGTGGTCTCATAGATTTCAGGAACATTCCCGGGATTCAGATTGGACTTTAAGATCCTTCCAAGGCTCCTCCAAGAAGAACACCTCTCACCTTCGCAGGTAAAGACCAAGTGTGTGGTGGTTTCGTGCTCCTGCTACTGCTGATTATGTCTCATTTTCCTTCCCACAGGGTATTTACAGCTGCATTCATGGAGTGCACATCGAGGAGAAGAAGAAGTCTCCAGACTTCAACCTGACCGGATCACAGAGCAACATGTTGAAACTCCTTCGGTCAGCCAAAAACATCTCCGACGTGTCCAACGTGAACTCCTCCAGAATGGATTCCCCCAAAAGGGCTGCTGATTTCATCCAAAGAGGTTCCCTCATCATGGACATGGTTTCCGAGAAAGGGAATTTGATATATTCAGACAACAGATCCTTTCAGGGGAAGGACAACATGTTTGGGGACAACATGAATGAGCTGCAAACGTTCGTGGCCAACAGGCACAAGGACAATCTCAATAACTACGTGTTCCAGGGACAGCACCCTCTTACTCTCAACGAGTCCAACCCGAACACAGTGGAGGTGGCCGTGAGCACAGAGTCCAAGGCGAACTCCAGGCCCCGGCAGCTTTGGAAGAAATCCATGGAGTCGCTCCGCCAGGATTCACTGAGCCAGAACCCAGTCTCCCAGAGGGATGAGGTTGCAGCAGAGAACAGGACCCACTCCCTGAAGAGTCCTCGGTACCTTCCGGAGGAGGTGGCCCACTCAGACATTTCGGAAACTTCAAGTCGGGCCACATGCCACAGGGAGCCCGACAACAGTAAGAACCACAAGACCAAGGACAACTTCAAAAGGTCGGCGGCCTCCAAATACCCCAAGGACTGCAGCGAGGTTGAGCGCTCCTATCTGAAAACCAAAGCGAGCTCCCCCAGGGACAAGATCTACACCATCGATGGTGAGAAGGAGCCCAGTTTCCACTTAGACCCTCCCCAGTTTGTGGAGAACATGGCCCTCCCCGAGAATGTGGACTTCCCAGACCCGTACCAGGACCCCAACGAAAACTTCCGCAAGGGGGACCCGGCGCTGCCCACGAACAGGAACCCCACGCACAATGAAGACGTGCTCCCCAACAACGACAAACACAAATTCTACTCCAAGCACTTCACCCTGAAGGACAAGAGCTCCCCTCACAGCGAGGGCAGCGACCGCTACCGGCAGAACTCCACGCACTGCCGGAGCTGCCTCTCCAACCTGCCCACCTACTCGGGCCACTTCACCGTGAGGTCCCCCTTCAAGTGCGACGCCTGCCTGCGGATGGGGAACCTCTACGACATCGATGAAGACCAGATGCTTCAGGAGACCGGGAGCCCGGCCGCCCAGGAGGAGGTCTACCAGCAGGACTGGGCGCAGAACAGCACCCTCCAGTTCCAGAAGAACAAGCTCAGGATCAGCCGTCAGCATTCCTACGATAACATCGTTGACAAGCCCAGGGAGATGGACCTTAGCCGGCCCTCCAGGAGCATAAGCCTCAAGGACCGGGAACGGCTCCTGGAGGGCAATCTGTACGGGAGTCTCTTTAGCGTCCCCTCAAGCAAACTCTCGGGGAACAAGAGCTCCCTCTTCCCCCAGGGTCTGGAGGACAGGAAGCGGAGCAAGTCCCTTTTGCCAGACCACACCTCCGATAACCCCTTCCTCCGTTGCTATGGGGACGACCGACGCTTAGTCATCGGGAGATGTCCCTCAGACCCTTACAAACACTCGCTGCCATCCCCGGCCGTGAACGACAGCTACCTTCGGTCGTCCTTGAGGTCGACAGCATCGTACTGCTCCAGAGACAGTAGAGGCCACAACGATGTGTATATTTCAGAGCATGTTATGCCTTATGCTGCGAATAAGAACAGTATGTACTCTACCCCCAGGGTTTTGAATTCCTGCAGCAATAGACGTGTGTACAAGAAAATGCCTAGTATTGAATCTGATGTTTAAAACCTTCCATTAATGTTTTATCTATAGGGAAACATACGTAACGGCCACTGTTCCGGAGGGTAAATGTCGGATGTCCGATGGTGCCCTGCAAAGAGGAAGAGGATTTAGGAAGGTACTTTTTTTTTTTTTTTTTTTGTTGGTTCTTTTGCACATGGCTCCATGCCGTAGTCTTCCACTCAAGGAATCTTGTGAGGTGTGTGCTGAGCATGGCAGATACCAGATAGGTGAGTCCTTAACCAAAAACACAAACACAAGGGCAAGTCTCCTGGACACGCCCGCTGGGTATGTTGGCAATAAGAATGCGTTGGATGCCCATGGTGATGTTATGATTTCCTATATTGCAAATTCCATTCAGACCAGTCCACCATGTGATTTCCTCATCAGAAATGCCTAACGGTCTCTCTCATTCCGAATAAGCAATATGGTATGCATGTACACCTGACACAGAACAGTTACGAATGCGTCTGCGTTGTAGCGAGATGGATGTGCAAGAGATTAGGAAGTTTGGCTCTGTAACCGTTTCAGCTTTACTGTTATGCCTCCCATCACTGCCCAGGCCCAACCCCAGAACTCCAGGCTCCCCCAAAGAATAGCCAATCCGTGTGCACAGTAACTATGCTACTACCTTCATTATAGTCCATTTCCAAGACACATCTGGAATAAAAGGCCAGAAGGGCCCTCAGGTGGAGAGCTACGAGGATCTCTCTGGATGTCGACTCGTGCGTTCCACAGACCACTCTCTCACCCTTGGCCCCGATGGTCTCCTTCAGAGCTGCACAAACACAGAACGTGTCTCCGTTCTCTGATCTCTGGATCTCCTGTCTCTGACACAGCGGCTGTTGTAGTTTATCCTGAAGACTCTCGTATATGTAAGTTTGTGTTTCCCCCCTTCTGGTGACGACTCAGGGTTGTATAGTATCTGTTACCCCTCCCCTCCCCGAGTGACCATGGCCCGTTTGGTCCCCAAACAGCCATGGTGGCATCTAATTAAGTGTGTGTTGCCGTTCCCCGGGTTAACGTGGTGGCATGTGCCAGCAGCCATATGTGTACTATGATCTGTAGGAAGTAACAATGCCATCTGTCCGCTGAAGGCTAGCATGGTTCTAGGTCTCTCTTCCTGAGCATTGTGAGATTTGGTTGGACACTCGTTTCCACCCCAACCTCCTCAGATCAAAAGCCTTCAAAACATGAGAGACACTCATGCATCCACTCTGAGCATCCTCCAAATTGTGGATCAACTTTAGTGGCGAAAGTGATTTCACTCTTCTGAAACGTTCGCTCCATTGGAGCCAACCTGCTTCACTGACACCGACAGGGATATGTTAAAAAAAAAAAAAATTCCTCAGAGCATTTGTCATTTCCGAGTCACCCCTATTGTCCCATTCTTACTTTACTCAGATCTGTGCCTATGTGATCTGGAATGATACTCATTCAGGAAGGAGGGGAGTCTTTAGCACGGAAATCTCTTAGCACGGGCCTGGCACACACCAAGTGCCAAAAACAAAAAGGTAGTGGTTGTGTCACTACAGACCAGACTATTGTAGTTTAAAAATTAAGTATTGTAAAACCCACAAATGGTATTAGCCCAGCATTTCCATATAGTTCTAATTCAGTGTATTTTAAATTCCTGAAGGTCCCTGAGACATCCAGGATAACTAGCCATCAGGTCTCGTAGTGTAGCTGAGTCCGTTGGGCGACACGCAGCCGAGGCTAACTAGCCTGGTCATCTCCTGGCTTCCTTCTGCATTTTGCTCTAGGTTCCTGGAGTGGGCGGACAGAGTGACAGGTTGAAACGTTACCCTGTTTCTCTTACTTATAGCATGTCCTATTTTGTAGGGAGTGTTCTCTTCTGAGGGGGCAGGTGTTGGGAGTAATTCTCTCAGAGCTCAGATTCATCGAATGGCCCCATCTTTGGGCGAGCGCACCCAGTAATGGCGAGAAGTGGCTGCAGGAAGTTTCAGGATCATTGGTGGGGAGGCAGAGGCGGCCACGGGTGAGAAAGTCTTCTCGTCATCTTTGAGGTTGACAGGTAGAAGAGGCTGGCTAGACATTGATGACAAATGGATCCAACCCCTGCATTTTCTTTCTTGGATGTTGGCCCTTCTGCTGCCCCAAGACCCAACAACAGAGAAGCCCAGACTGAAGGGCCTCACCCCCATATCTACTCTTAGGCACGCTCCTGATTATTTTGTCTTTTAGAACATCCTGCCTTTGTCCTCCCATGGCTTTCCAGACCTATGTCCCCACCCCCAGCCAGGATCACCTCATTTCCCCAGAAGACTGGCGTGTCATGACATGACATGAATTTAAAAATCTCCCCAGCACATGGAACAGTGCTATGTCATCAATCCAAAGAGGCTTTCTCTCTTCCTCTCATGTCTTTAAAGCCCAGGGGACCTGCCAAAAGACAGGGACCTCCAGGGAGAATGCAAATTACAGTCAGAACTGTTCCATAGATCAAAAGCCCTTCTAATAACAGCATTATTTCTGTTAACCCCATGCTTTTTTCACATAGAAAAAGACCAAAAATTAGGCTTTGGGAAGAACCGACAGTAATGTGGTTCCTTTCAAACCCAACGTGTTTTGTTTTCTTTAAATAAACACTGAGGATTAGAATGCTATATATAATGAATACACAATTCTCTTCCTGCACAAATTCATTGACTCTCAATTGTAATGATCCCAAGCATATAAAAATCGACCATTAATCAGGCAGGCAGTCTTTCAAATGAAAGATATTGATGTAGAGCTATTTGAAAGTGATTCAAGTCAGTTCTGTTCTTTGGAAAAAGAATATCAAGACATCAGTAGAAAGCCCTCCCAACTCCGGATCCCTTATAGAGGGTTCCTCTGACATCCCAGCCTGAGATCTGAGATCCGTTGATGCCAAAGAGTCAGAATTTCTGAACCCAAAACCAGGCCTGAGTTTCACCTGACTCAAGTCGGAGCTGGCATCCGTAATGGTACTTCCATGACTCTACGTGGCTTTCTCCCCTTGAGAGGGCCCCAACAGGTACACGTAAATGCAGACACTCACGTTTCTGTCGACGGGTAACAGTGCACACAGGCCCAACTTAAAATAGTCTGTTGTAAGAAAAGAGTCTTCCAGGGGATGAATTCTACCCTGGAAACCTTGGGGAGCCCCCAGAAAATAAGCTTCATTGTCCTTACCCCTGCAGGTCCCAGGCCACTCCTGGCTTCAATGCTCTGAGAAGACAAGTCCCTAATGGGTCTCTTTTTCTGCCAGTGTGGCTTGCTTTCCTGAGAGGTGCAGGATTATAACCTCCCCACTCCTCCTCCGCCCTCTGCGAATCTTACTTCGAAACTGCAGCCAGCACCATGACCAGATGTCTTGTGGCCTATACCTGGTTTCTCTTCCCCATTGCAGAGAGCCTGAGAAGTTTTCATATTCAGCTGCTCTGAGAGAACCATTAAAATTCACCCAGTGCCGCAAAATCAGTCACATCGACTCACAGTTATTTTCAAGGGAGAAACAAGAAAATTATACCTTGTTTACAAATGAAATAGTTTCACTTAAATGGGATTCTCGCCAAGGCAGTTAATTAGTCAAAAGATCCATAGCAGCCATATAGTCCCGCATTGTTTATTCTATTTGATATGTCTGCCAATGTGTATTTAATATTCTACGTCCTTCTCAGGAAATGACAAATGCCCTGAATTCTTTGCAAATAGAATTGCTAATGAAAAAGGGGGGTGGTAAAGGTTGATGTTAATTAAATGGTGATTAAAAATTTATCTCCTTTAAACCTAAAAAGTGCAGCTCTAATAATCAGTTGTCATATAAATAAATACCTTGCACTGAAATCCCATACAGTTTAAGACCTAAATAAATACTAATTTGAGAAACCTAAGTATCTTTCAGAAGAGCTGAATATATTCGTTAACTTCAGGCACATCCCCATACTGTTTCCTTGTGCGTAGATGTGGCTTGTGAATCCTTGCAGAGGGCACATGAATTGTTTCTGAAGCAGAAACTGTTTGTACGAATCGCGGCTATAGTGGACAGAATTGGGAGTTCTAGGGGGAGAAAAAAATGAGTATGTGGGAACAAAACTCATTGGTTGGTGTTTAACAGGAGTTAAGGATTCCACGTGAAGGTGGTTTTCAATGCAAAAGCAGTATTTTCATTTGAGACAAAATTAGACCTTCTGGATGCCCCGTTTTCTTTTGGCCAACAGGGTCGGAAGTGCTGAATGAGAGGGTTGGTGGGGTCTACACCAACGCGTGGTTGTGCTTTTCCATTCAACCCCTACACATCGTACTGTGTTCACATCTAGTCGTAGCAATGAGGGCAGCTTGCCACCTGATACACATCGGAGGAGAGAAAATGCACTTAATCCTGTGAATACCAATGCTCGTGTACACATGTACATACTATACATGCCTGATTTCTACCACTGACACGTAAAGTGTATTATCCAAATAAAATTGTATATAATGTAAAGTTTATGTTAAAAATTAAGTCATGATGATGCTTATTACCATGTGGAAAACCCATTCTGATTATCAATGGGCTGATAATTAGGAAGAGAGGGCGCTATTGGTTTTTTTTTTCTTTTTTCTTTTTGTTTTGTTTTTGTTTTTAAATAATAATCTCAGTTCTAGGGAGGGAGAATGGCAGGGCCCAAGTGGGATTTGGGTGCTGGTGTTCTTGGCCTCTTTTCAAAAAAAGACATCTGGGGTTAAGGGTGTGGCCCATGTTCTGCTCACATTAACTTCTGAAGACAATGCTGATATGGACACGTGGGTGATTTCTGTAAACCCACCAAAGGGCACAGTCTCTGTTTCAATTCCTTATCCTCTTCTCCATGCCCACTTGTTCTGTGCCTGGAAGTACTCTCGATATGGCATCAGCTAAAGGTGCCTGTCCAGAAGGGTCTTAGAAAAATAGAACTTACAGAACTACACCAAGATCTGGGGGAAGGGAGATGAGAAAACTAGGAGATTGGGCTCCCAAAGGGACAGAATCGCTATGGGATCGTTGGATTGACAATATCAGAGCCAGGTCTAGAAACCAAGACCTTCATGCATGATCCAATTAATTCCTCGCCTGGTTCCCTTTGCCAGGCTGACTCAGTTCTAGGTTTCTCTCAAAAGTGCTCTCCAGGTACCTCTGGGATAAGAGCCAGAGAACATCGTAGAATTGCCCCTGCTTTCTTTGCCTCTTGCCTTATACAGACCCATACATCCCCCTTTGGATTTGGTTTTCTCTTAAGCTCCCCAGTACTCCCTGCCTCAGAATCCTGGAGAAGAGAAAACTTTTCTCAGGGACCTAATTCCCTGGGAAGAGCCAACAAGGGATATAGTTTAAAACCTCAAACCAAAGATGAAAGCTGGTGGTGATCATTGAGATAATAGAGTTCTAGTTCTCTCGAGCCAAGGATGAACAAAGGACACTGATCAGCTGATAGCACTTGACTGAGTATCTACTCTCCTTTTAAGGCCAATTTGAGGTTGGGAGATGCAAAGGGGACAGAAAATATAGTCTCTTCCCATAAGCAGCTTACGGTCTAGAAATTGTGCTCCCTAACACTAAAGACAACTAAGGGTCCTTGAAACACAAACACAGACTGTGTGTAAAAACTAGAAATGAGAAATCAAGTTCTTACCAGGAAATGAAAATCTGGTTCCATGACCAAACAATCCAACAACCCATCCTTCCCTAAAGCCGTACATAACTCTGGAGAATATAGTTGGTGCTCCTGGAGAGATATCCTTGGTTCTTGAACCTTGATTATTCAAAGACAGTATCTGGGAAACCCAGGAGCATCCAAACAGGTGACCAGACTTGCCCTTCTGCATTTGTGGTTCCACTGGGTTCTCCAGCCCTTGCCAGATCCTGCCTCCTTCCAGCCCTGCATTATGGCATGGGCTTCAAGAAGAGGTTGAAAGAAATCCTCCAAGGGATTAGAAAACAGACCGCGATGTAAAAAGCCTATTTCCTGAAAGCTTTTTTGTTTGATTTTTATTTTTGTCTTATGAAGAATACCTTTGATTGTTCAGGGTATAAATGTATCAGGGAAGGGAGTGGGGGGAAATCCTCTTTGAGTCCCAAGTGCCTACTGTCTGGCTGACAAAAGAGAGCGTATCAGGTTCCCTAGAGACAAAATGGGGCATAGAGATGGTGAAAGGAGTCAAGATGTGTTTCGGGAAAATGGCAAGGTGCAGAGGGAGCTTCTTTTCTCTGTCCGTCCTATCCCGTGCCTTGCCAGAATGTGAGATACTCTGCTTATCCCACGTATATGCCTTGGGTCAGCACATGAGTTTGGAAGTATCAAGATGCATCCACATTGAGTGTAGACTGATTCCAGGCATATCCTAGACTGAAATCCTCCAAATAACCATAGGATAGAAGTACAGTTGCTCCTATTTTATAGATAAGGAAACTGAGGCTCAGGTTGGTCTCAGCCTCATCAGCAGCAGGAGTTTGCTAATAAATCCCTAACATTGGGTGAATTCTCAAAGTGCCTGACCTCCCCCAGGGAGGTCAGAATAAAAGTTGGAAAGAGAGGTAGGCTGTTTTGAGGTCCCCTGGGCTCTCTCTTGCGCTTCAGCCTCTGTTGAGAGGAGGTTTGTTAGTGTCCCACCCCTCGTCGTCTGGTTTGGGGTGTATCGAGAACTCCAGGGGATCTCACCTCTGTTCCCATCCCTTCTGACACTTGAATGCCGTTTGTGTCTCTCCCCATCTGCTTGCACTCTGCATTCACTTGTTTGGTTCCTGGGGAGTTATTTTGTCTACTTAGCATGTGCCTAATTTTAACTATCCCCTTCCAAATCTCTCTTCTTTTTCTCAGTAGATATCAGGGTTAATTCCATTAAACATTTGCAAAGTAGTAGACCCTCCCATGTGTGTGGGCACACACACTTCCCTCTGCTACCCCCCCCCCCAATCAAAGCTCTCCTAAACAGTGTGGCCCATTTTCAGAAAGGTCATGGTATTTGCAAGTGACCGTCCCTGCTAGGTCATCACTGGCACCAAGATAACTGCTGAACCACTGAGTGCTCATTCAGTTTGCCTCACTCAAGAGCACTAAATTGGAATGTTTCCATTAGGCTTTCTACGAGTCCAAAATGGTGGCATGCGTTATGCGTTGGGGAGGCAGCGACACTGAGCCTGTGCATGCCTTTCTTGCACTGCTCATGTGTCCTAAGCCACACTCCTCCTGCCAGGCATTTCTGTTTTCTGTGAACTGGGGCCACATTAGGTCCATTTCATAGGTGAGGAAACTGAACTGGGACTCGAAGGGATGTTTTTCTGGGAGGTTCTGTGATCCAGTCCTTCTGGAGGGTCAGTTAATCTAACCAAGCACCGTTGTCATTGTCCCCGAGAAATTCTTTAGCTGTTGACATCTTTCAAGCTGGCAGTAAAAAGTCTCATAAGCCAAAAAATAGTTATCATTATTTGATACCTATTTTGAGATCCCATCATTGGGTCTGCAAGTGAACGAGAACATCCTCCCAGGGCTGTTGAGCTGTGGAGAAACTGGACCACTCAAAAGAACCATCTGGCCAGTAGGCTTTCTTCTCTGGGGCTGGATTTCAAAGCACATAGCTCTCCAGGGAGCCAGAACCAAACTGTTTCCAATGGACTCGTTTCTCAGATTAACTTCCTCAAGTAAGGTGTCAGCAGTATGCAGAGACAAACAAAACGAAACTGAAATTATCACTCATATATCCTTCTTAGGTACCAGGTCCATGAAACGATAAGTTTGCATCTCTGCAAGTCTAGAACATTCCTCATTAGCCATAGCCCTGGGTCATAACCTCCTCCAGTTAATTCTCTCCCACACCTTTGGGAAGGATTTAAGATGAGCCTTCAAAAGAATATTAACGTAACACGTAGCCAATACCACAGCTGCCTTTTAAATTAATAAGGTTAATTGTTCTCCAGCAAACATAAGTTTGTCTTTGCCATTTTAAATGCTTCTCATTGATCTGACATTTTGCTGTTTTAAGCTTTTAAAGGGCTCAAATCAAAGACTATTGATAGCTGAGCAAATAGTGAAGGTCCAGAAATATAAAAACATTGTCAGTTTTCTCCATGAAAAATAATCATAGCCTTTCGAATTCAACTGAGGTTTTAACATTACATTACATCTAAGACCTATTGAATTATTTCTATTCTCAGTTTAGCTAACTCAAATAAATGAGCAGTATTGACTTTTTAAAACCCATTTTATTTAAAAAAAAAAAAACTCTTAAGTTTATTAGGTTTGTAGACACAGCTCTGAAGCCATGGCCGCTAAGGAAATGCTCCAGTTGAGAAATTGAAGATTCAGACTATTTTGGGTCAAATTCAGGTGATCATCTTTGAAAATTCTAGTGGATTTGCAAAGATGAAAGGGGCACTTGTAACATTCACGTTCCCCATGTTTTTCACTAGGAAAGGAGGCCAATTGCCTATTTTTCCCCCAAGTCAGAGATAAGGTCAAGGATAACATTTTCATAGAAAAGTCAGGAAACTACTCGATACCACTAATTATGTGGCCAGCTGTGGCTCAGATGCCTTCCAAGCCTGAAGTTCTCCAAAGATTTCATTACCGGTTGTTCTGGAGCTCCAAATCTTAATCTTGTTCATTCCCCTGCTAAAGCCAACTTAAAAGCATATACTTGCCAAATTATTTAGTCAGTAGACTTCACTGTAGTTGATCACAATAGAATGTTTGTGCGTATGTGTCTATGTATAGTATATATATTTCAAGCTGAATATTCAGAAAGAATTAGGTGAGTCTCACTGGTGGTTTGAATAAGAAACAGATAAGTCACAAACAGTGGCCTTCTCAGACAGAAAAAAAAGAGGGTAAACCCTTCATATCCTTGAGTCACGTTATGAGACCTGTTGCGTACATAATACACAAGCTGGTCATTGCCCACAGGAAGTCATGGATAAAAGCAGCTTTGAAGACCCATGTCCGAGTCCATCCTTAACCCAACATGGGCAGGATCAAACTCCATATGCAGAGGGTTCCCATTCACAGTGACACTCAAACACAGTCCAAAACCCACGTCAGAACTGGCTTGATCTCTTGTATGGTGGAGCCCCATGCAAGCTGTATGCTCTACTCGGTGGTTCTCATTTGGGAATAGACATTCACTTACCAATCACGGCAGTTTATACCTGTCATGTTTTAATCCACTGCATGAGGAAGTGCTGATAACTGTATTCAATATTTCCAAGCATAGCTACAAAATTACACGTTTGCTTAACACCTTTCTATGATAGAGGAAGTATATACTATGGTCGTCTTCTTGTAGTATGTCTTTTCTTTTCGTTCAACGTGTTATCAACTGTTTTAAGGAATGGGGTTTGAAATGTGTGTGCAAACTGATATGTACATAACTCCCAAGGCAACAAAAGTGCCCAGTCCAATGGTGTAAAAATGTAAATACAGGAAAATCTCATTTTTCTAATAAAAATAATTTCTGCCGATTGATATGAAAACGAGACATGGAGTTGTGGTCTTTATTGTCCTTGGCGCTGCCATGGTGGGCACCATTAACGTTTCAGGCAGGCTTAGTATTTGTACAAAGGGCAACGACCTTAATTTCCCTCTCTGTCCAGTATAGGAGTGTAGATGGAAGCATGACGCCGCAAAGAAGCCACGGCTCGGCTTCCAGATTTTAGCAGCAAGCTTTGCCACTGTCCCTTACCTGGTTATCATCTTCCTGTGCAGTTCCTGTGCTTGCAGCTTTGACTCTGATAATGCTGAACTTCACCAAGCTTCTGTGACTCCTGGTTCTGCAAAAAAGAAAAAAAAAAAGTGGTGGTCAAAGACCTCCCCTCCTTTCTGAATTCCAGGGAACAGCTTACTGCGAAGAACTGCCTCAAAGTCCATTTGACTTTGATATGACCCGCAGGCAACCCTCAGGTCATGGCCAGACACAGACCCTCCAGGTCTTTGCCCACAAATGATTAGCTGAACTTCATATCCCCACCATTCGATGGAACCATATGCTTGTCAACCAAGTGATGGTTAAGTGTCTCTCCTCCCAGGCCCCCGCACATGGTCGACCTGTGTCAACACACACCCTTCCCCTGGGACCAGGGTGACCCCACATCCTCTGATCTGTCCACCCATGCCATCCCCCTTCACCTCACTTCTCAACCCCTGTTCTGCTTTCATTTCCTCCTCCCTGTGGAAGAAAACCTCTTACTGCCTATCCCCCTATTTTAATAGTCCCGTCTCCCCCTTGAAATAAGTTGCCTCCATAAAATCTCTCCTTCTGGAATCCAGATTGGATTTTGATCTGACCCCTCTCTTCCCTAGATCAAGCCATATTCCTAAAACCCAAATGCAGCCACATCCACTGCCCCTTTTCAGCTTAAAACAGTGGCCCACAGGAAAAACCTGGATTCCAGAGCCCAGCACACAAAGCCTCCGGTCGCCGGCAGGCCCCTTCTTACCGAGTACCTCACACTACTTCTGCATCAAAGGTCTTCGTGACCCTCCTCCTCCACAGAGACACCATGAGCTCCCTTCCCGCATCTATCTTCCTCTATCTTCCTGGGACACTGGTCACCCCCCTCTGAGGTGTATCTTCAACGAAACCTCTCCTTAGCCTTTCTGAACTCTCCCCTGCTGCAGAGTTAACAGGTGACTTCTCCACAATCCAGCCCCATGTACAAGCGTCTGTCAAATCACTCACAAGGTTTGCCATATTTGTGAAGTGTGCTATCTCTCCCTATCTGTGAGCTTTTCCAGGACAAGGGGTATATAACTGTTCACCTCTGAATGCCAGCAACCAGCATCGGACTCAAAGAAGGCATTTCCTCAGTACTGTTGGGTGGATGGAGGGACAGCTAGTTGGAAGAGTGGATGGCTGGTGGGTGAGGGGATGGCTGTGGGGGTCAGGGGGGCAGACTGATGGAGGGCCTCAGGACCTGCTCTTGGTTTCCCTCACTCTCTACCTTATTTACCATATCTCACCCAATCCTTTGACTTTAAATGCCACCAATTACCCCCAAAGTTTTATATCTGGGCCCAACCACCTCCATACACTCTCAACTCCTATATCCATATCTATAGTTTCTAGAGATGTTACCGACATCATCGCCTAGAGATGTTACAGCCATTCACATTCCAAAATGCCTTGAAAAGTCCTCAGGACCAGTCCTCCCAGCAGATACCTGACCTCCCCAGTGTTCCCATTGCAGGAAGTGGCATAGCTATGGACCTGGGTTCTCAGACCGAACAC